>NC_056725.1:1060800371-1061149504 GCF_019279795.1 Protopterus annectens | reverse complement strand
CATGAGTGCTGGTCGGTCGCTACCAGAGTTTAAATTTCAGCTGAAAACGTCTAAAGCCAAGTACCCTATTGGGGACCCGTTTTTCTTGCACTAATCGATGTCTGAAAAAGTTAACAATTGTCTCGCCTGTGGAAAGCAGATCCCACATGGAGATTTCCATTTTTACTGCATCACTAGTTTAGACCCAGACCACGATGTCGCCCATTGCCGGTTCTGTGCCCTCTTTAATGCGAGAACCATTCTCCATAGACAATTATTTTCATGTTCCGTCTTCACATTCTGATATGGTGTCCATCAGCCAACAATCCGTGGACTTTCCCAAAAAACACAGAGATAAAGATACAGACCTCACAAGGTCAAGCCTTCTGATGACTCTGCCGCTAAGCAGGTCATCAGTTCTACGGAATTCAGTGAGGTGCTTTCACAGACCCTGATGCCCAATTGGATATCTACGCAGGCCTCTACTGAGACCCTTTCAGAGTCCGGTATGCTGCAAAAATCTTCTTAGTCTTCCAAGCCTTTGCCTCAGTTGGGTCCAGAGCCGCGATGCAGGCATCTGCTTCTGAGGAGGCCTTTCACACTACTGAATCTAGACAAAAGCCGATGTCTTCTCATCCAACCACTGTTTCTCTCAGACCATGGATTCTCTTAGGCCCAGAAGCCAGACCACTTCTAGAAAATCTGCTGCTAGCCATCATCTTCCTCCTGCTCCACCACTCCAAGCACAAATGCTTAAAATGGCGGAGGATCTCATCTCCATTTTCCGGGGTAGTCAAGCCACAACTTCTAAAAGGAAAAGGCACCCTTCTCCAGAAATTATGACAGAACAGGATTCTGAGGAATCTGACTATTAAGATTTTGAAGAGGAACAGCAATCTCTGCTTACAAGGATTCAGATTCAGAGGAACCCATCCATTCTGCCTTTCCTTTGGGGAAACCCTTCACATCCTCAGGGAACATTTCCACTGGGAATCTCAGGACTTCCCCCAGTCTAAGAAAAGACTGAGAGTTCCTGGACCTGTCCCAGCACAGACCCCTAGCCATCCACCCTATTTTAGAAGTGGTGGATGATGTTTTCCATGAATCCAGCTTAGCCCCTGACGCAATCCCACCTGTTCCCAGTAAACCTGACAGGTATTAGAGTACCAGATTCTCTCAAATACCTGTACAGAAATCCTGTTGCAGACCCAGAGGTCATTACACAGGGAGCTAAGACTAGTTCTGCCAAGAATCCTATTCCTTCTGAGAAGGTTTCCAGAGCTCTGGACAGATGGGGTAAAAAAGTGTACACCTCTGCAACCTTGACTATCCAATCACTCCACTGTCAGTTCCATATGTTAAAATATCAACAACACACTTTGGAACTATTAAAAGATTTTCTACCTTTCCTGACTGACAATTCAAGAGTTAGCTGATTTACTGCACTGTGCTTGTCAACTGGCCAAACACTCATTACACCATAGATATGATGCCCTAGAAGTCTCAAGCAGGGCAGCAGTGTCAGGATCTGTCATTAGGAGATATGCATGGTTGAAGGAACAACCTCTCCCTGATTATGTCATATCTAAATTAATTGATGCGCCCTTGGATAAGGACTGCTTGTTTGGAGTAAAAGCAGAGGAGGTGCTTAAAAAGATAGACACAAAGCAAAATATGTGCAAACAGTAAAAGATTTCTTTCATTTTCAGCCTCCCAGGTTCAGCAGGAACGTTCCATCCTGGTCCTTCCCTGCACCTAGCAGACAGGGCCAAGGTACACCCCATAGGGACCGACCATCCATACCCCTACCCCAGGGCCAGCAGAGAAGCAAACAGTAGACCACATCTGCCCCAAAGGCAGGTAGTTCTAAGCCACCCTTCTATGGCAAAAACTTCCAATGACTTCCTCTCCCCCCTCTGCCCTCCCTTCACTCACCAAAAGCTAGGAGGAAGGCTCTCCCTCTTCAAAGAAAATTGTCTCTCTCTAACAAAGGCCCAATGGGTCTTAAAGATAATTTTTCAGGGATACACATTCTTTTTCAGTGAACTCCCAATTCCAAGAGGGTACCCAGACTTATCTCCAAATCAGTGGACAGAGGCATTGAAACAGGTCCAAACTCTCATATCCCAGGGGGCAGTAGAACCTGTCCCCTCAGATCAAACAGGCAAAAGCTTTTATTCCAGACTATTCCTTGTTCCCAGAAAAGAGGGAACTTGGCACCCCATCCTGGATCTACCATTCTGAACACCTCCCTGGTGGTCTCCAGATTCAAAATGCTGACTTTGCAGCAGCTGCTGCCTATGTTGACAAAAAATGCCTGGCTAGCGACTCTAGACCTAAAAGATGCCTAGCTCCACATCCCCATAAGGGAATCCTGCAGGAAATTCCTGTGCTTCAGAGCAGGATCACAACACTTTCAATTCTCTGTGCTGCCCTTTGGCTTATCCTACTGCACCCAGAGTATTCACCAAATGCTTAGCCCCAGCCATAGCATTTTGCAGACAGAGAAATGTACACATTTACCCTTACCTGGATGACTGCCTCATTCAGGCAGAGTGCAAAGAAAAGCTGCTGCAGGACTTTCTCTTTGTCAAATCCTTTCTAACTTCCCTAGGATTCACCATCAATGAGAAGAAATCAAAGCAAACACCCTCCAGGAAGATCATTTTTTGGGAGCACTTGTAGACTCAGCATCCCAAATGACCTTCCTATCCCCAGAAAAGCAGAGCTTCCTGCATACCTCTCAACCTGGAAACATCAAAAATCTGGACAAGGCCCATGAAAAATAGGTACAAATCTGTATGCTGATTAACATCTAATTTGTGCACATAATTAGATAACCCCACCCACTCCAATGGAATTGTGGGATACAAACTTTCAAATGCAAACTGAAGAACAGACAGACAAAATATGGCACCAGAGCCCCCTGCAGCCATTCCAATGTCCCTTTACCTGACTATTTCGCCCCATTTACCATAAACAGTAATGTGTGCATACTGCTTTACTTCTACAATGATTATTTAGATTTTTTACATTTCACAGCACAAAACTGCACAAACACTAACATACATCTGCTAAACAAAGCAATACGTCTCACAATAAAAATAGACTTGGCTGGCATTAAAACTTCTCTGCCCTTGAAACTCACATTCATTCACTTCTCACCATAGTTCTCAACCTCTTAGCACAAAAAAATGGACAAACAAAGCCAATAATGGGTGAATACAAATTCAATTCTCACTTCTCACTATAGATCTGAACTCTTAGCACAAAAATATATACATATAATATACATATGTGGATTGCTTTTCTGCTAGCTTTATCAGACATTTTTGAGAAATTAAATAAGCTGAGAGATAATTTCAGAGGAAACTTATTGCAAAAAACAGCTCAACATGATATGTAAAGACTATGCAATAATGAGATTGTATTAACTATTTTAGCTGAATTAATGTACAAAGGCCTATGACCCATATGAAACTAGTACAGCTCTTGTTATACCAGTACTCATTTTTATAGATTTGAACAAAGCTTCAGATGCGTTAAAGACATATTCTAAACACTCTGACTTGGGGTGTGAGCCTAGACATCAGCTTTCTGTCTTACATCTAAGAAAGTCTGTCACTACGACAGAAAAAAATGCACTTGCCAGAAGTTTCTCTTTTGTTTATATTTTTATTAGCTCGAACACTATTACGGGAGAAAATTTAGGATCATATATTTATGAAATATATATTGCTATATACACTCACAGTTGTACTATGTTGCCATTTGTGTCTGCAGCAGTGCCAACTCCACAACAACATTTGGAGAAATGTAGTGATTGAATTTTGGAACAGTTATCTGCCACAAACATTCCTTCAGTAGCTCTAGTATCAGCACCATCCTTGAACACCACACAAACAATGGCAGTCCCAGTCTTTCTTGCCTTACGAAGCTTACACCCACTTTCAAGTTTAGCTTCAAGAAGTGCATTTCTTCTACAAGTCTTGAAACCAAAATAACCGGTGCTAGGGAACCGGCAAACTGACAAGCACGCCATCTTTCTACCTTGTTTTAAGTAACCCTCAAAACTGCATAATCACACTAGGAAACCTCCTACCCATATACTATATTTTTACACACACACACACCCTTTGTTCCTTACCCAGTGTCTGCAAAAGTAAAGTCCAAAATTGGCAGAGAGTCCCCGTCCTCCTGCAGCAAAAAATAAGCCAGGCCAGCCCATTCAGCAGAAACAGCTGTTTGAAAAGTCCAAATCAGCAGCAGAGTCCTCGTTCCGCATCCTGCAGCACAAATAAGTCAGTATAAGTCACCCCGTTTAGCAAATAAAGCACGGCACATATAAGTCAGCCCATTCGGCAGAAAAAGCAACGCCAAAGAAATAAAGCACAGAAACTACTGTTTAATTCCCAATGCCGGCAGCAAAGAAATAAAGCAAAACTGCATTTACTTCCCGCCTGCTCAGCCAGCTGGAAATGATGACGTGAGCTCCTTAAGCTCAATTCCTACTGGCTGGTAGCTCTGACGGAGCAGACGTCATTGCGCACTTGATGACATCAGCTCCGACAGTGCAAAAATTCAAGAGCAAATCATAAAAATCGGAAATGAAGGGGTGACACTCAGGAATCGTGGCACCCCTTCATTTGGACCCCAAAACTCTGTGAAAACCGAGTAATTCGGTATGGTTGGGAGGTATGGCTTCCTGCCTCTGTACTTTACCCAGCTGGCTTCCAGAAGTCACCTCACTGCGAGGAAATTCCTTCAAGCCCTGGGATACATGGCATCTTGCATCCTTCTAATTCCTCTGGCCAGGCTTCACATGAGAACTTCAGTGGTATCTAAAGAAACTTTGGTGTCAGCACTCTGTCTGTAGAGATTCTCTGGTGGGCAGGGGCCCGTGCCAATTACAAGGGTCTTCCATTCATCCTCCGCCTTACCAGCCAGACCATCACCACAGACACCTCAGACATTGCTTGGGAGGCTGACCTAGCAGGCAGGTGCACCCAAGGTCTTTTGGATGCCCAGCACCGTCCCTTACACATCAATCGGAAAGAAATGATGGTGGTACAAAAGGCTCAGACATCCTTCAAACCCCATCTCAGGCCATGGGTTCTCCGTATAAAAACTGACAACACCACAGTAATGTGGTATTATCAACAAACAGGAGGGGGGACTCAATCTTACCCTCTGTGCAGGCTATCCATGAACCTTTGGCTGACAACCACCTCCATGGGTCTACACCTAATTGCCCAGTACCTACCAGGGGTCAACAACACCCTGGCAGACCACATAAGCAGAAACTTACTGCACCCCCACGAATGGCAGCTCCACAGGAAAATCTTTTTGCAAGTCTCTCAGGAGTGGGGACTCCGGAGGTGGATCTCTTTGGTTCGCACTTCAACCACCAGCTGCAAACATTCTATACCAGGGAGTATCACCTCATAGCATGGAAGGTGGATGCGTTGACCTTCCCCTGGAACTCCCTCTTTGTGTATGTGTTCCCTCCTGTGCCTCTTATTCCCAAGGTACTGATCACAATAAAGGAGGAGAGACCAAAGTCCATTCTCATTTCTCCAGATTGGCCCAGACAGCATTGGTACCTCATACTGCACAGCCTGACACTATAGCCCCCCAAGCAGCTTACCCTGATCTCAGACATCTTGACCCAGGTGTGGGGGGGGATACTGCACCCAGACTTAGAGTCTCAATCTTTCAGCATGGCTAATAATTTAAAAGCAAATAAGGGGTCCCTGTTAAGCAAACAGCTCCTAGACATTATCACAGAGGCCAGAAAGCCCAGCACCAGAAAATCTTACGCATGGAAATGGAAAAGATTCTGCTCCTGGAGCCAGTCCAGAGGGACCAGTACCTCACATCCTTCCATCCCCCTCATCTTGGATTACCTAGCTGAGTTACTCAAAAGTGGCCTCTCCTCTTCTATTAAAATCCATGCCTCAGCCATTTCAGCTCATTACAATTCAGACTTACCCCTCTTCTCTCATCCTTTGATTAAACGATTCCTAAGAGGGGCTTCTAATATCAGACCTCGCAGAAGTCCTCCCACGGCAGCCTGAGACCTGAATTATGTTTTAGAAAAAAGTAACCTTACCTCCTTTTGAACCTGCTGCTTCAACAGAATTAAAATACCTCTCCTGGAAGACTGCCTTCCTACTAGCTATCACCTCAGCCAGAAGGGTTTCAGAACTTCAGGCACTTATAGCTGTTGAGCCCTTCATCATTTTCCATGCAGACAGGGTCTCCCTGAGGACTAACCTCTCCATTATGCCCAAGGTGGTATCTGATGTGACCCTAAACCAGGCCATGCACCTACCCATTTTCTTTTCCAACCCTCAAAACAACGGGGAAAGAATTCTGTGCTCGCTAGATGTGCACAGACAACTCAGATACTATCTGGTCCGTACTAAACCCTTCTGAAAAACAGACCAGCTGCTTGTCAGCTTTGCCCAAGGGGAGGAGGGGAAGCCCTTTTCCAAATGGATATCACACTGTATCCATTTCTGCTACAGACTACATGGGAACCCCCCCCAAGTGTATTTGTGCCCATTCCACTAGGGCAGCCTTCACTTCCACAGCCTTCCTCAGAGGAGTCTCCACCAGGGACATCTTGTAAGCTGCCACCTGGACCTCAGTCCATACCTTTAGAAAGCATTACCACCTACCCCTTTTTTCTAAGTCTAGGGCAGAGTTTGCCTCTGCAGTTCTGCAGGGCTTGCTGACCCATGCCTAGGGCCCTAACCTATCCTTCAACCCTCTCCTCAGCTTTGAGAATCCTCCCACAGGTGATGACTGCAACAGTGAAACATGAAGAACATAGTACAGATGTACCATAAATGTATATGTTCGAGTGTATTCACTGTTGCAGTCCTGTTTTCCCTCCCTCCATCCCCCTTAAATCCTCTTTCCCTAGGGGACATAAGCTTCCCACAGTAGCTTTTAGCCACCAGGACCACTTTACCTTATTTCCGTGTGCTTCTGACAGGTTAGGGCAAGAAAAACTGATGTAATGATATCAGCTGCCTTGCTTTATAGCACTGACGTCAGACTACAGGTGACTGCAGCCGACGCAGGAAAAACATTGATTCTGGTATTCGGGCTGGCCGAGGGCTACCACAGCAGGGATAACCCACAGGTGATGTCTGCAACAGTGAACACACTCAAACATCTACATTTATGGTAAGTGTGCACAACTGTATCAGTTCTCTTGTACTGTGGCATAATCTTTCTACAGTACTTTAATATTTGCCAACCAATCTAAACAGTTCCTATTACATATTCCACATATCTTTCTCAGTTATTTCTACCCTGATTTTAAAATTCCACTTTTTCCACTTGCTTAGCTATCTCTTTTGAAGTAATTTCTGTCTTTAATAGCTCTTCAGTCATCATCTACTTTTTCATTACATTATTCTGTTTTAATAACCAAACAGAAAAACACCATTGTATTGTGTTTGCATCATCTTAAATTTTATTGGTGCATGATTTGATGCAGTTATTGGGCTGTTCTCAAAGTTTTCAGTTAAATAAGCATGCTCCTGTGAAATATAATTTCTGCACAGCCTAGCCCATTTACTGTAGCTTGGGGAATATGTAAATTCTTTGAGTTCTAGTACTCTATCCTTATCTGTACCAAATATTTTCTTGTACTTCAGAAATCTTTACCCTCTTTTCTTCTTATATTTTCCCTTGTAGATTCCAAATGCTTCCTCACTATTGTAACTCTGGTTCCAATCCCCGCTCACAAATAATATCCCTGGTGAATCCTTATTTCTCCCAAAATCCCAAGCTGCATAACAGTAGTCTTAGGTGAGACAGATGCATGGCAGCATAATCCTCTTCCCCTGCCAGTAACCATTACTACCAGAAATCTGTTATTGTAATTTCCTTCCAATTCTATTACTGTTCATGTTGCTGTTAGTACTCTTTCCTTTGTCCTTGATATTCTGCTGAATGTCTAGCATTAAGGTGATTTTGTCAAAATTTCATGGTGATATCTATCCAAGTGATGGTGCTGCAGTAGCGTTGTCGCCTCACAGTAAGACGTCCTGTTCGATTCTCAGCTAGAGCGTCTTCTGTGTGTAGACATGCGTGAATAGGTGTACCTTCATTGAAGGTTGTGCGTCAGGGCTGGCAACTTGGCACGTAAAAAATCTACTGCCAATCATTAGCAGACCGGAGTTCCGCTGTGGCAACCCCTAACCGAGAAAAGCCAAAAGACAAACAATCTATCCAAGAGCATCTGGTGTAACATTATTTGCATCCTGTACTTTTGTTTTAACAGTACTTTATTTACAGTTTAACACAGCTCATCTTTGCACTTGGATTAATTTCACTGCTGGCCAAGTGGTGTTTACTCAGAATGTCCACGTTGACATCTAGTAGTAGTCTAAATTTTTGGGTAAGCTAGTGATTACATTTCCATCAGACCCTTACAAAACAAAGCCATGAAATGAGTTTTTTTATCAAAAAAGACAAGATTTAAAATATGTTTCTGAATGGGCAGGATTTTAACTGTTTACTCAGCATATAAATACTTAATGTCATTTTAACAAAGCATTTTGTCTTTGAGGCATTATAGAATTTAGTCAGACTTCTCTTATTTATACCATTTTACTTTCAAGCAGCTCAGTTTTATATTTTCCCTTATTTTTTTGTCTCTATTTGTCACTCAGTTGAATTAACCCAATAGTATCCATTTACTACTGCCGTTTCTTCCGATTTTCCTGTCTTGTATTGATGACTCTTGTTTTTAGTTTCATTTATTAATTTTGCTACATCCCTCAGTCAAGATTGTTCAGTGTTTTCCACTTAGTGTCATGTTTTTCTTTGCCGTTAACATCACTAATGTCATTACAGGTAGCATGAATCTAAGTACATCTAGCTCTGAATCCCAGTTTAATAACATCAATTCCAATGTGATTTTTACATCTAAATCTGTACTTTATTCATTTTTGTATATTAATTTTTAAGTTTTCCAGCCTGTGGCAACTCCAGAAAACATTTCCATATTCCAACACCCCCTTTTTTTGAATCCCCAGCATTCTTTCATTACCAGAGAAAACCTAGTTAAATCTACTTTGGATATAAAAAGTTATGTAGGCACCAACATCCACAAATTTTGCATTTTTGGAATCATTTATTTGTAGTCAGTGTACAGTGGATATAAAAAGTGTACACACCGCTGTTAAAATGCCAGGTTTTTGTGATATAAAACAATGAGACCGCAATAAATCATTTCAAAACTTTTCCCACCTTTAATGTCAGCTATAACCTGTATGATTCACTTCAAAAACAAACAAATCTGTTACGGGAAAAATATAAAAAATGTACAATAAGCTGGTTGCATAAGTGTGCACACCCTTAAACTAATACTTTGTTGTAGCACCCTTTGATTTAGTAACAGCATTCAGTCTTCTTTGGTAGAAGTCTATCAGCATGGGACATCTTGACTTGGCAATATTTGCCCACTCTTCCTTGCAAAAGCGCTCCAAATCTGTCAGATTGCGAGGGCATCTCTTGTGCACAGCCCTCTTCATGTCACCCCACAAATTTTCTATTGGATTTAGGTCTGGGCTCTGGCTGGGCCATTCCAAAACTTTAATTTTCTTCTGGTGAAGTCGTTCTTTTGTTGATTTGGATGTATGCTTGCATTGTCATGTTGAAAGGTGAAATTCCTCTTCATTTTCAGCTTTCTAGCAGACACCTGAAGGTTTTGGACCAAAAGTGACTGGTATTTGGAACTGTTCATAATTTCCTCCTCCTTGACTATAGCCCCAATTCCAGCTGAAGAAAAGCAACCCGAAAGCATGATACTGCCAACACCATGCTTCAACATGGGGATGGTCTTCCTTTGGTGATGCTAAGTGTTTTTGCACCAAACATACCTTTTGGAATTGTAGCCAAAAAGTTCAACCTTGATCTCCTCAGACCATAACACATTTCCCCACATAGTTTTGGGAGACTTGATGTACTGTTTTGCAAATTTTAGCTGGGCCTGGACATTTTTCTGTGTAAGAAAAGGGTTCCGTCTTGCAACCCTACCCCATAGCCTAGACATATGGAGCATATGAGAGATTGTTGTCACATGCAGTACACAATTCTTGCAGCTCCTTCATTGTTGCTGTAGGTCTCTTGGTAGCTTCCCTGACAAGTTTTCATCTGGTCTTTTCATCAATTTTGGAGGGACGTCCAGTTCTTTGCAATGTCACTGTTGTCTCATATTTTCTCCACGTTTTGATAACTGTCTTCACTGTTCCATTGTATATCCAATGCTGTGGAATTTTTTTTTGGCTGATACCATTCAACAATGAAAATCCCTCTGATGCTTTTTAAGCTCTCTGCTAACCATGGCTTTTGGTGTGTAGCAGGCAACTGAGTAAATGTCAGGAAAATCCTACTAGGACAGATGAACTTTATTTGGGGTTAATCAGTCTTTTTAATTGATGGCAGGTGTGTACCCAAGAAGACTGAATGCTGTAATTAAATCAAAAGGTGCTTCAACAAAGTATCTTAAGGGTGTGCACATCTAAGCAAGCAGCTTATTGTATGTTTATTTTTTTTATATTTTTCCCCTAACAGATTTGTTTTTCAATTAAATTGTACTGGTTATAGGTCACTTAAAGGTGGGAAAAGTTTTGAAATGATTTATTGTGGTCTCATTTTTTATATCACATAAACCTGGCATTTTAGCAGGGCTGTGTACACTTTTTTATATCCACTGTATATCTCTTTCCAGCACTCTTTTATAAAACTCTCTATCTAACCTTTCATTCCATTCTAACCTTAGCTGATCTCCTTTCCCTTTAAAATTAATTTTTATTCCACACTTGTTTTTCTCTTGCTTGTTTGGATTTGGTCTCCAGTAATAATCCTCCCAATCCAAGTAACTGTAATCTATCTAATGTCCCTATTTGCTTTTGTCTAAATTCTGTGATGAACCATAGGTATGTCATTTGTAACCTGTCAGGCAATCCAAACTGTATCTTTCTTTGGTCCCATCCCATAATTCTCCCTTACTTTACTGTTCTTTTCCAATATTTAGGTTCTTTTCTCACAGAGCTCTACATCTTTGTAGCTGTTCCCCTATCCTGTCATTCCCTAGCCTTTATATCTATAGCGGCCAAGGAGAAACTTTCCTTCCATCTTTCCCTCTTTCGGCATTTCTTGCAGCAAGTCACGCAAATATATTTCTCACCTTATCTCTAGTTTACACTTGGGCCCTAAACCCATACTCTTTTCATTTCGTCACTTGTTCCCACTTCTTTCATTTTCAGCATTTCTTTCCATTTGGGTGTATTAAGATCTCATTCAGGTAATTCAAATTGGGAAGCTAAGTAATTCAAATCTGGTAGGCCCAACAGTTCTTATTCTATTGGCAGCATACATTTTTCCAATTAAAATCTGGGTTTCTTGTTTGTTCCATATGACATTCTTTAACTTTTTTTTTTTTCCATATTCCTTCCTCTGGTTGTATAAAATATTCCTGTCCTACTTAGACCCAAGGTTTTCAGACACATTTTTATTGCTTGTATCTGTATTTATCCTTCTTAACTTCTGTTTTAATTATTTTCTCTTCCATTCTCCTATGCATTTATGTAGCTGCCCAGGCCAGTTCCTTCATTAATCATATTCCTAAGTACTTCATCCTCTCATGGTCCATACAGAAAGGGGTATACTTCCATCTAGTCATATGTTAGGGTGTAGTTTAAAACTCTTGCCTTTGTTTTGCCTTTATCTTTTATCCTCCTTTTCTGTTGTATTTAGCATTTTAAACACATTTCTTGTTCTGGATTTGTTATAGAAACTATTATATCATCGATCAGCAATGCCAGCTTTTTTTCCACCATACCACTTGTATTCTTGTCTTGTAGATTCCTTTATTTTAGTAGCCAATGGGTCCTTGTATATTTTGGACAAAGAACAGTGCAGATTGTGGGTATCCCTATCTTATTCCACCCTTTAAGTCAGAATTTTCCAAAGATGGACTCTGCCACCTTAACATATGCTGCCGCCTGATCATGTAGTCTCATAATTTAGTCAACCAATCTGTCTTGAAGGCCCGAATCTGAGTAACTAATTTCAAGAAGCCCCAGCTGACTCTCTCGATCACTTTTTTTTTTTTTTGCATCAAGCCCTTCCATTAGTAATCTTCTTATTTGTCTCAGCCTGCTGTTCATAGGTGTGTACTAGGCTAATGGCCCTGGAGTCTTTATTTATTGACACTTGTTAACCGGGAAAGTCCACTGGGCCAATGACCCATTTTCAGTGGAGGCCCGGGGAGAAAAGCTCCATACAATCACAGTAATGTTTACATAACATCAGCTTAACTTTGAAAATCAAGAAAGTTTTTACACAATACAAATTGAAGTAGATATACAAGAGAAATACATATTTAGAGGTATACAATACAAGAAAAATAAACCCCATGTGTTAGATTTTTAGTAATTCTGTTTGTATATTCTCATAAGTAAGAATACAGTTTAATCAATTCTGTTTATTCAGCCACAGAAATAAAGAAAGCAAGAGAGAATGGATATGAAGATAGTGTAAATTGCAACTATATTAAGTTATGAAAAGTATCTGTAGTGTATAGTGGCCAAAACATTTAAGGTGGTTTAATTATATGACAAGAATAGACAAGGATGTTCATCGTGCTATACTGCTGCAGTCATCACACTTGGGTTATCCTGTCGTCAGGCGGTCCCGCAGTCGGCCGAATCCCAAAGTCTTGGTCCAGCGTCGGTTGTCGTCGCCTCTTCCCTGACGTCAGTGCGACAGGGGTATAAAAGAGACAGCCGACGCCATTTTCCTCAGTCTTTCTTGCCACGCGGTGCCCGAAGCAGAAGCAGTTCGCAAGTGCCGGTCGGCCAGCTCCTGAAATTTTCGAATAGAGTTTCAGCCTGAAGTCTTCTCTAAAGCTAAGTACCCCGTTGGGGAAACTTTTCTTGCCTCAGACCGATGTCAGGCAAGGTTAATAATTGTATTTCTTGTGGGAAGCAAATTCCTCCTAAGGATTTTCATTCTTATTGTATTCCTTGCTTAGGCCCACACTACGACGTCTCTGGTTGTTGGTTCTGTGCTAAGTTCAACAAACATACAATAAAGCGTTGGGCAGAATTCGCCCAGCATTATTTTGGCAGAAAATTTAATTATAGCATGCCGTCGGAGCAACCGACCTCAGCAATGATTAAAAACGCAAAGATAAGGACTGGCAGCCAAGGCCAAGACCAGATACCGAGGCCTCAGCAAGGCCTGACGCCAGTTCTCCAGTTTTCAGCGAGGTGCCTTCGCAGCCCCTGACTACCGCTGATTCAGAATTTCTGACGGCATCCCAAACCGAAACCGTTGGGCCTCAGGATCCGGTTCCACTTCACTCCTCGGACGCCAGCCCCGACGGGGATCTGGAAACTTTGAATAGACCTTTGGTCTCAGAGAGTGTTTTCAAACCGACAACTGCCTCTGCCAAGCCTTATGCTAAGCTCAAAGCCCCCTTGAAAGTTAGAAAACCGGCCCCCCCCCACAGGCCCCTATGCCTAAAAAACAGATGCTTAAGATGGCCGAGGATTTAATTACCCTTATCAGGGGATCCCAACCCCCACCTGACAAAAGGCCTTGACTGGAGGAAGATTATCCTTCCTCTGACCAAGCATCCATTTCCTCAGGCAATTCTGATGACCAGGATTACTCCTTCCCTCCTTATGAAGACTCAGATGCTGAAGAGTCCATTCCCTCTGTCTCTTCCTGAAGACTACTCTTTCGGGGAAACTTTACACACCATAAGGGAACACTTCCACTGGGAAGGCCAAGATTACTCTGACTCCAAGAAAAGACTCCGTGAGTTTCTTCTTCTTCCACAGCATAGACCCCTGGCAATTCCTCCAGTTTTAGACATTTTGGATGATGTTTTCTCTGAATCCAGTTTAAACCCAGATTCCTTACCTCCAGCTCCAGCTAAACCAGACAGATACTACCGAGTTCCTGATACTCATAAGTTTCTATACAAAAGCCCTAATGCAGACCCCGAGACCATTTCCCAGGGTCCCAAAGGGCTTAAGGCCTCTACTGCTAAGAATCCACTCCCTTATGAAAGAGATTCCAGAGCATTAGAAAGATGGGGAAAGAAAGTGTATACTTCTGCCACTTTGGCCATGAGGGCATTAAACTGCCAATTCCACATGCTAAAATACCAACAGTATTTGATTACACAGTTAAAGCAGAAGCTGATCCCTCGGACAGATCAACTAGATTTGAAAGAGATACAGGATTTGATGCATGCAGCAGAACAAGTGGGAAAACATACCTTACAGTGTGGTTTTGATTCATTGGAAGCCTCATGTAGAGCAGCTGTCACAGGGTCTGTCATACATAGGCATGCTTGGCTTAAAGAACAAGCCTTACCAGAACATGTCAAAGCAAAGTTATTGGATGCCCCATTGCAGAAAGATGTGTTATTTGGTGTCAAAGCAGAGGAAGTTTTGAAGAAAAGGCAAAATCTATGCAAACAGTTAAAGATTTTTTACAGGTACAACCTCCTCGTTTCAGCAGAAACTGGCCATCAAAAAACTGGTCCTTTCCTGCATCAGACAGACACCAAAGAGGTAGGTACAGATGCCCAAGAGGCAGAGGCCAGCCACAAGGTTCTTTCAGACCTAGACAATGGCTTACAGCAACTCAGAGGTGGAGACGAAAGATCTCAACCTTTCAGGAAACGAACACAATGACTTTCCTCTTCGCCTGCCAAGCAAAATTGCCCTGGCAGCACCTTTGGGAGGGAAACTGGCTCTATTTCCACAAAATTGGCGCATCATAACAAAAAGGACAAATGGATTTCTGGACATTATTACCCGAGGCTACAGATTTCATTTCCACACTTTACCTCGGATGAGAGGCATGCAAAATCTGCCTCCAAACCAATGGGCAGAGGCTCAAATGCAAATTTCAGCTCTCATGGATATGAAAGCAATTCAAAAGGTACCTACAGAAGAGCAAGGTCAAGGTTTTTACTCAAGACTGTTTCTAGTCCCAAGAAAGGACAAAGCCTGGAGGCCCATCTTAGACCTCTCAATTCTGAACACATACCTGGAGATACCCAAATTCAAAATGCTCACTCTACAGCAGCTCCTTCCCATGCTGGGCAAGGACTCTTGGCTGGTAACGTTGGACCTCAGAGGCATACCTGCATGTCACTATCAGACAAGATTGCAGAAGATACCTCAGATTTTTGGCAGGTACAACACATTATCAATACTGCCATTTGGCTTATCTACTGCACCCAGAGTATTTACGAAATGCCTGGCATCAGTAATTGCATATTGCAGACAACGAGGAATACAAATTTACCCATATCTGGACGACTGCCTGATCCAAGCGGACAGCAAGGACATTCTATTACAGCATCTGGCTTTTGTAACACAGCTGCTCAGTTGCCTAGGGTACACAGTAAACAAAAAGAAGTCAAAACTAATACCTTCGCAACAAATAATATTCCTGGGTGCCAGCTTAAATACAACGGCCCAGATGGCTTACCTAACGCCAGACAAACAAAAGCAGTTGACTCAATACTTCAAAAAGATAGCAACTTTTACCCAGCTCACTGCAAGGAAAATCCTGCAGGCATTGGGGTTCATGGCATCATGCATTCAACTAATCCCATATGCAAAGCTGCATATGAGAAAATTACAATGGTACCTGAAAAGTGTATGGTCTCAACACAGGCACAGCCTCGAAACAAATATACCTATCATTCCCTGCCTTCAAAAAGAGTTCCTATGGTGGGTTCAAGCATGTCAAACAAACAAGGGTCTTCCTTTCATCTTGCCTCCAACAAACCAAACCATGATAATAGATTCTTCAGACTACGCCTGGGGAGCGCACATGGCAGGACAGTGCATACAGTACAAATGGTCTGCAAAACAAATGCATCTTCACATCAACCAAAAGGAGATGCTAGCTGTACAAAATGCCCTGACAGCCTTCAAGGACCTCTTGCATCCAGGACAACTTCTAATAAGGACAGACAACACCACAGTTATGTGGTACATAAACAAACAGGGAGGAACACATTCCTACCCTTTATGCAGACAGGCTATGACCTTATGGAACACAGCTTTGACCTACCAAGTACAACTACAAGCACAATTCCTGCCAGGAAAGGAAAACATATTGGCAGACGAATTAAACAGAAACATGGCAGACCCCCACGAGTGGAGACTACACCCACAAGTATTTTCAATGATAACTCAAAGATGGGGATGTCCAGACACAGATCTATTTGCATCCCCCAACAATTGCCAATTACAAAAATTCTGCACAAGGACTTATCACTCCCTAGCCTGGAAAGTGGACGCTCTATCATTCAGTTGGACAACACTGACAGTCTGTGACTTCCCTCCATTACCTCTATTGACCAAGGTATTATTGAAGGTCAGATCGGAGAGACCACAAATGATCCTCATTGCTCCGGACTGGCCACGCCAGCACTGGTACCCATTGCTAAGGAACTTGACTCACAGCCCTCCATGGATCTTGCCTCAATTCCCACTACTGTTGACTCAGAGAAACTATCAAACCCATCACAGCCAGCTCAGAACTTTAAATTTAGCTGCATGGAGAATTCCTTAAATTATCAATCAACACTTCTCTCAAAGGATGTCCTGAATGTAATTATGGAGGCCAGGAGGCCCAGCACCAGGAAGACTTACTCAGACAAATGGAAAAGATTTTGTGGATGGCACCAGGCTAAAGGTCAAAATCCTTGGATTCCAAACATTCCTCACATATTGCAATACCTAACTGAGATGTTACACAAAGGCCTTTCCTTCTCCTCCATTAAGATCCATGCTTCAGCTGTTTCAGCTCAGTATAATACGGATCCCCCAATTTTCTCACACCCTTTACTTAGACAGTTTCTCAGAGGGGCTAAGAATATAAGACCCCTCGGAAAACCACCAACACCAACTTGGGACCTGAACTTCATTTTAGAAAAGTTAACACTACCTCCTTTCGAACCAGCATTCTCAGCAGAACTACAATACTTGTCTTGGAAAACAGCCTTGTTACTGGCTATTACCTCAGCACGCAGGGTCTCAGAACTACAAGCACTTATGGTAGTGGAACCTTTCATCATTTTCCATCAGGACAGAGTCTCTTTACGAACTAACCCTACCTTCATGCCCAAGATAGTATCCAGTGTGGCTTTGAATTAGACCATTCATTTACCCACCTTTTATCCTAACCCACAGAATAAGGGAGAAAGGCTCCTTCACTCTTTGGACATTCACAGACAGCTACGTTACTATTTAGATAAGACAAAGATCTTCAGAAAAACTGACCAACTCTTTGTATCATATGCTGCAGGTTCACAAGGAAAGGCTATTTCAAAACAGACCATCTCCAAATGGATAGCACATTGTATCCGCTTTTGCTACTCACACCGTGGGAAGGCAGTGCCTGTCAATATTGGATCCCATTCTACCAGGGCTACTGCAACCTCAGCAGCCTTTCTCAGAGGGGTTCCAACCAAGGACATTCTGGAGGCAGCTACTTGGAGTTCAGTGCACACCTTTACCAAGCACTACAACCTTCCATTATACTCGAAAACCAAGGGTGGTTTTGCCACTGCAGTTCTGCAGGGCATCCTAGCATCACCTAACCCAGTTTAGTACCAGCCACCCTTCCATAGCTTTGGGATTCTACCCAAGTGTGATGACTGCAGCAGTATAGCATGATGAACATAATACAGTTTTGTACCTACCTTAAATGTAGATGTTCGAGTAGTTATACTGCTGCAGTCCAGGTTACCCTCCCTCCATCCCCTCTACATACCAGGGTGTTAGTTACAACTCCATGTACTTCAATCTTTTGGATGCATGTCTATATGGTGTATTTGCTAACAGCTAGTTCTATTGCTTATCTACTAAGGTATTGTTGCATAGCTATTGTATTGTCTTCCTGCTTAGGGACACCTGACATCTGGGGCAAGAAAAAATGAAGAAAATGGCGTCTGCTATCTCTTTTATACCCCTGTCGCACTGACGTCAGGGAAGAGGCGACGACAACCGACGCCGGACCAAGACTTTGGGATTCGGCTGACTGCGGGACCGCCTGACGACAGGATAACCCAAATGTGATGACTGCAGCAGTATAACCACTCGAACATCTACATTTATGGTAGGTACAAAACTGTACTTTATTGAGATAGTGTTCTTTTAGTGCAAATCTAAATGTTTTTAGAGTCCTAGGTGAGTAAGAGAGAAGGAGCGCATTTCAGAGTTTGCCAATGGCATGAGAATAGAGACATTGTCCAGCTCTTTTATTGGGTTTAGTTATGGTTAAGAGTTTATTAGAGGACCTAAGATGCCGAGTAGGGGTGTGTGTTTGTATTATAGTTTGAATGGATGGACAGAAGTTTGGATTATTTAGTAGTTTGTCGGCGGGTGTAATGTAGGTAATGAGGAAACTCAAACCAGTTTATAGATTTAATGGCCAGGCAATTATGTGTGCGAGTTGGCGTGCTGGAGACAAACTTGGCAATTTTATAGTAGCACGACTGCAGTTTGTTCAGGAGAGATGTGTGTAGGTTAGTGAAAATGGGGCAACCATAGAGGAGGGAGGGTAGAAGTAGACTGTTAGCTAGTTTCAGCTTGGTAGACTTGTCCAAATAGTTTGCCAAGCTTAAAATGGGTCTTTTTGATTGAGTTAAGTATGATTCTCAAAGGATAGTTTATCATCAATTGTGATGCCAAGTAGTTTGGCTGTTTTTACAATTTCAATTTCTGTATTCTTTTGAGAGAATATTTTAAAGTCTAGAGTTAGAGGTTTGGTTGTGAAGAGTAAACATATTGAATTTTTGGGATTAAGTAGCACTTGAACTTCGTTAAGCCAAGATTCAATGGAAGTAAATGCATTTTGTGTTAACTTTAGGAGACCTGAGATGTTGTTAGAGGATATAATTATTGTCCAATCATCTGTGTGTTGAATGAGTGTACTTTGCAGGGATGCTTTATGGAGATTATAAGCCTAGCCCATAGGATTACCCTGGCATAGTGTCACCTGACCTTAGTTCCCAGTGCCTCTGTCAAGTAAAGCCACTGGAGTGATCCCTGGGGTGAATTTTCTATTTCCCATCCACTCTTTAAGTTTTCTCTTGAAGAGGGCCAGTGAGGTGCTCTGCTTGACATGTATGGGAAGTCTATTCCATTTGCATGGGCAGTCTGTGGGTTATGAACCTGTCCTTCCAGCATGTTCTGTTGATTTTGGTAATGAGGTTGAGGTCTCTGGAGCGTGTGGTGAGGAGGGATTGGGATTTCTTTAGATGTATCATTTCTAACAGAGCTGGGTCAGACATGGTTTTGTAAGTCAAGCAGAGATTGCCTCTAAGTAGGCAATACGAGACAGATAATAGTTGGGGTCTTTTGAGTCTGTCCATATAGGACAGATGTTTAAGGCCTAGGATCCTCTTTGTGAGGTACTTTTGCAGCTTCTCCAGTTGTTTTAGGTGTTTAGTGAGATACATGCCAAATGGGGCATTGTACTCTATGATTGGCCTAATTAGGGAAGAGTAGGGGGAGACAATGACCTTTCTTCCTGGATGCAATACCCTTAGTAATGAGATGTGCCACACAGCAGGACTTTCTGACCACAGTGGCAACGTGGCGGTCAAGACAGGTTGCTGTCAACCTGTGTTCAGTGGACTACCATCGATGTGGTAATTCATGGGAACCAGGTTTTTTCCCAAAGGGGATGACACATTTAGTGGTTTAAAAGCTGTATGGACAATCGCCAACAATCTGTCAAATGGACTAACTGCCTACCCCCCCATTACCAGTCCCAGTTGGTGTACCCCAGGTCTCCATCCTAGGCCCCCTCCTGTTCAACATCTTTACAAATCAGCTCCACTCCGCAACTACAGGTGCCAAAGTTGTCTAATACGCCGATGATACAATGCTAATTTGCTCCGCATCCAACATTAAACTTCTACAACAAAACACCCAACAATCATTCACTGAACTAGAATATTGGCTTAATTCCCAACTAATATTAAACCCAAAGAAAACACAGCTTATGCTGTTCCACCCTACCAAAACCCAGGATGTTACCTTCTCCATATCCTCAGGTAATAGGACTCTCATCACCCCAGTACTAGAAGCTAAGTTACTTGGATTCACCATTGACCAACAACTAAAGTACAACAAACGCATATCCCTCACTGTCCACAAAAAGCTAGGGACCCTATATCACTGCAAACGATACCTAGCTTCAGAAGCTAGAATCACCATAACCACAACCCACCTGATAGCAACTATCTTATATGCATGTGCAGTACTAACAAACTTAAATAAAACTGACCTTAACAAACTCTCCACATGCTATAACAAAATCATCAGACTCACTCCCAACACCAGTTCACGGTCCCACCACTGCCAATCCCTAAACAAACTACACTGGTTAAAATTCCCAAATTTACTACAATAGCACCAACTTAACCTGGCACACCAAATACTGTACTATCCTGAAAAAAATCCCTGTTCTGTCCGGCCTCATAACATTCTACAACCCTAATAGACAATTATGATCTACCAATAAAGCCCTCCTAGAAAGTGTCCAATGTATAAATAGCTTGGGCAACTCTCTCTTCACCAATAAAGTTGCAAAAATATTGGAATATCCTGCCTCCTGACCTCAGACTTCAAACATGTACAACCACCTTCAAAACCCAATTAAAATCATACCTACACACCAATCATTTATGTACCTGCAAAGGACCATCCTGAACTCCCAGTCTGCTAATAGAGGTTATTTGCAGGAGGACCTCTCTGTTCTCCCATTCTGCTTATGCAGAGTCCATTCAAACAATCTACTGTAATTTTCCCTCTCTCTTTGTACATATTGTAATATTGTTTGCATGCTTCTAGTATACTATAACGCTACTTGACTATAGAGTAGTACACTTATTCTTGTATACAATTCCACTGTATTAACCTTTTACATTTGTAACCTGTGTTATAGCTATATATATATTGTTTATATTCTGTAATTTTTTCTTGCCCCCCCCCCCCCAGGACTCCACTGAAAACGGACACTAGTTGTCCAGTTTGGACCATCCTGGTAAACAAATGTTAAATAAAATAATTGAGCTTAAGGCCATGATTCTGACACCACTCGTTGGTATTGTTGAAGCCTTTCTGTAGGATGTCAACATCACTTGGGGGAGTTAAAAATGTTGCATCATTAATGTCTTTCATGTTGTCAAAATCTGTCTCCCTTCTCTAAAATCACATTAATCTCCATTAATTATCCTGCACAGTTTTGGAAAATATAGAAGAAAACCTTTTAGCCATAGTTTACCTTCAATATTTGCCCATGTGAGTCCAGATCAGCTAAGTCCTTCCCTTCTTTAGGAATACCATTACAACAGCTTTCCGGGTCTTTGTAATTTCTCCTACTCTTAAGATATTGTAGGATGTGTCATGTATCAGTCACTTTATCTCCCATTTTCCAGATTTGCACCGGTATACCATGCTCCCCTGCATACTTTCTTGCCATTAAAATTTCCTCACTACTTATCTTACTGAGTAATTTCCTACCCTCAAACTCAGTTCTGTTACATTTGTTTCCAATAGACATCCTTTGTTTCTCTTTCTAAGTGTTCCCAACTTTCTTCCCCCTTATACAGCTGCATATGATAGTTTGTAAGGATCTTTGGTTCCTTTTCTAACTTCCTTTATTACCATCTTTTAAATTAGTGACCAGGTTATGTAACTTCTGTGTTCCTAAGTTTTGCGCTGATAACTTGGTGCATCTCAGGCTGATTTTCAAAAAAAAAAAAGATACAGTTGACAGTTCAACTTTCTTATACTCTTAAGTTGGCTAAATGCTTCTCTGTTTTCTCTAACCTTTTTAACTATTCTTGTTTAATCATCTGATCTACTTTCTTCTAGCCTTTTTTTAATTTATTTGCAACTCCTTTAAGTAATTATTGCTTCTCAGCCATTCTTTGTTTTCTCGTAAAATTACCAATATTCTGGTGGTCTTCTTCATATTTTCCAGTACCTGCTACCTTCTCCGTTGTGACTTTAGTTGTCAGCAAATCATCTATTGATGTTCATCGTGTTTCACTGTTGCAGTCATTACAATTGGGTTATCCTGCTGGCAGGCTACCCGCAGTCGGCCCGAGTTCCAAAGTCTAGGTCCGGTGTCTGTTGCTGTCGCCTCCTCCCTGATATCAGTGCGCCAGGGGTATAAAAGATGCAGCCGACACCATTTTCTTCAGTCTTTCTTGCTGCACTGTGCCCGAAGTAAAAGCAGTTCTCAAGTGCCGGTCAGCAGACTCCTGAGATTTACAAATCCGAATTTCAGATCCAAAGTCTTCATTAAAGCCAAGTACCCCATTGGGGAAACTTTTTTCTTGCTCCAGACCGATGTCAGAAAAAGTTAATTGTATTTCTTGTGGGAAGCAAATACCTCATAAGGATTTTCATTCTTACTGTATTCCTTGCCTAGGCCCTGACCACGACGTTGCTAGTTGTCGGTTTTGTGCTAGATTTAACCAATGCACTGTTAAGCGTCGGTACGATTTTGCATTTCATTACTTTGGCAGAAGATTCAATTATATAATGCTGTCGGAACAGCTGACTACCGGAGTTTATAAAAAGCGCAAAGAAAAGGACAAGCATCTGAGGTCCAAAACCAACGACGAGGCTTTCGCTAGGCCTGTCGCCAGTTCTCATTGAGGCACTTTCGCAGCCCTTGACGCCCTCAAACTCAGAGCCACAGGCTGCTTCTGACTCCCATGTGGAGCTGACTAGGCCACTGGAAACTCAAGGTATTGGACACTCGGAAACTATTCCCTCAGATGGGTCCGGAGCCGCTGAGCAGGCATCTGCTTCTGAGGGTGTTTTCAGGCCTACACAGTTGTATGTGAAATCAACTTCAGCTTCAAAGGCAAAGACTAAAGCAACTCTAAAGATAAACAAGTACAGCATTCTCCTGGACAGGCCACCATGCCTAAAAAACAGATGCTTAAACTGGCTGAAGACCTAATTACTTTGATCAGGGGTTCCCATCCCCCTCCTGATAAGAGGCCTAGGCAAGAGATAGATTATGAATCTTCAGATCAGGTTTCCATTTCCTCTGATTCCTCTTCTGAACAAGAATATTATCTCCCTCCCTATGAGGATGCTGATGCTGAAGAATCTATCCCTTCAGCCTCTCCTCCTGAGGATTATTCTTTTGGGGAGACCCTACATACTATGCGGGAGCATTTTCACTGGGAGAGCCAGGATTACTCAGAATCCAGGAAAAGGCTCAGATACTTCCTTTTATTACCTCAGCACAGGTCCCTTGCTATTCCTCCTGTTTTAGACATTGTAGATGTATTTTCAGAGTCCGGGCTGTCTCTTGACTCTACCACCAGCTCCTGTTAAGCCAGACAGATACTACAGGGTTCCTGATTCACATACATTTCTTTATAAAAACCCTGCTGCTGACCCAGAAACTATCTCCCAGGGTCCCAAAGGGGTCAAGGCTTCCACTGCAAGAAAACCTATCCCCGCTGATAGGGATTCAAGGGCCCTGGACAGATGGGGGAAAAAGATTTATACTTCTGCTACCTTGACTGTAAGAGCTTTAAATTGCCAGTTTCATATGCTTAAATATCAACAGTATCTTGTCACTGCTTAAACAGAAAATGTTGACAAATTCAGAATGTGCAGAAAACAAAGAAATGCAGGATTTATTGCATGCAGCTGAACAAGTGGGAAAGCATACTTTGCAATGTGGTTTTGATTATCTAGAGGCCTCCTGCAGGGCTGCTGTTACAGGTTCTCTCATTAGGAGGCATGCTTGGTTAAAAGAACAGAATCTGCCCGATTATGTTAAAGCAAAATTATTAGATGCTCCATTACAGCATGATACCTTGTTTGGTGTTAAAGCAGAAGAGGTGTTGAAGAAAATGGAGGACAAAGCTAAATCTATGTAAACGGTCAAGGAATTCTTGCAGGTACAGCCTCCCAGATTTAGCAGGAACTGGCCTACAAAGAATTGGTCATTTCCAGTGTCAGACAGGCCACAAAGAAGCAGATACAGACTCCCCATAGGCAGATCACAGCTCCAAGGCTCATACAGGCCTAAACAATGGGGTACTTCTACCTCCAAAAGCGGACAGGAAAAATCACAGCCATACAGGAACCAGTCTCAATGACTTTCCCCTTCCAGCACCAAGCACTTATCTTCTGGCAGCTCCTTTCGGGGGGGAAACTAGCACTTTTTTAACAAAATTGGCACATGATCACCCAGGACAAATGGGTCTTAAATATCGTATCACAAGGCTACAGGTTCCACTTTCACACCCTGCCAAGGCCAAACAGTATGCCAGACCTGTCACGCAATCAATGGGCAGAGGCACAAAAACAAGTTTCATCCCTCATGGACATGAGCCATTCAGCAAGTACCACAGCAAGAGCAGGGACTAGGTTTTACTCAAGGCTATTCTTGGTGCCCAGAAAGGACAAAGCCTGGAGACCAATACTGGACCTGTCTATCCTAAACACATTCCTGGATATTCCAAAATTCAAAATGCTAACTCTGCAGCAGCTTCTGCCCATGTTGGGCAAGAAGGCTTGGCTTGTGACTTTAGACCTAAAAGAGGCATACCTGCATGTCCCAATCATGCAGAAGATACCTCAGATTTATAGCTGGCTCAATGCACTACCAATTCTCTGCACTGCCCTTTGGCTTATCTACTGCACTCAGGGTCTTCACAAAATGCCTGGCACCAGTAATTGCATTTTGCAGACAAAGAGGAATACAAATATATCCTTACTTGGACGACTGCCTTATTCAACCAGAGAACAGAGACATTCTACTACACCATCAGGCGTTTGTAAAAAGATTACTAACAGGTCTAGGGTACACAGTAAACGAAAAGAAATCAAAACTCGTACCCTCTCAAGAGATAATATTCCTGGGTGCAAGCTTAAATACAACTGCCCAGTTGACTTATCTCACGCCAGACAAACAAAGACAACTGACTACTTATTTCACAATGTTGGCAACAAAGACCCAGTTATCTGCAAGAAAAATTCTGCAGGCTTTGGGCTTCATTGCACCCTGCATTCTGCTAATTCCATATACAAGACTGCATATGAGGAAACTTCAATAGTATCTAAAAAGTGTTTGGACTCAACATTGCCACAGCCTGGAAACAATAATTACCCTCTTTCCCTGCTTGCAGCAGGAGTTTTGATGGTGGGCAAATGTCTGTCACCACAACACGGGACAGCCATTCACCTTACCCACAGCCAGGCAGACATTGACAACAGATGCATCAGATTATGCCAGGGGGGCCCATATGGCAAGAAGATGTATTCAGGGCACATGGTCTGCAAGTCAAATGCATCTGCATATCAATCAAAAAGAGATGCTAGCTGTTCAGAATGTTCTGACAGCCTTCAAGGATCTGCTTCATCTAGGACAACTACTGATAAAGACGGACAATACTACAGTCATGTGGTACATAAACAGGGAGGCGCACATTCCTACCCCCTCTGCAGACTAGCAATGAACTTGTGGGACACAGCATTGACTTACCAAGTACATCTGCAAGCACAATTCCTGCCAGGAAGGACAAATACTCTGGCAGACGAACTAAGCAGAAACCTAATGGATCCCCACGAGTGGAAATTGCATCCACAAATCTTCAGCATGATAGCAAGGAACTGGGGATGCCCGGACATGGACCTATTTGCCTCCCCTCACAACTGCCAACTACAGAGATTCTGCACAAGGACTTATCACAAGCAAGCATGGAAAGTGGATGTTCTATCGTTCAGCTGGAAAAACATAATAGTATATGCCTTTCCTCCTCTGCCTCTCCTCCCCAAGGTACTCCTCAAGGTCAGACAAGAGGAGCCAAAAATGATACTGATTGCCCCAGACTGGCCCTGCCAGCACTGGTACACAATCCTAAAGAGCTTGTCTCAATACCCAGTTTGGACATTACCTCAAATTCCTCACTTATTGACCCAACAAGACTGTCAGATACTGCACAGCCAACTCAGGACCTTAAACCTGGCTGCATGGCGGATAATGTAGCCATTCAAGACACACCTCACTCTAAAGCAGTGATGAATGTTATTTTGGAGGCCAGGAGGCCTAGTACCAGAAAATCTTACGCAGAAAAATGGGAGAGATTCTGTACTTGGAACCAGGCACAAGATATTGACATGATTGTTCCAAATATTCCTCAGATTTTGCAATACTTAACTGAGATGCTGGATAAAGGCCTTTCCTTTTCATCAATTAAAATTCATGCCTCGGCCATTTCAGCTTATTACAATACAGAGCCACCTATTTTTTCTCATCCATTACTAAGGCAGTACCTCAGAGGGACCAAAAACATAAGACCTCCAAGGAGAGCACCAATACTTGCATGGGGCCTCAACTATGTCTTGGAAAAACTCACTCTGCCTCCATTTGAGACAGCCTCTGCAGCTGATATAAAATTCTTATCCTGGAAAACAGCTCTGCTCCTAGCAATAACCTCTGCTAGATGAGTCTCAGAGTTACAGGCACTCATGGGCTGTGGAACCTTTTATCATTTTCCATCCTGACAGGGTTTCTCTGAGGACAAACCCTACACTTATACCTAAGGTAGTGTCCAGTATGGCCCTTAACCTTCAATTCATTTGCCTACCTTTTATCCAAACCCACAGAATAAGGGTGAGAGACTTCTGCATTCTTTGGACATTCACAGGCAGCTACACTTCTACTTGGACAGAACCAAAGCTTTCAGAAAGACTAAACTTCTAGTGGCATATGCTGCAGGATCACAAGGAAAGCCTATCTCAAAGCAGACTATTTCAAAGTGGATAGGCCACTGCATTCTTTTCTGCTATTCACAGCATGGCAAATCAGTGCCTAAGGGCATTAGGCCACATTCAACCAGAGCAGCAACCACTTCAGAGGAGTACCAACCAAAGACATCTTAGAGGCTGCAACTTGGAGTTCAGTGCATACTTTTACAAAGCACTATTTACCTCTTTACTCTAAATTCAGGGCAGGCTTTGCCACTGCAGTTCTGCAGGGCCTGATAGCCTCTCCTAATCCTATTTAGCACCAGCCTCCCAACCTTAGCTTTGGGATTCAACTCAATTGTAATGACTGCAACAGTGAAACACGATGAACATAGTACAGTTGTGTACCTACCATAAATGTAGATGTTAGATTGTATTCACTGTTGCAGTCCAGGTTACCCTCCCACTATCCCCCTTTTCCTTTGCTGGGACTTATCTGTACTTCTCTATTCTATACAACCTATGTGGTGTATTTGCTTGTAGATGAAGGAAAAGTTGTTTTTTGTGCATACATGCTTATTGGCGTAATTTAGCCTACCATTTTAGGGGCACCTGACATCTGGGGCAAGAAAAACTGAAGAAAATGGCGTTGGCTGCATCTTTTATACCCCTAGTGCACTGACGCCATTTTCTTCAGTTTTTCTTTCCCCAGATGTCAGGTGCCCCTAAAGAAAAACTGAAGAAAATGGCGTCGGCTCCATCTTTTATACCCCTGGCGCACTGACGTCAGGGAGGAGTCGACAGCAACTGAAGCCGGACCTAGACTTTGGAACTCGGGCCAATTGCGGGTAGCCTGCCAGCAGGATAACCCAATTGTAATGACTGCAACAGTGAATACACTTGAACATCTACATTTATGGTAGGTACACAACTGTACTTTTCTTGAGCCCACTTTTGAACCCCCCACTTTTTCCATAAATGTAAGAGAAAATGCCTCTATATTAACACTTCAAGTTGGCTAGGTATTTTTATTTTTAAAATTATTGGAGTGTGATTTGATAGTGTAATTAGGTATGTTAGTCTTAGTACATTACTGTGTGGTGCGTGGAAATACAATAACTTGGCACTGTTAGATCCTGTATTTCCAAGCAAAATGTGTGATTTCACTCTGCTGGTCTCGCCTCAATTACTTCCATTAAACCAAACTTCTTTAAATATCTTTCAAGATATTTATTCTTGGCTACTAATTTATAATTCCTCGGGGCCCCCCGAAGTGTCTTTATCATATATAAGGTTCTAGTCACCCCTACAAGCAAGTTTCCTTGGTGAAAACTGTTTGCTGTAGAACAGCTTTTCTCTCTCCTGTTTTTATTTTTACTGGCAGGTATGCATTTACTAACATTTTTTTTCCTATTCCAGTAACCTCACCATGACATACCTTTTTGCTTATCTGACCTTTCCTCTTTGGTCTTTATATAAGTATTTCTTTCTATTAGAATTACAACTTCTTGTCTGTGCAATAAATCCCTTTCTTCCAGTCTGTTTAATCAGCTTTTCATGCTGAAGTCCTTTCAGGTGCATCTTTTGAAACATCACCATCGGTACTGTGCTTTTAAAATTATGTACCTTATCCTGTTATCCTCATTTGCCAATCCATTTATACTGGATGACATTAAATTGAGGTGCGCTATTTATTTAAATAGTTCTTTACTCAGTTTCCTATTGGCTTTTTTTCCTTCTCTCAGTCTCTATTTCCTTCTTTTAACTTGACTTTCCTGCTGCTTAATAATGTACCCAAAAAATTTCCCTTAAACCAATTCCTCCATCCCTTCAGTCTCGGACAGAAACTGTTTACACTTGTGGTTTTGTTACACATTATTCCCTGTTAGAGAGTAATCTTGTCTTTGGCAAATCCGGAAGCCTTTTCCTTCTTATATATTTAGTACTGCCTTCTCTCATCTTTATTTCAACTAGAAAATTTCACAAACCACAACCCCATCCCAAAAAGATGCAGCTAAAATAGTTCTTGAAAGAGAAAACTTTGTCAGGTGCTATCTCTAGCCAAATCTGTTACCTTCCTATCCTTAATTTTCTGATGCTGTGTTTGCCAAGTCTTGTTTTACTGTACTCTAATACATTGTTTGCTTTTGCTATGCCCATTCCCAAATTTACTATATAATTTACTTCTTTGCCAGCTTTTCATTATACCGCATATATTGATGAAAATGTCAAGCTTATTAATCATCTAAACCGTGGGGAAACCCTTCAGCAAACACTCCACCCCCTCCATTCATTTCAGGGCTAAGACTGCTAGCTACAGTCTTTATGTATGAATTTGTATGTGTGTGGCATAGCAAAACAATATACAACTTTCCAGTTTATTTCTGTTTAACGCAGACCATAACAGCCCAACTGTTAATTCCTTTTTTTCTGTCTAATTTTCTTTATTTTAAGGTTACACATTAACTACTGTACACCATGAACCTCACACTGAGGTTGTGCTCCATGTTAATGCCAAAGTCCCCTGTTCACCTATTGTCATCCTTTGAATTATTAATTGAAATAATTAAGTGTAGCACTACCATGGGCATGTACAGCTTATTTAAAACATGGTGTCAATTATATTATATACCTCTGTTTACAGTTAACTGCCATTCATCAGCATTTTTATGATTTGCTTTCAGGTTTTGTCACTAGAGTCTAAACTGTTTATTGGCTGTAGGGAGTCCCTTATGGTCTTGGATAGTTCTTGCACATTTGTCTGTATTTCCAGTAATTTCCTTTGGGAAGTGGGATTATTTGCATTTTCTGAAAGTCTGTATTTATGTCCCTGAACTTTATCCCACTGTGAGTACTCTCATCCTTGTGTAGGCTGTCCTACCTCTGCAAGGCCTGGAATGTATCATCATGGAACTTATAAACAAAGACATTAGTAATCTCCAAACTTTGGACCCCCACCCAGTTCGGGTTTGTAAAAAGCAGATCATGTCTCCTAAACCTGATAGACGACTTTGAAGCAGTCACCAAAGCCATAGACAAGGGTAAGGTGGTTCACACAGCCTATCTGGATCTTGCCAAGGCTTTCAGCACCATCACCCACTCTGGCATTATAGATAAACACACTAAACTAGGTATAAATCCCTATGTCACAAGATGGGTTGCCAAATGGCTCACTGACAGAACCCACAAGTAGCAGACTCCAAATCCAACTTCAGACAGTGACAAGTGGAGTACCACAGGGTTCACTCCTGGGTCCTCTCCTGTTTGCCATCTACTTCCCTGAAGTATAGGCTAATGCAGAAGGTCTTTGGCTAATGAAGTTCACAGATGACTGCAAACTAGGAGCCATAATCTAAACTCCTAACGATGTGGACATCCTACAAAAGGGCCTCACTGAGACTTATGCCGTTCAAAGCCATGGCATCAAGCTCAATGCCAAAAAGTGCATTGTCATATCCTTTGGTAAAAACTCTGTACCCATGAACTACAACACAGGCAGTAGTATACTTAACACCGAAAGTGTGATAAGAGACCTTGGGACACAGGTGGACAGTAGTCTCTCCTTTGATAAACACATCGCCACAGTAGTCAGGAAATCCTTCTATGTGGCACACCATCACAAAAGGTTCTCATCCAGAAAAAATAGGTCATTGTTCCCCTCTACTCATCACTCATTAGACCCATTATAGAGTACAAAGCCCGTTTTGGTATGTACCTCATAAGACATCTACAACTGGAAAGGCCGCAGAAATACCTCACAAAGAGGATTACAGGCCTGAAACCGATGTCCTACGCAGACTGTGTCAAAAACCTCCAGCTTTACTCCGTCGCATATTGCCTATTCAGAGGTGATCTCTGCCTAACATACAAAGCTATGTCAAACCCAGAGCTGTTGGACATGCTCCACTTAAAGAAATCCCAATCCCCTCTGAGCTAAACGCTCTAGGAACCTAAACCTTGTCACCACAATAAACAGAACATGCCAGAGGGTTAGATTCCTATCCCAGAGACTTCCCATACTCTGGAATAAACTACCTATCTATATCAGACAAAGCTCCTCATTAGCACTCTTCAAGAAAAATCTTGATTGGAAGGGAAATAGAAAATTCACCCCAGGGATCACTTCTGTTGCTCTGCTCGACAGTGGCACAGGAAAATAATTTTCTTGGGTGGCAAAAGCCAGGGTACCTTTTTGGCTGTGCTTGTATAGGCCCTAGGGCCGATAGCCTAGTACCTACCTATGAACCAATATTCTGCAAGTCCTTTAGTGCAGTCAGCTGCAAAATAGGTCTTTGTATCTTTTGGAAAGAATATAAGCTGAATAGATCAATTTAAACCATAGTCCATTTTGTCTGCATCTTATTTATGGTAGGAACTTGCTTCTCTGCAAAATGGTAACTCCTGAATAGGCGTTATCAAAGTTTGCTCTTTTCCCCAAAGTTTTGAAGGCACCTAGTTTTTCCCCCTCATAAGATTGAAGCTCGACTACAGTCGGTGTTTTTTTTGTCAAAACTTCACATAAAAGTACTGTTTTTATTGTATAATTCATCATTCCAGTCTGTCTGTTAATACAGTCCACAATGAAACATTTTCTTTTATCTCATCAGATTTTCCGGAATAGAAGTAAACCTTCAAATATTCCCTTCAGTATCTATACTTAAGCTCGGTCAATTTTATCTCCACCTGTATTCCTTTTCAAGTAGTTTCTCCTTCATTCCCATTTTCCATTCAGAGGACATTGATTTCATCAGAATGTTGGGTTGAAGCATCTTCTGTATTATCAGCTTTTTAATTGTTACTGAAACAGTCATCTAATGCTCCACTCATCTTAAATACTTCCTAATGTGTATATATATATATATATATATATATATATATATATATATATATATATATATATATATATATATATTCTCCTCCATAGTGCATCTTTTTTTTTTTTCTTCAGGAGATTGCGACTGTCCTGGTTAAAGTGTAATTTTGTCATTGGATCCCTTGTGTACTTGCAAGTTTTTTCTTATTTTGTTTGCTTTTTGACTGTCCATTTTCTTATTTTTAATGTTGGTATACATGAAAAAGATTAGTCAACCTGGAACAGTTGTAATTTTTGTTTTATCGGCTTTTTATTGTTTTAAACCTTATTTTGACTGTCTTGCTGAAGACTGCCATATCAGAAGCTGCATCCTGCATTCAGTATTAATTCAATACCATTCGCTTCTTGTCTGTCCTTGAAAGGCTATTTACATTCTACATTAATATTGACAAAATATCCTTTTTGATAAGAAACTTACTCCCACATATTTTATACGAATGTTCTGATGAATATATGTTCACATTTTGCAGCTTACATTCATGCAGTAATGACTAGCAGGCTGATCTTGTATAGTTGCTTCTCATCTCTTTTTAAACCTATCCTTACCTAAATGTTTTGCTTTAATAAAAATACTAAAGAAATTAAAACAAAAATCAGATAAAAATCCACTTTTAATTCACATTGAAGACGTACACTTTCCAAAAAAGAAATCCACTTTTCCCAGTTGGAGCAGTTGCTTCAGCATCACTGACACAACAGGTAGCACACTCAATTTTGGTGCTTGAAGACAAGAAGGTTGTGGATCCTATTCCCATTCTGGGTTATTAGGCTGCAGACATTGCAGTCCAAGACTCCTGCTTGTATTGTCTTTTAGATGAAATTTTAAACTGAGGTCTCCTCTACTTTAGTTGGTGATAGCCCAGGTGAATGTAATAGATCCCATGACACTTGTCAAAGTAGATGATGTTGCCCAGTACCCTGGCCATATTTCCACTAGTGGTATATACACTACCTCTGGTCTCTCCAGAAAAGCTACAAGCCTAATGGGATTAATTTGGTCAACAGAGGATGGATAAATAAAATTGGCTGCACCCACAGACAATAGAATGGTTAGCGTTTGACTTTAGAATAGGTACTATTCATGTTACAGCTTGTGGTCCTACTGTTCTCATCTTGTATATTTTCCCCTCCCATATATGAAAAACAGCTTGCATATCAGTGAACATTCATTTTTAGCCATAAAAAGTGCATTGGCTAAGCAACATTTAAGATTGATCTAAGCACAGCTAATAATGATAAATACTTAAGGTTGTACCTAGATTATGAAACTGACCCCCAATTAACTTGTAGATCATAAAATACTTTTCTTTGTTCAGCTTTAACACCTACACTTGGTGGACATGGGAATGTTACTTTAGTATTAAGTTTGTATTTCTTTGACCATCTTTTGTCCATGGTTTAGCAAAAAAAAAGTTGTTTGCATTTTTTAGTTTATTCTGAAACCTTAGTCTTGTAGCATAATTTGCAGTTTGGTGAAGACAGTGCATTACTGCAAGATGTTAGCATTTGTTATATATTGTACTGCACTTCTATTTCCATAAGTAGAATTACATGGAAAGTTAGTTTTTTTTTTTTTTTTGTATTCAGAACCAGTCTGGGGACTCTGTCTATTATTTCTGCTATTGACTTAACATCATGTCCTCTATTTTTCTTTTATCACAGTTAACCACCCTCACTAATATTTCCAGATTCATTCCAACATGATTTAAAAATTATTCATTTTTTTCTTTACTTGTAACATATGCTGCAGTGATTCTGTATACATATGTTTTCCATCTTATACCTATCATATTTACTCTACCCAGTATTACTACGGTATAATCTTGTTTTTGATATATGCCTAATCCTGAAAATGCATCTTTTCCCATATTCCAAATAATGTCACCCTCCCACAACTCTTCTGTTTGCAACCTTTCATCTTATGATAGTATTACTGTGTCAAGTGTCAAACACCTTTCTACTAAACCTATCCATTTTTTATATTTTTCACATTTATAGCCAAGATTTTCACCTTTCTTCACTTTTTAACTTCCATTTTCTATCTTTCAACCTTTTCCCCTATGTAATTCTTTTTTTTCTTTTAACTATTCTCAAGTTCATAAATTCATCTTTACTTGACTCTTGCATTAATCTTCCCTCCATTTCTCCATGCACTAATTTCTCTTCATTTTTTATTTTCTTCTATTTGCTCATCTTGTACAGCTTTTAAATTATATTTATATTTTTGTTTTTGCTTTTTAACTTCTATATTGTCTTCACAATCCACCCTGTTTGTCCACACTTTTAGCTTTGTGTCCTGGTTTACCATAAATAAAATACTTTCTTCTGTCTCAGTTACTAATCAAATGATCATGTTTACCACCAAAACAGAAAAAAAAAACACTTTCTGTTGCCCCCAATATTTCCCTCTGCATTTATTATACTTGGAAATACACCACATTACCATCCCCTAGTGCACAGACCTCTATTATAAATTTTTGTAATGTCTGTAACATCTTTACATAAACTTTTTAAATACTTTTTTGATTGCCATTTAAAACTGCACAAAAATTCTCTTTTTGATCTAGCTGTTAAATGTTTGTATGACATACAAGTTCCATGGATTGTAATTTTTCTTAACTTCAAATTGTTCTAAAAAAAAATACTCTATATATTGTCTAGTCTCAAACAAAATGTCACAATAGGTGTCTTTATTGTGTTTAAATGCTCCTACCTCCTTAGGGGAGATGCCCTGAGGAGAAATTGTTATCCCAAACATCATACCATTCAAGTTCTCTTTCTTTACTATTTAATCTTTGTAAAATTTCTTCCTTGTTGTCTCCCTTATCTTCTCTGTTCACCTTTCCCCTTCTTTAACTGTTTGTGCTTATGATCTTTTCTTTTCTGTTAGAATATCTTCCACTTCCTGTATTTTGTTTATAACCCCCCCCCCCCATGATGTTGCTGTCTCACTTTCTGAATCGCTTTGATTTGTCATATCCCTTGGATAAACATCCTGCAACTCTCCTTTTTGAAGGATTATAGTAATACATCCAGACTGCAATTCTTCCTAAAACAGAATCTTGTAAAGGTTTGTTCATCTTTACCTGGGCACTCTGCCTCACTCCCGTCAGCCACTGCCACCATCTTATTTTGCAAAGGATCAAACTCCTTCACCTCCACAACAACTTACTTTTCTCCAAATTCACTAAGGAAGTGCCACCACAGAGTCCTTGTATGCAAAAATAGTACGGGAAGATCCCCACTGCAAAGGCCAAAATTTCCCTAGCAGTATAAATATTTCCTTGAGCCTCCCCTAAAAGAGGCAACTAGATTAGTGGGACTAACCCTGGTAATCAAAGGATAAATAAATAGTGCCATAGGGTATCACATTACCAAATCTCTTATGTACCATTAGGGTCTGTTTATCCTGACTTCAAATTTGCTCCTGCAACTGGTGGTTTATGTAGTGTAGCTGTCCAGCTGAAGGTTGCCATTTTCTTCCAGTTTTAAGCCAGCATATTGAACAGTCATTAATTCTTCTCCATTTGACACCTTCTCTTTTTGGATGTCTTTTCCATTCCTTAACTTATGTTCTTCTGTCTTTAATAAACATTCTTATGTAACCTACTTCTCTTCTGTAGTCCAGGTTTCCATTATCTGTAACATCAGTACTTGTGTTGATGCACACTGCTTGTGCTTGACTATCTCCAACTCTCCGACCTTGCACATTATCTTCCCCTCAACATTTGATGCTGCTCTTCTCTTTAGTTGGCCTTTCTGTGTTTGCAGTGTTTAATGACCTCTTCCGAGACTTAACTGTTCATATCGCCATTTGGTTTAAATACACCACAATTTAAATATCTGTATACTTTATTATTTAGCTGTAGATGACGCCTGTCAAATAATCCATGATCATTCCATATGCAATCCTAGCACCTGATCTTTGCATAGCTACCCTTCAGCTGCTCAACCAAATCTTTTATTCTGCATTTCTAGCTCTGCTGGGACACTGGCAATCAGACCTCTCAACCTTCCTGAATAACTCTGTTTTTACTGAGTTTTGGGGTGCCACAATTCCCAAGTGGCACCCCATTATTTCAGATTTTTCAGAACTATTTTTTAAATTTTCGCGGGTTTGGAGGTGACATCATCACGTGCGCGATGATGTCATCTCCATCAGCATGCCACACATCTGGTTGAATAGGACGGGTCAGGAAGATTTATTTAAGCCGTGTCTTAAGATTTACTTCTGCCGTTTCCCAGGAAGATTTACTTTGCAGGCAGAACAGGAGTTACTTTATGCTGTTTGGGCAGGGCAGGATAACTTTACTTATGCAGAGCCTTAGGAGGATTACTTGCAGAGCCGTGGCAGCTGCCGTTTCACAGAACACAGTAAGAAAATGCACTTAAACTGCAGAGCGCTAAGGTAGTGCATGTGTGACAGTTTACCTAGCTACCTGTACAAAAACGAAAAAAAAAATCCAGATACTTTTTGTACCCTCTTCAGATTCACCATCTTTACTTTTCTACTGCCAGGCTGAACTTTTGGATGCCATCTTAATGTAACGATTAATTAGTGTGACCCTTCCTGGTAATAAAGATGTAGTACATGTCATGTAAATTAATTAGTGTGACCCTTCCTGGTAATAAAGATGTATTGTACATGTCATGTAAACGTAGAGCTTCAAGGACCACTCGCTTTTACAGTAAAACTGTCCAACCTTCAGTCCCCTTTTGTTGCTGGAGTATTGCTTTTATTTATTTTTTCTGCGTTACTAATCTTATTTTTGTTGCATTATTAAATTCGTCTACCACAAATGTAGCTCTCTGAGGATTTTAGAATGGAATAGGGCACGCACATGCCACTACTTGGTAGTACCTCTTATCACCAACATCAGTACCTTTGCTAGCATGAGACCAGTGTCAGCCTTTGCAGGGATGAAGCCAGGTCTGAAAGAAGGCTCGACCCTCAGCTCATTTGGTGAATAAATCCATAAGCAATGATTTACTATTTGAGCCTTTCTGAAGAAAATCCCAGCTTTTAGTATAAGGACAGTGAGTGTGACAATCTTGTTAAGGGGAAACGACTGATCGGCAAGTAGGTAGCCAGGAGTGTTGCAGCAGGGTCAGTAAGATGGAGACCATACTATGACACTTGCTGTATACACTGGCAGTTTAATAAGAGTTATGGGATGATGGAAAAATACAGGTGTTTTACACAGGCCTGTAGAAGAAAAGCAGAGTAGAAAAGGAAGGAAGTATGAACATGATGCAGACCTTTTTAGATTAAAATAATGGAGGATGGATGAGAAGCAGAGTAAAATCATGGTTAATGTCAACTGTATGCCTTTTGGGTCAGTGACCGAGGGAAAGTGGGTTAAAGGTCAGTGGGTATGAGTGGGAGCTGTCACAACAAGGCAGAGGAAAATATTAACAAGTGAGTCAAGAAAGAATGACATTATGGAATTTCAGCCATTATTTTTCTTCTGTTTTCTCTTGACATATAATCCGATTAGTGGGAGGTGAAGCCCCTGCAGAAAATAATAATTTTGCTGACATTGTTTGTTTTGGCAGTTGTGGTGTCACCCTTTTGTGTTTCTCTATTCTTAACTGAATTTCAGAATAAATGCTACTTCACCGTCTTGATGAGTCAAAGAACAGAAACTAATAAGAGGGTTACAGGGACTTAGTAATTCATTTAGCTGTTCAGTGGGAGACAGTAAGTTAGGCTAGCAAAGAGCAGCTTTGCATATTCATGTAGTACAATTCACTGCAGGTCAGAGATGATAGGAGGAATGAGGGATTGTATACTTGGCATAAGAAGCCAAAGGTGACTTACCAAGTAAGCTAAATTTGCAAAAAAATTTCTGTATCCCTGGCTTCATATTATGATACTCATAAAAGGTTGTATGTTTCTTGGCACTTTCAATGATTTCCAGTTGTCATGATTGCTTTGCTTGTATTTTGAAGTTCAGTTTTATATTAGTTTGTACAGAATTCATGAGAAAATATAAGCTTTTTTGTTCTCAATCTTGATACTTTCTTGCTGTGATTTCTTTTTCATACATTGTACAATTGGCTTTTGCTTATGGTCTAGCTTTTTCATTTCAGCTAGGAAACCCACAACATGGTGATTAAAATCAAATATACACACAAATACAGAGAAAGTGCTCTGCTTAGGCACTGTTAGAATCATAGAAAAGAAAGTGTTAGCACTCATTTGGGATTTGAGCACAAGGCGTGCATATGGCACTGATTTCACTGCTACTGGTCAAACAGGTGTTAACGGAAGTGCCCAAAGGGCTTGTTGGTAGTATCTTGGATTTGAGTAAGAATAACATTGCTTTTCGCTACTATGATTCTAACAGCACCTAAGCAGAAAGCTTTCTCTGTATTTGTAATTTGATTTTACCCAGGGAAGACCTATGTCAGGTACTTTAAATGTTATGGTTTATCTCATTTAGGCAGTAGCTCATTCAAAAGTGAAAGTACCAGGAAGTAAAGCGCACAACAAATTAAAGTTAATTGTTAAGTCACAGAATTGTCAAACTTAAAATGTACTGTACATGATACATAGTGAAGCTGCCTATTGAATAAATTGGAATTATGTATGACAAGTGGGCTTAAAGATGAGCTGGAACAAGAAACAAACACAAGCTGTAGGCATTCTCATACCATCTTACCTGAGTATGTAGATACAGTTAATTAACTACTGCTTAAGTACAAGATTTTCATGGCTAAAAGTCTTGGAAGGTGAGAGATGATTTAACTGCAGTTTTAAATTAAATTATTCATAATAATAAAAGCTATGCTTCTGACCTAAAACCACCTCTAGCAGATGGTACTATTTATAAATGTAACAAAAGCAAAATCTGTCCCTGAATTTCCAATGTGCAGTGTGATTTTTTTTTTGATCAATGAAATGCTTCTTTCCTGAAATTCTGCAACAGAATGTACTGCAGATGCTGTATTTTTGGGTACATTTCATGAAATTTTATTGCATTTTTGTTTTTGTAAACAGTTAATATATGTACCAGAGGTGAGACATACAATGAATCTACGTTTCAAATTAATTAAAGCTGGTTTGCAAGAGAGGGCTTTAATTAGCAGGTATTGATACCACTGTACTGTCTGTCGGAACACTCCCTTTCTTGATCCATCTTGTACTTTGTGTCACTGTCAAAGGGATTGAAGTGAACTATAACAATATCCTCATGAAGGTGTGAGTTTCAAAGGCAGAGAAGTTTTAATGCCAAGTCTATTTTCATTGCGAGACAGTATTGCTTTGTTTATCAGATGTCTGTTAGTGTTTGTGCAGTGATGTGCTGCAAACTATAAAAATAAAATCCAAATAATCATTGTAGAAGTAATGGAGTATGCACACATTAGTAAATTGGGCAAAATAACCCTGTAATGGGATATTGGAAATGGGTGCAAGGGGACTCTGGTGCCATATTTTGGTTGTCTGTCTTTCAATTTGCAGTTGAAAGTTGGTATCCCACAATTCCATTGGGGTGGGGTTATGCAATTATACATGCAAATTAGATGTTAATCAGCATACAGATTTGTACCTATTTTTCATGGACCTTGTCCAGATTTTTGATGTTTCCAGGTTGAGAAAGTTGCTGAGCTTCTCATTACTGTGCAACTTTTATCATCACATCCACTAGAGTTATTTGCTGAGCTATTAATTCCAACATGCAGTCACATGTGCATTATTCCTTTCTTTACTGGATGTTCTTCATGTTTCACTGTTGCAGTCATTACATTTGGGTAATCCTGCTGGCAGGTTGCCCTTAGTCGGCCTGAATTCCTAGGTCCTGCATCAACTGTTGTCAACCCTTCCCTGACGTCAGGGGTATAAAAGATGTGGCCAACGCCATTTTCTTTAGTCTTTCTTGCCACGCGGTGTTTCAGATCCGAAGTCTTCAATAAATCTAAGTACCCCAGATGGGAAACTTTTTCCTTGCTCCAGACCGATGTCAGAAAAAGTTAATAATTGTATTTCTTGTGGAAAGGAAATACCTCATAAGGACTTTCATTCTTACTGTATTCCTTGCCTAGGCCCTGATCACAACGTTGCTGGTTGTCGGTTTTGTGCTAGATTTAACCAATGCACTATTAAGCATTGGCATGATTTTGCTTTAAACTATTTTGGACGCCGGTTTAATTATCCAGAAATGTCATTGGATAGCCATCTGACTACTGGAGTTCACAAAAAATGCAAAGAAAAGGAGAGAGAGATAGACTACTGAGGCCCAAAACCGACGACGAAGCTTCTCCTAAGCCAGTCACCAATTCTCAGTGAGGCACTTTTGCAGCCCCTGACGCCCCCTACTTTAGAATCGTAGCCTGCTACTGACTCCCATGTGGAGTCGGCCATGCCGCTGGAAACTCATGGTATTGGAACCTTGGATACTATTCCTTCAGATGTGTCCAGAGCCGCTGAGTAGGCACCAGCTTCTGAGGGTGTAGTCAGACCTAAACATCTTTACATTAAGCCAACCTCAGCTTCAAAGGCAAAGACTAAAGCAAAGAAACAAACTCAAGAGCCACATGAACAGGCCTCTATGCCCAAACAACAGATGCTCAAAATGGCTGAAGACCTAATTACCTTGAACAGGGGGTTCCCATCCCCCGCCAGAAGAGGAATCAGAAGAAATAGAAACATGATATGAAGATTTATTGTCTGCCTAGGCCTCTTATCAGATTAGGAATAGTCTCCCCCCCCCCCCATGAGGATTCTGATGCTGAAGAATCTATACCTTCAGCTTCTCCTCCAGAGGACTATTCTTTTGGGGAAACCTTGCATACCATGAGGGAGCATTTCCACTGGGAGAACCAAGATTTTTCAGAATCTAAAAAGAGGCTCAGGGATTTCCTTTTACTACCTCAAGACAGGCCACTAGCCATCCCACCTGTGTTAGACATTATAGATGATGTGTTTTCGGAGTCTAGTCTTACCCCTGACTCCTTACCTCCAGCTCCTGTTAAGCCTGACAGATATTACAGGGTTCCTGACTCTCATAAATTTCTTTTTTAAAAACCCTGCTGCAGATCCAGAGACTATTTCACAGGGTCCAAAAGGAGTTAAGGCTTCCGCTGCAAAAAACCCTACCCCCTCTGACAGAGATTCTAGGGCACTGGATAGATGGGGGATAAAGAGGTTTACACATCTGCAACCTTGGCTATAAGGGCCTTAAACTGTCAGTTTCATATGCTCAAATATCAGCAAAATGTCTTGGCAGTGCTTAAACAGAAAATGTTATTAAACTCTGAATGTGAAGAAAACAAGGAAATGCAGGATTTATTGCATGCAGCTGAACAAGTTGTAAAGCATACTTTGCAATGAGGTTTTGATTCTTTGGAGGCCTCTTGCAGGGCCACAGTTACAGGTTCTGTAATTAGAAGGCATGCTTGGTTAAAGGAACAAAATGTGCCTGATCATGTCAAGTTAAATTATTAAATGCACCTCTACAACATGATCCTTTGTTTAGTGTTAAGGCAGAGGAGGTGTTAAAGAAAATGGAGGACAAAGCTAAATCAATGCAAACTGTCAGAGTTTTTACAAGTACAGCCGCCTAGGTTTAGTAGACACTGGCCTACAAAGAAATGGTCCTTTCCTGTGTCAGACAGACCTCAAAGGGGCAGATCTAGACGCCCTAGAGGCAGATCCCAGGCACAAGGTTCCTACAGGTCAAAGCAATGGGGTGCTTCTACCCCAAAGTTGGAGAAGACAAATCACAACCATACAGGAAACAGTCCCAATGACTTCCCCCTGCCGGTACCAAGCACTTATCACCTGGCAGCACCATTAGGGGGGAAATTAGCACTTTTTTCTCAAAATTGGTATATTATAACCCAGGACAAGTGGGTTCTAAATATTTTGTCACAAGGGTATAAGTTCCATTTCCATACCCTGCCAAAGGCAAATGGCTGGCCAGATCTGCCAAAAAAATCAATTGGCAGAGGCACAAAAACAAGTCTCATCCCTCATGGACAAGGGGGCCATTCAGCAAGAGCAGGGACAAGGATTTTACTCAAGACTGTTCTTGGTACCCAGAAAGGACAAGACCTGGAGACCAATACTGGACCTATCTATTCTGAACACATTCCTGGATATACCAAAATTCAAGATGACCTTGCAGCTGCTTCTGCCCATGCAGGGCAAGACCGCTTGGCTGGTGCCTCTAGACCTAAGAGGCATACCTGCATGTCCCAATCAGACAACTATGCAGAAGATACCTCGGATTCAATGCTGGCTCAATGCATTACCAATTCTCTGCACTGACCTTTGGATTATCTACTGCACCCAGGGTCATTACAAAGTGCCTGGCACCAGTAATTGCATTCTGCAGACAGAGGAATACAAATATATCCTTACTTGGAAGACTGCCTCATTCAAGCAGAGAACAAGGACATTCTTCTACAGCATCTGGCATTTGTGAAAAGACTTCTAACATGCCTAGGGTACACAGTCAACAAAAAGAAATCAGAACTAGTACCTTCTCAAGAGATAATTTTCCTGGGTGCAAGCTTAAATACAACTGCCCAGATGGCTTATCTCACGCCAGACAAAGGCAACTGACTACCTATTTCAAAATGTTGGCAACAAAGGCCCAATTATCTGCAAGAAAAATTCTGCAGGCTTTGGGCTTCATTGCATCCTGCAAATTCCATTTGCAAGACTGCATATGAGGAAACTTCAATGGTACCTAAAAAGTGTTTGGACTCAACATTGCCACAGCCTGGAAACAATGATTACTCTTATTCCCTGCCTACAACAGGAGTTTTGATTGTGGGCAAAGGCTTGTTACCAAAACAAGGGACAGCCATTCACGTTACCCCCAGCCAGGCAGACACTAACAACGGATGCATCAGATTATGCCTCGGGGGGCCCACATGGCAGGAAGATGCATTCAGGGCACATGGTCCTCAACCCAAATTCAGCTACATATCAGTCAAAAAGAGATGCTAGCTCTTCAGAATGCCCTGACAACCTTCAAGGACTTACTTCATCCAGGGCAACTACTGATAAAGACAGACAACACCATGGTCATGTGGTATATAAACAAGCAGGGGGCACACATTCTTACCCCCTTTGCAGACTAGCCATGATTTTGTGGGACACAGCATTGACTTACCAAGTACAGCTGCAGGCACAATTCCTGCCAGGAAGGAAAAATACTCTGGCAGACGAACCAAGCAGAAACCTCATGGATCCCCACGAGTGGCAGCTGGATCCACAAGTCTTCAGCATGATAACAAGGAAATGGGGATGCCCAGACATAGATCTATGTGCCTCCCTTCACAAGTAGCAGCTAAAAAGAGTCAGCACAAGGACTTATCACAGACAAGCATGGAAAGTGGACGCCCTATCTTTCAGCTGGAAAAACCTATCAGTATATGCCTTTACCCCTCTGCTTCTCCTCCCCAAGGTACTCCTAAAGGTCAGACAGGAAAAGCCAAAAATAATACTGATTGCCCCAGACTGGCCCCACCAGTACTGGTTTCCAATCCTAAAGAACTTGTCTCAATGCCCAGCTTGGACCTTACCTCAAATACCTAATCTACTGTCCCAGCAAAACAATCAGATCCTGCACAGCCAACTCAGGACTTTAAACCTGGCAGCATGGCGGATAATGTAGACATACAGAACACACCTCTCAGTAAAGATGTGATGAATGTCATTTTGGAGGCCAGAAGGCCTAGTACTAGAAAATCTTATGCTGGAAAATGGAAGAGATTCTGTGCTTGGAACCAGGCACAAGGAACTGATACAGCTGTGCCAAATATTCCTCAGATTTTACAATACTTACCTGAGATGCTGGACAAAGGCCCATCTTTTTCATCTATTAAAATTCATGCCTCTGCCATTTTGGCTCATTACAATACAGAGCCACCAATCTTTCCTCATCCCTTATTAAAACAGTACCTCACAGGAGCCAAAAATTTAAGGCCTCCAAGGAGAACACCAATGCCTGCATGGGACCTCAACTATGTCTTGGAAAAACCCTGCCTCCTTTTGAGCCAGCTGCTACTGCTGATATAAAGATTTTATCTTGGAAAACAGCTCTGCTCCTAGCAATAACTTCTGCAAGATGAGTTTCAGAGCTACAGGCACTCATGGCTGTGGAACCCTTTATCATTTTTTATCCAGACAGGGTCTCTCTGAGAACAAACCCAACCTTTATGCCTAAGGTGGTATCCAGTGTGGCTCTTAACCAAACTATTCATCTGCCAACCTTTTATCGAAATCCACAGAACAAGGGGGAGAGAATTCTGCATTCTCTGGACAGACAGCTTAGGTTCTACTTGGACAGAACCAAAGTTCAGGGAAGGGGCGACAGCAGCCCATGCAGGACCCAGGACTTTGGAATTCAGGCCGACTGAGGGCAACCTGTCAGCAGGATTACCGAAATGTAATGACTGCAACAGTGAATACACTCTTAACATCTACAGTTATGGTAAGTGTACATAACTGTACTTTATCTTTATTAGGACCTGCCTTCCTGCTTTAGCCAAGGTCAGCCCTGGTAAAGTCTTCAGACTCACCAACCTTCTCCTCTACCATACTGTAACTACTACCTTCTAAATTTATTTTCTTATAAATTAGAATCATTCTACACTAAGTCAACCTGCGCTATTTGATAATGCCTCCTTCATCCTTCCCCCCATGGATATCATTTTTTTTTTATTTTATTGGAATCCCACTTAAGTTTCCAAATTTGTAAAATACTTTCCAGTACTTGGTGGCCTTTTCCATCTAGTTCTCATCATAACTCCCCCTTTTCTTTGTCAAACCCAGTTCTTTCTCCATGATGTTTATCAGCAAATGTTCTGATGCTTTTATCTCAACCACAACACTACTCGTTCATTGCTTATTTATTAAATCTTCACAAGAGATGGTTCACATGCATTAATAGAAAAGAAAATTAACCTTTAGTAACATTTTCATTTATTCATACTTGCATAGATTGCCAAGTTCCTGCCTTCAATTAACATATCACTTCTCCATGTATTGTTCCCCACAAATTTAATTTCCACACAACTTGCTCATTCCCATTTCTAAATATCCCATCTCCAGTTCATTATCTTTTTAAAATCTTGAATATTTTAATTACAACCAGGTGAGATCTTGATGTCCATTTTCTAGTAATTGCTTTTTGGGCATCAAGTAGCATTAACCCTATCAAGGCATTACTATTTCTATGCAATTCAGATATAACATTTCAGCTCAGCATTCGACCATTTGATCTTCCCTATATTTCTGACAAAGTACTCTATACAGAACTTTTAAAATCTGCCAACTTCCTACACTCCCCAAAACACGTTCTTAATCATCTCTCTGTATTCCATTACACCTCCAGCATGTATCAAATTAATGAAAAATCTTAAGTCTGTTCAGGATATAAAAATACCTATACAAAAATCCTAGTTAGACCTTGTAGACTTTGCTTACTAGGGAGCCATAAAGATGTCTTTCTGTTGTTCCTTTGTAAATTGGCTTTCCATTTTCTTTCCCAGTCTTTTCTAACCTTCTCCGATTCTTATAGTTATCATGCAATAGTTTATATGTCCTTCTAATTGTCCGTGTTTGACAGCAGCTTCTAGACTCAACTAAAAATTCTGTTAGAGCTGGTCTTTCACTTAGTACTCCCTTATCCCTTTCTCTTTGCTTTGTACTCCGTTATCAATTCCTGGTAGGGAGGACCATCTGTAACCTGCAGTACAAACTTCTGCTTAGCTTTAGTACAGAGGAGCTTAGACCAAACTTCTTATCAGAGGATACAACGACCTTTGGACCAGAAGACGACTATAACCCAAGGGCTCCAAACTCTGAGGAGGAAGAGTCAAAGGTTGAGTTTTAGATACAAGGGCTTCCTGACCTGAAAGAGTAGGAGCTGAAACAACCACTGGGAGGCTGTGCACAGAAAGCATCTGTCTCACTGCCCTCTCCACATCTTCCACTGTGAGATTCGTAGAAGAGTGAGAGGACTGCCTGGAGGGAGAGTCCGCTTTGTATAGAAAAGAAGGTACAGGGTCAACAGATGGGGAGTTCTTGCCCTAGGTAAGCTATCCAAAAAGGTGGGAGGATCAGAGGTCTTCAAAGCCAATGAATCCCATGTTTTTGGAGACCTTGGATCTGAAGTAGTACTCTTTTCTTTAGTCTGATGTGAGGGGGTTGAATCCAACAACTTAACTGTATAGTTCTGAAGTATCCCTTCAAGTCAAGTAATCCTAAACCACTTTGCTCTGTGTGGGGATTCAACTTATCCTACTTAACTCTTGCCCAATTCCCATCCTAGAAAATGCCTTTAAGTCTGTTGATCATCATTCATACTCCTCTTGCGAAAAATATTCTGGACCTCTAAAGGACTAAAAACATCTTCACAGCTTACATCTTAGTAGCTTTAGTAAAAATGAACAGTTCCCAGCTTCAAACATTTTTTTCATTATCTTTTGTTTGATCTCTTCTCACATATCTTTAGCTGCCATTACAGAATATTTTTTGAATCCGTACACCTAATTACTTCACATCTCCATAAATAAAGGGTAGTGCTGAATCAATTCATGTGTGAATACATAGCCTATCACTCTAGCCTTTGGGATGTAAAATTAAGAAAAAAAAAATGAAAAACCTGTTCCACATCACGTCCTTTTCTGGATTTACCAAGTAAAAAATTATTTGCAAATAAAGCTCATTTTCTTGATTATCATACGGTTATATCCTTGAATTTGAGAGTCTGTCATGTTTACTAATGGTTCTAAATATAAAGTAAATAGCGGAGGGGTAAGAGAACATCACTGCCTGATTCCTTTGTTCAAATATGGCTTCTTAGAGAGAAACCCTCCTATTTAATATAAATGCCCTAAATGAAGTCCCAGCTAACTCTGGAAAAGGTTTTCTGTGCATCAAGACACACCAACAGTTCTGTTAATATTCTCAAATGTTCACAATCCCTTCCCAAAAAAACAGACTGGTCCATATTTATCACTTTCAGAACACTTTTGCTATTCTGTTAGTATAGATGCACTCATGGATTTGAAAAGGAAATGGGTCTATATGAACTTGTGAAGGGTCTTTACCTTCTTTCGGTAATACAGCCACGGTTGCTTTCTTCCAAGATGCTAGTACTGCCCTCCACCTTTTTTTAAATGTTGTTAAACAGAATATTCAAGATTCTTATCACTTTCTTCTCTTCAGATTTCCACAGGAAAATCATCTGCTCCTTGAGGTCTTCTGTGTTGACTGAATATACATAACTGTTTTTGTCTTCCTATCTTTGGTCTTTACTCCTGAGGATCATTACCTTCTAACCCTGGTGTAAAATCTTTATTTCCATTTCACCTTCTAACCCTGGTATAAAATCTTTATTTCCATTGTACATTTTCTTGATTCCCCATTCCTCTGCTTTATACAAATATTTATAGAATTTCCAAAATATCCACAAGACCTCTGTAGGATCTCTAGTTATTGTTCTTGTCATAAGATCCTCAGTTTGGCAGTCCTTTCTGCTGCTGAAGTTGTGCTCTGGAGTTATCCAAAATATTTATCGGCAACCTTTATAAACTTCTGCATATTATCCAAATACTTTGCTCAGCAATGGTTACTTGTTCTGTAAGATTCCTCCTCATTTGCTATGCTTTATCCTTTGACAACCCATCTAAATAGCTCCTATTTTATGTTTCCTATATTTTTTCTACCACATTTTTAAATGCCAATTTCATTTTATACTATGCTTGCTGAAGAAATTTCTGTCTTCCCTAACTCCCAAATCTTTTCCATTACCCAATTCTTAAACGATAATAAGGAAAGTCAGTGTCTCACTTTTACTTTATTTCTGCTTGGTCTGAAAGGTATTCAGTGTTTCAGAATTTTCAATTTAATACCCATGCTTCTGTGAAATATTTCTAGCCTAGTGCTTGTACCTTGGGTAATGAGTGAATTCTGAGTTTCTGCTTGAAAAATTCACATTTTCCATTCCTATTTTCTCATTTCTTCAGAAAACTTGTCTTTTGTTATGTTCTTCCCTCCTAGGTCCCCCCCTGCTACATCCTCACTATTACAAACCAGATTCCATACCCCAACCATAAATAATAGACCCTACGGAAAGCTAATTATTTCTCCCAAAATTCTCTAAGCTCAATTCTAGTAGTTTGATAGAATATAAACATGCCAGTGTAATCCTCATTCGCTGCCAGTAACTCCTTATTACTGCAGCTCTACCTTTTATTGCTTTCTTTTCCTCTTCTGTCACTATTGGTGGCCCTTTTGCAATTCATATTAACCCAATTTTAATTTGTCCAGGATACCCCTCTTGTATATCCATTCTGAAATCCTTTCCTTGCCATATTCACACGATCATTTCTATCCAAGTATGTCTTCTGGAACAATGATATTTGCACCCTTCAGTTCTTAATATAATTCAGTTGTTGTTTGCCTTTTCCCAGTTAGGGGTCGCCACAGTGGAACTCTGGTCTGCTAATGACTGGCAGTAGATTTTTTTATGGTGCTGAGTTGCCAGCCCGACACCCAACCTTCAGCGAAGGCATGCCCATTCACGCATATCTTTCGGAGGCCACTCGACTGCGGGGAGGACATGCAGACTCCACACAAAAGGCACTCCAGCCGAGAATCGAACAGAACCACCTCTTGCTGTGAGGCAACAACACTACTGCTGTACCACCACTGCTTCTCTAATATAATTCAGTACGGTTTGCTTTTGTCTGTACGTGCAATGCTATTTGCATTTCATGATACATTTGAGGCAGTCGTTAAAAAAATATATATATATATATTACTTTCACATATTCTGCATAACAGTTCTATTGTATATGTTTTAACTTAACAGCTTACATATACACAGTATTGCTTGGCAGGCTGATTGTGTATGAATTTCTTCTGTCCTATTTTTGAACCCAAGTCACATTTTCCCAGATGCTTTGCATTAGTAAACACACTGTGGAAACAAAACAAATATATTTTCAAAACCCTTTTAACTCACTCCAAACACAAACTATATACACTTTCCAAACAGAGAAGTTACTCCTCCACATATATAGCATTTGCTCTAAACAGCCAGTGACACCCACTGGCTTTACCTATTCAAATGCTAGGCTTAATCATGCTGGAATGCATTCTAGAGCCACTGTTCTCGTGCATCAATATATTTCTAGCTCTCTTCTAAATGTGGAAAACACCTTTATCCTTAAGAAAAGATGCACTTGAAAAGAATAAGCAAAACTATGCACTGTTCTATTTAATGCAGAATTACTAAAGCTGCACCTGCTTGCAAAGATAATCACTTTCCTCAGTGCCAAATGTCAATTATTTTCACTGAACTGCTTGTCAGGTCTCCTTTTAAACACTAATGATTTTTGTTATACGAACGCCTTAGAGTGAAATATTCATTTATTTGCCAAAGGAAAACTTTTCATTACATTCACATTTTCTTATTTGTAAAGCCCAAATGCTTAAACAAAAACATACCAGATAAATCCAAGCATTCACCTATGCAAAAGTAATAGAAATCTCAACTCTAAACATTATCAAGTGCACTTTCATACCCCATCTCCAATGGCCCAGCATTACAGCATATTAACTTAAACATGCTTTTTTTCTCCAGTCTTTCTTCCCTTTTTAAATTGTAATGTCTGCTTTTCTTAAAACTAGAAAGGAAAAAAGTACTTTAGTATCTATCACATGTAGAATGCTTTACTGTACAACATGGAAGTTGTATCATTTAATGTTTTATACAAATGTTTTATACAAATATAGTTAAGAACAAATTTTTATTTGTTGTCCTTACAAACAATTATATGAAGTGGGTTATACACCTTTAGTACTCCCAAAAGTTTAAAGAGATTAACATAAGTCCAGTCTTTCTCAGCCAGTTTTTCTTGTAAAACCATGTTTTACAAATGTGAGTGATGTTTTATAGTCTCAGTCGTTCACTGATTTCAGTACTGCTGGTCTTTTCTGTTTATCTGCATCTCCTAACCCCAGAATCTGGTGCAAATCCAAGGTACTTCCAATTCTTCTAGTCAGTTTTTCTTCTGTAGCATTTTCTACTGGAAAATGTTTCACTGTCAGTCTCTGTGTGAACTTTATATTATCAGAAGAATGACAAACTTTGGATTTCCTTCATAGCCTGTTTTCTATCCAAAAATGATTTTGATCTTCCAGGAAAAATATTCTGAATACAGCAGCTTGAATCTCACACCTGCATCTTAAAATTCCGTAACTGCTAGGATAAATTTGCTTCTCTTCCTGGTGTACCAGGAGTGATCATTTTGAACAAACACACTGCTGTCCACAATTTTTAATACTTTTTCCCCTTCTTCCAAAATTTTGCCAGGAGGAATCTTCCTGCTGCTATGATTGCATCATTACTCATTGCATACAAGCTTCTTTTCTCTTTTTTTTAACACCATTTTGGAATTATCATTTGTGACAGGCACATTCATATAAAAGTAATCAAATTTCCAGATTGCCTGTAGACCCACACTTTCTACTAGGTATCTACTAATGGGGAAGAAACGGCAAATAGTTTTACAAATACAAAAATATTTTTAGATGCCAGAAAATTGTTCATACTTTCCATTTTCTAGTCTTGTTGCGTAAGAAAAAAGGTCTTCTCTTTCTTGCAGCATAAACTAAGAACTTTGGTCTATACTTCCACTCGTATAAAAATAGGGGAGTAAAATATTTTAGTAAACATATGATCAATACTCTTACATTTTTCCCCTTCACCTCAAGATAACGTATTGTATGTCCAGCATTTATCTTATAACATTATGGACCCCAATACACAGTGAAGGAAAAGGTACTTTCTATATCAGTAGCAAACATCAGTCACTGATAAGACCCTCCCATTTACAATACCTCTGCATCCTAAACAGCTACTTTGCAATATAATGTGCAGTTTGCTCGTGTTTATTACATACTCATTACTAAGATAAAAAATTATTTTATCTTGGTTACACCTTTAGCCCCTTTTTATGTCCTTCTAATCATCAACCACCCCCCATTTTCTGTGTTTGATTGTCATATCAACTGTCACCATCTCTCTCGTCATTGCTACTCTTCCATCTTTGCCACTCATGCCTATCGTAGGTCTTTTCTCACACAATTCATCCACCTCTTTGGTGGGCACACCCTAGCTTCCGCTTGCCTTCTTGTCGGTTTCAAATTATTTTCTGCACATATGCTCAAACCATCGTAATCTGTTCTCTTACCTTTTCTGCAACTGGAGCTACTTTGGCTTCTGCTCTTGTATCCTCATTTTGGCTGCCCCACAGTGTTCATCCTACCACCCATCTCAGGTACTTTATCTCTATCACCTCTAACTTCCTCAACTGCTCCCCCTTTACTGTACAGGTTTCTGAACCATACTGTAGTATTGGCTATATCACTGTTTTGCTCAACTTGCTTTTCAGCTTCTTTGCCATTGTTTTGTCATACACTAACCCCTGACACTCTGTGCCAGTTTGCTGCAGCCTCTCTTATTCTAGCTTTGACCTCCTCATTCAGACTTTCCTTCTGTTCAATCATCTATCCCAGATATGTGAAGCTGAGAATTGAGACTGAAGGGAAAATAGTTGAAAAAAACCCCCAGCTTCTTCTGATTTCCCTCATTTGCTGCCATTACAACTGTCTTATCTGTACTCTGTTTCATCCCATGTGCCTTTGCATTCCATTCCCCTATCCATTGCTGAAGTTCTTTCTCAGTCTGCCTGATTGCTACATTGTCTACATACAGCAGCTTTCTTGATCAGTCCCCTCCAGCCTGTTTGCTAATGTAGTCCATTACCAGTATGAACAGCAGTTGGCTCAAAGATGAAACCGGATTCACACCCATTCCCTCTGGGAACCTCTCAGAGTCTGAACACTGTTCGTACTCATCATTGGATCTTTGTACATAGCCTGCACTAATTCTACCAATGTTTCTGGAATTTCGAACCACCATAGAACTGCCCAAATCAGCTTTCGTAAATTGTCATGTACTTTATCAAAGTCTAGGAATGCTAAATTGGATTCTTATCACTAGCTTCTGCTCAGCTGTCTGTCTCACTGCAAACACAGGGTTAGTTGTGCTGCATCCTGATCTGAACTGCTCATCTCCCATTTTACTTTCTACTCCTCTCCATATTCGTTTTATAATCACCCTGTCTAGAACTTTCATGCAGTGTGATAGAAGTTTCAAAGTGCTATACTGCCACTGGTGTGAATGTCCCACTTTGTTCTTGAAAACTGGCACTACAATACTTATTATCCAGTCATTTGGGATATGCCTGTCTCTCAATACTTCTATGAATACCCTCAACAGCCATTTCTCCCCATCTCACCTAGTATCTTTATAATACCTGCTGTGACCTCATCTGAGCCTGCTGCTCTCCCAGACTTTATTTTTAACAGTGGTGTTCTTACTTCTATTGCGGGCTCCTCCTCTTCTTCCACTGTAAGCTGTGTTAGGATTAGTGCAGCTTCTGTGGGGTTTTTTTTACTCAGATGCTGTTGGAAGTACTCCTTCCATCTACATTTCATATACTGTGGAATTGTGAGCAGGTTGTTTGCTAGTGTCCCTTACGAAGGCTGTTTATCTTCACCTTGCAATGGGATATAGTTTTTGTGCCATCTACTCACTTTATCGGATTCCTTGTTCTTTGCTATTGCAATTCCTCTCTTAGTATCTTTGTTAGCCAGGCATTATTCCTTTGTAGCGTGCTCCATCTTTACTATCAGCCATTGCTTTTGATGACTTCCTGGACTTCTGCATTCCATCATCAGCTTTCCCCTTCTGTACCTTATTTTCATACCTTTCTCATCCATATACCTGTTCTGTAATCTTCAAAGTGAGAACTATGCTTTAGAGCCCCCACCAGTTACAGTGAACAAACCAAGTCTATTTTAGCCACTTCTTGTAGATGCCTAGTTCTCATGTCATAAGTACATCTTACAGAGGTTATACTTTATTCTTCCTTTGGTTTCCTACTTTCACATTATTACTGGTTTTCTTCATCTCGACCGCCCAAAACCACGCTGCTTAAATGCCAGGGTACTCCTGATTTTTCTATTATGCTGTTTTTCCTCTTTCATTTAATCATTTTCCTTTGCATGAGTAGGAAAGGTTTCACTATCAAGTTCTTTCTCTGCACGTTGTCAGCAGTCTCACCCATCTCACTTTTAGATGGGTAAACTATTTTCTCTTCAGTCTGTTCTGCATCCAAAAAAGTATTTTGTACTCCAGGAAAAATATTTTACTGAAAGAAGGTTATAATAGCTTGAAATCTCACACCTGCCTCTTGGTATCCCTGGACTGCAGGGTTAAATGGTTTTCTGCTTGGTGTAGAGTGAACACATTGTCCCCAGTTTGCCAATTTTTTTCAGGAACACCTCTTTCTGCCGATACCACTGCATCTTTATTAATGTGGATCTCGGCATTTGTCATAGTTAGATTTGGGGTATACACACAGTGTGCCCTTTCAATTAACAAACCCTGTAGTGCAAAACCAGCCCAGTTGCTTATTTACACTGTCACAAAACTAATACAAGTTGTTCCTTCCATTTTCTCTAGTACAGCAGAAAATATCAGGGTTTTGCTGCACACTCTGGTTTTCTAATGCCACTACTTGAGAAGCGTTATACTTGGCCAGTCTTTCCTTCATTTTAGACTCTGATTTCTGCAGTTTTTTCAGCTCATCTGAATAGCTACTTAAAGCTTCTATATGTTCAAGTGTCTCAGCTATTTTACATATCTCTGCATGATTGATATTTATTTCTGAAACCTGAATTGTTTTTTGCTAAACAAGCTGCAAGGTTCGATCTGGCCAGAATATTTTCTAATTGATTTTTCTCTTACTTCTTCTGCTAACATTCGGGCAGTGTAGGATCTAAACCTGTAGCTGAATTTTATTAGAGGTATTAGCTTTTACTGCCCCCCACCACTACTTTATTTTTCATAGTGGGAGACATCTAATGTGCTTTTCAGAATACAGCCACTTTGGAAAGCCAGTTATACTTTACCATAACAGCACTACTCTGATAAAGATTAAAGTAAATATTTATTTGTGGAGTGGGTATACTACTATGACTTAGAGTATTCCCCTTTTTAAACACGTCATAACTACCTTGTGCTTGGAACTGTAAATTATTTGATTCTGCCTAGTATCCGTACTGATAAGACATCCCTTCCTCTTACAAACTTAGAAAATAGGTAGAATAACAGGATTTGCCTTTGTCTTAAGGATATGAACTCTGAAATTCAAATGTATGTTACTATTCAGTGACTTCAGTCCTCCCTGATTAGACTGAAAACCATGGATTTTGAGGAACAGGTCAAACAAACAAGGCAAAAATCTGGACAGTTTAGAGGCACAGCAAAGTGAGTATAAACATAAGAGACTTAAATTGCCCTTCTGACAGCTCTCGCCAAGTGTTTTAAAGCTTTGAAAGCTGGTAACACACTTTTTTTTTTTTTTACTGTAAGTACCAGTACATGGAGCAGATAAAGCTCCTTGCACTTCAAAGAAATATCTGTTCTTGCTATGGATGCCAAGATTCAGCTCTGGAGGGGAATTTCTTGTCCTCCATGTCTCTAAACACATAACAAATAGGTTATGATCAGTGATCCAATCATAATCCTCTATATCAAGCTGACCCATGCTGTCACCAAAGGATGGTTTGTATACATTGATGGGAGTAGTCCTAGTCCGTGGGACATGAAGTTAACTAGCATGTTCACTGCATAAACCTAATACCTGAACAGTAATTAGTGAGAAAAACATGGAGTGAACACTACCCACCCCCAAAAATAAGGTTTTTGGCTATATGTGTATTGGGGCCTGTGTCATGACTGTTCTGTACTACTTTCACAGTTAAAAAAAAAAACTTCTAGATGTCAAATTATTAAATTGAATAGGATAAGCACCCCTCCCCCCAAAATAAAATTTTGAGACAAATACTGGTAGATGTTAATACATGTTGTGCATTGTTCTCCCATCTTGGGAGGTTGTCTTTCAGCATTTGGTGCACATCACTCATGACTTGGTCTGGTAGGAAGCCAGAGATATGGGGGCATTGTAACATGGAAAAAAATATATCAGAAGTTGAGGGGATGACCCCTGCAGCACCTCCTCATGCACTGCCTATGAATCTGTAATTATGTAGTACATGTATGCACTGAGTAGATGGTGCCAGAGATTAAAAGGATGAGTGAGCTCCACACGGTAAAGAAATCAACATACATGAGAAGAGTGGAAGTAAGTGTGGTCTTTAGTGCTGTGTACACTTGGACCCGACTAGTAATTTTTATTTCTTTGTTTTACAGATCCGCCCAGTTATTGATCAAACCTTTTCCTTCGATGATGTCCCTAAAGCCTTTCAGAAGATGGAAAGGGGTCATGCACGTGGGAAGATTGTTATTAGCTTAAAAGGAACAAAAGAGTAATTGACAGTTCTGTACCTCACATTATCAGCAACACAGTGTGTAAACCATGGACATCATTTTACAGACTGAAGTACATTATTTTACCTTGCAGCTGAAGTGTTTCTACTGCTTTTCTGGAACTGTAGCAGCCACTTAGGTGATTTCCCTAAGAAAGGCAAAAAGGTGAAAATAATGGCCTGTAGTTGCCTTAGGCTACCTGACAGGCAATTTCCTCACGCTCTTAATGCCAGAAGACATAAATCATTATTCCATACATGGAAGTTATATTCATCCAAAGAAATAAGTGTTTGTTTTGAAATGAGAAATGTATTTTTGTTAGCAGGTGAAAGCAATAAAGAAAATACCTGTACAATATTTTATTCAGAAACTTTTTTTTTTTTTTTTAAACATTCTTACATAAAAAAAGCTGGTGCAACAGAGTTATCCTGCCTCTCTGTATGAGTAAAGTACAAAACAGCACATTCTGAAGGAGAATTTCACAAGAATAGAACCAAAAATATAGGCTACCCTAACAAACAGGTGAGTGCAAGAATAAAATATGAAGACAAGCAGCAGATGTCATACAGAATTGGTTAACAAGTGGTAGGCACAGTAGACTGTTGCTGAAACAATGTCACCTAAAATCTTTGGTGCATTTTAGAAACTCTAAGTCACTTAAATGTAAAAGTTTTGCATACATTAACAGTAATTTATTAAAAAATTAAATCTTTAGCCAACAAGATCTAACTGAATGTCCACTTTTAAAAACACCTGCTACCGTGTGTCTTTATTTTTTAAGCATCTTTAGTGAATTATTACTTGTGACACAAGCAAATGTACATTTATATAAAAGTAATCAAACAATATTTATTTTTGTGGCAGGATAGCTACTTATTGTGCTGTCTACTTTGAATTTCTGGCTTCAGTTGAGAAAAGAACACTTAAATGTTCTGGTTGCAGTTTGTTGCCATTTGAAGTATATTATGATACTAAAACAAGGGCAGGTAATAACTATTATACAAACTGGTAAGTCAGCACATCAATAATTGGATATCCACAACTCATCAGTGGCAGTTATTCGTGTCTGACAGGTTGCAGTACAACTAAAAAATTCCACATATGAAAATCCAACCAGAGATGTGCAAGTAACATACATGTAAGAATGAGGACTCCTCACCATTTATTACAGATATTAAAATAAAATGTACAGTTTCAACTACCGGTAATATTCAATCTGCCATTAAATTTACATTCCAAGGAGTACACTAATATAAAAGTGCATAATTTTCAGAATGATTTGGAGGGAATACCACTAAACCCTTTTTCTTGACTAAAGGCAAATGTCAAAATCCTGTGAAGCACTCCTGATTGCATTATGTAAAAGTAAGGCAAATACTGCAAGCTTCAATTTGACCTTTTGTATCTGCTTATATTCTTTTTAAGCAGACCGTACGTAAACTTTTATAGGCAGACGCTTTTTGTTTTCTGCTGTGTCTTAACTACAGCAGCTCTTCTCCATCCCTAGCTTCTATTTGCCAGTCTGTTTACTTTAGGCTCAGAATGAATACAGTTCAATTTTATAACATGCTTACTACATTAAAAAAATCTGTACACTACTGTATTGCAAAACCCCATGTCAGACTGTTTATTTGCAGCTTTAACTGCATCAGTGATGAAAACAGTTATTTAAATATATTTTGTAAAGCATAAAAAGCTTTATAAATCTTTGGTTGTTTACAGACATGGAAGGAAGATCTACGCAACACCATTTCATTTTGTGTAACCTGAGATGCCACCTTTGGAAGACCCATCATAGGAAAAATGTAGCGTATACGTAGGCTGCCTTTTTGTCCCATGTAAGTATCTGTACTCTTGACTTGCAAGGTTTCCTCCCCCAAAGTTCCATTAGGCAGAAGGCACTCATGCATACAACAGTAAAAGCTCAATGTGTCCATGATCAATGCTTTTGGAGGGTTAAAGTATTTCCAACTCCCACCGCTGTGATAGCTGGGACTCATCAAATTTATTGAGGATAACATGATTTTGATCATATGTCTGAGGGCCACCTGTTTAAAAAAAAAATAGAAAGAGTGCATTCATTACTGTACTAGAAAAGTACACATCATATATTAAAAAAAAAAACTAATACACATATATTAAAAAAAAAACTGTTCGTCTTGTAACTGTTTTAATACACAAGAACATCCCACCAATCCTAGCAAGCTCATTAGCATCTGTTTTTGTGCTTCCTCTTTCCTGACTTGTATATTATTTTTGGTAACCATGTCAAACATACGTGTGTGTGTGTGTGTGTGTGTGTGTGTAGGACTGCAAAAAAATACTTCAAAAAGAGTTACCACTGCCAGGGAAGAGTGCAACAAGACTTCACCTTTACCTAAAAATTAAGCACTGCAGGATGCATCAGTAGAGTGAAAACTGAGGCATACATAAGGCAATGTAAAGAAAAACGGCACAGAATGTATAAAAATAAATATCCTATATATTTATATATCTCATATACTCTATGAAAATGAATGAGAATATGCAAAGCAAATATACAACAGTCTACAATTAGAGCTCCGAGACAGCACTCATCATAACATGCCTGTCTAAGGAGATTCTTTGGGAGCAGTGTTCACAACATTTGAGTTTCTACCCACTGAAGGCAGTCATCCTTTTTCTAGTTGATACTGTCTGTCAAATGTCTCCTTCCCCTCCCAAGGAGAAGAAGAAAAAAAAAACACTGCCTTTCTGAAGTCCCACCAACTTTAGTATGTATAAATGTGTTGTCATTCTGATATAACTGCTCATCCTACAGCATCTTCTGTTATGAGTAGTTTTAACTAAACATTTTTTGTCTGAATATGTGAAAATCTTGCTGCCCCACACAACCCCACTTAAAGAACAGTTAAGAGGTAGAGGGGAGCAAGGAGATGACGGGGTTTGATATCCTAACAGATACTTTTTATAGGAAAGTATTCTAATGAGGCAGTCTCCTGTATGCATCCAAACAAGCATGTTAGAAACCAAAAATGAGGGGCACAAGCTAACACCCACCCTTCAACAAAGGCTGGTAATGTAGCTACTTCATGGAATGAACTAGGTAGTAGCAAACCTGAATCTGGACTTTTTGTACTGGGAGCTGGGGAGGATCATAAAAAGGGCTAGGATAGATGCAGCTCAGGATAAGGGGAGTCTGTCTGCTTACATAAAGAGTTACTGTAGAGAGAGAAGGGACTACTGAATGGGAGCTAAAGGGAAAATGGTGCGAGAATTTTCCTAAAAGGCCTACTTGTGTTACCGTAGTGTCTACTATATCCCTTCTTCCAGCTTATTAAAAATAAAAATTTATGCAAACTTTCTAGTGACTATTTCTGGATTTTTTTTTTTTTCACTTTTTACAATGCCCAAAGACTACTGGGATACTATAATCTTATGTATGCAGTACCAAAAAGTTTGCAAGGCAGGAGACAAAGCCAAAGCTATTTTAGTACATTTGCCTGCTACTAAGGAACAACTTCAGGGAGTGGCCTTTGACACTGTAGGGCCTCAATACCCCAAACATCAAGTATCTTAAAGATTATAACCTATGCTATTAGGTATCCTCACACACTAACCTGTCTGCTGCTGCGACAAAGGCAAACATTTTCAGCAAGGTAGGCTTTCTTTGAGAAATGCTGTCAGATAAAGGTGCTAACTCCATGTCAGACCTGCTACCCTTTGTGTCAGCAGTAGAGAGTAAATCAGCTAAGGACTACCCACCCACCAGCCACAAACGGTCTGACGGAGATGTTCAACTATACTCTTAAGATAGTGTAGGCAGCATCTAGACCACTTTAAGTAGGTGTGCGATAAGGATTTTTCCTGCATTCTCTGTGTACGGACAAGTACTCCAAGAGTCCACAGGTTTTTCACCATTTTACCTAATCTATAGCTATAGGATGAGGGCCTCAAAATGTAATTTATGGTTAATGGGAGGGTAAATGGATTCCTAGAAGACGTTTACTGTGGAGTATACGCTGAAGCCAGAGCTTGGTTTGGGGAGTTCACAGGATGACACAGGAGAATCTAACCAGACACAACAGCAATAAAAAGTTTGAAACAAGTCAGCTACAACCCAATATCACTCACTTGGACAAAGGTAATGGTCCTTATTTCTGTCTGCCAAAACAGCAGCAAAAGGTCTTTTCTGACAGGACACTTACAGCTTAAAAATATACAGTCACCCCCCCCCCCCCAAAAAAAAAACAAAAAAAACAAAACAAAATTATGCTTCTTGGAGTTTATCCAAAAAAAAAAAGAAGTTGCAGGTGAGAGAATCTTTTTATTGCTGTGGAGAAGGTAAAAATAAGTTATGTACTTGCCATACTGTTACATCAGAGTTGTTTTTTTAATTTGTCTTCAACCTGTGGGTTCAGATCCGACATTGGATCCAACTCAGCCATGTACTACAGCTCTAGGATCTGAAAATCTGAGCTCTCCCCTACCCATAATGCCTTCCACTCCCTTCATCCCCTTAGGTTGAGTTTGTTGCTCACAATCTATCTAGTATTTATAACAGAAGAGTTTTAATTATATATGTCCCTAAATAGTAGAGAAAGAGAGCACTTCTGGAGCTCAAACAGATAAAGGGGTATCCACATCCATCAGGTCTTACAAATTTGGAAGGGGGATGGAGAGAAGGCTGAAGACAAGTGAAAAACCAGCATCTCAGATGGAACATTATTGATAAGTACATAACTTCTTTAGCTGAAGCTCTTGTTTTTTATTTGATCTTCAACCTGTGGGACAGTCTCCAGCTACAGAACTCTTGGGAGGCCCTCATGGAGGGATATCCAGACAACAGAACCACCAGAGGAGGCCCTGTTCATATAATGTCCAATTTGTAATGAGACCAAAGGGGAGTACTCTGAACTGGTAATGGTTAGCTCCCAGCCGTAAGTGGAGAAACCTTCTGGAGAGCCTGTTTATTTTCATGTGATAGTATGCATCCTGAAGGTCTACAGAGCACATCCAACTGTGCTTCTGCAGGAAGGGTAGAATGGACTTAATTGTGACCATTTGGAACTTTGAAGAGGCAAGTGATTTGTTCAGGGTTGTAAGATCTAAAATGGATCCGAGATGCCCCATTTTCTTCGACACTAAAAATAATCTGAAATAGATGCCTGACCCGAACTGGTCTTGGGGGATGGCCTGGATGACTTTTTGGAATCAGCTTTGAAATTTCTAATGCCACGGCCTCCCTCTGATTGGATGGGACATTGGGGAGGGTCGTGATCGCAGTGGGTTTTGGAAAACAAGAGTGACAACCTCTGGATATAAAGTTTAACATCCAACGGTCACTTGTGATGGCTTCCCAGGCTGTTGGGTGTAGACATAAATGTCCCCCGACTGCCTCCAGAGATGAGCATTCAGGCAATCCTTCAGGATCGCTGATTCGGTCTGTCCAAGAAAGTATCTTGAGACCCCTGGTTCATCAGACCCCCCCGAAGGAAAAATCTCCCTGTGATTCCTGGAAAGGACCTGGAGAACTTCAGAAAGTACAGTTGTGTACACTTACCATAAATGTAGATGTTCGAGTGTATTCACGGTTGTAGTCCTAACTAATGGGCTATCCGGCTCCCGGTAGCCCTCAATTGGCCAGAATACCAAAGGTAAGTAAAAATGACATCGGCTGTTGTTGGTTGTAAAGGACGTCAGGGTGTCCATTACAAAAAGAGATAACAGACATCACTTCCTCAGTCTTTCTTGCCATAACAATCAGAAGCCCCCAGAAATAAGGCTAAACCAAATGCAAATTTGGCAAATAATATCCAGTTCAGCCTGTACCTCAGGAAAAGAGAACAGGAGAGGACCAAAAAGGGGGAAGGAGGGAGGGAAACCAGGACTGCAACAGTGAATACACTCTAACATCTACACTTATGGTAAATGTACACAACTGTACTATGTTCATAGTGTTTCACCGTTGCAGTCCTAACTAATGGGTTGATTACCAAAGCCCAGAGAAAAGGGAGGAGGAACATGACCGAATCAAGGGTTGGAGATAATGCCCTGCAACACAGCAGTGGCAAACCCTGCCCTGGCTCTGGAAAACAGAGGCAAATTATAATGTTTTGTGAAAGTGTGAACAGAAGACCATGTGGCAGCCTCCAAAACATCTTTAGTAGGGACACCCCTTAAAAAGGCTGCATAAGTGGAAGCTGCTCTAGTTGAGTGGGTCCTAACCCCTTGAGGAGGAACCTTGCCATGAAAAGAATAACAAAAGGTGATGCAATGTGCAATCCACTTGGAAATGGTTTGCTTAGAAATAGCCTTGCCCTGAGCTCCGGGGGCAAAACTGACCAATAACTGTGCTGATTTCCGAAGGTCTTTAGTCCTGTCCAGGTAAAACCTGAGCTGTCTATGCACATCAAGAGAATGTAGGATCCTTTCACCTCTATTTCGAGGATTAGGAAAGAAGGTAGGAAGGTGTATGAACTGATTAACAGTCAAGCTAGAAACCACCTTAGGCATAAAGGAGGGATTGGTTCTCAGAGACTCTGTATGGAAAATAATAAAAGGCTCCACAGCCATCAAAGCCTGCAGCTCCAAAATCCTCCTTGCTGAAGCTATAGCCAAGAGGAGGGAAGTCTTCCAAGAGAGTAACTTTAAATCTGCAGTGGCAGCTGGCTCAGAAGGAGGAAGAGTGAGTTTCTCTAGAACAAAATTAAGATCCCAGGCTGGACTAGGTGCCCTTCTGGGAGGTTTTAAGTTGCAAGCACCTCTAAGAAACAGGGTAGGCTGAGAAGAAGATTCCCCTCTAGCCTGCAGCCAATGAGAGAACCTTTCCCATTTGCCAGCGTAGGACTTCGTAGTGCTAGGCCTTCTGGCCTCCCTCAGCACATCAACCACCTGCTGGAAAAGGGAAGAAGATAAGGAAGGAGTCATACAATGAGCCATGCTGCCAAATGAAGGGACTGAAGATGAAGATGCAGAATGATTCCCCCTTCCTTAATCAAAAGATCTGGCTTCAGAGGAAGATGCCAAGGAGGAAATTGGGAGAGACTGCAAAGCAGTTGATACCAATGCTGTCTGGGCCAGTCCGGAGCTATGAGAATAGTCCTTGGTCGTTCGTACCTGATCTTCAAGAATACTCTGGGTAGAAGAGGAGGGAAGGCGTAAACTGATAGCAATGTCCAAGGAAGGACAGAGCATTCACTCTCCAGGCTCTGCTGTGATGCTGTCTGGTGCGAAAGAGAGGGAGAAGATGGTTGTCTGCGGAGGAGAAAAGATCCACCCGAGGTGTGCCCCAACGCTGATGATTCTGTAAAAACTGCTCTGTTCAGCTGCCACTCGTGAGGATCCAGGGTTCGCCTGCTCAACTGGTCTACCAAAACACTGAGCCTTCCTGGAAGAAACTGAGCTAGGAGATGCAGTTCCAGGGATGCTGCCATGGACCAAAGATTCATGCTTTGTCTGCACAGGGGGTAAGAGGGAGTCCCTCCCTGCTTGTTGACGTACCACATGACTGTGGTGTTGTCTGTTCTGACACCAGCGTCCCTGGAGAAAGAAGATGCCTGAAAGCTAGTAAGGCCTGTTAAACTGCTATCAACTCCTTTAGATTTATGTGCAGGTGCATCTGTTGTGTGTTCCAACGTCCCTGTATGCATCTGCCATCCAGGTGTGCTCACCAGGCATAGTCCGATGCATCTGTAGTTAGAACTTGAGTGGCAGGAAGTGTCCGAAAGGGCATGCCTTTGTTTTATAGACAGGCTGCTGCCCACCATAGAAACTCCGTCTGCAGAGATGGAAGCAGAGGGTCATCATATCCAGGTCCTGTGTGTGCTGACACCAAATGTTCTTGAGGTAACATTGCATTTTCCTCATATGCAGTCTTGCATATGGAATCATGAGAATACAAGATGCCATGAATCCCAGAGCTTGCAGGTATTTCCTTGCAGGGACCTGGGACCGGCTTGCCAAGTCCTTGAAGTAAACTGAAAGAGTTGCCTGCTTCTCCTGGGTGAGATATATCATCTGGGCAGCTGTGTTCAGACTTGCTCCCAAGAATGTTATCTCCTTGGATGGTACCATTTTTGATTTTTTCTCGTTAAGAGTGTAACCCAGGGAAGAGTGAAGTCTCTTTACGAATTCCAAACCAAAGTATGGGTAAATCTGAATTTTCTTCTGCCTGCAAAAAGCAATGACTGGGGCCAGGCACTTTGTGAATACTCTGGGAGAAGTAGAGAAGCCAAAGCGCGCACAGAGAATTGGTAATGTTGCTTGCCCACTCAGAAACAAAGATACTGCCTGCAACTTTCCCTGATAGGGATGTGCAGATAAGCCTCTTTGAGATCCAAGGTTACCAGCCAGGAATCCTTTTCTAGCATTGGTAGTTGATGCAGTGTGAGAGCATTTTGCACTTTGGAATTACTAAAAAAGAGTTCAGAATGGAAAGATCTAGGATACGACGCCAGATGACTTTTTTTGGAACTAGGAAAAGCCTGGAATAAAAGCCATGGCCTACCTGCTGAGCAAGAACAGATTCTATTGCTCCCAGATTAAACAGTCAACATTTGTTTTTATACTTCTGCCCTTTGGTTTGGAACAACATCTGGGAATCCCTTGGGAGCTGGAAAGGTGCAGAAAGAAAACTTGTACCCCAGGGACACCATTCTGAGCACCCATTTGCTGTCGGTGATAGAGGCCCAGACATCTGAAAAAAGGGCCAACTTTCCCCCTAAAGGACTCTCCAGTCAAGCAAGAACAGGCATAAGTTGAAAAAAGTCATTGAGAGTGTTTTGATTGAGATGCAGGCTTGGTGCTTCCCACCTTAAAAGTGGAAGCCTGCCACCACCTAGACCTTTGAGGGGTAGCTGCCTGCCTCCTAGAAGATTAATAACCCCTAGTCCTGGAACAGTTCTGTCTGCTGGTATCAGGAAAGGTCCAACTCTTGGAAGGGTAATTCCTGCTAAAGCAGGGGGGTTGAACTTGCAGAAAATCCTTAACAGTTTGCATGGACTTGGCCTTATCCTCCATCTTAAGTACCTCCTCAGCTTTGTTGCCAAAAAGATGGTCTTTATGCAAAAGTACATCAAAAAGCTTAGCCTTGACAGGTTCTGGAAGAGGCTGTTCTCTAAGCCAAGCATGCCTTCTAATAACAGATCCAGTAGCCGTAGCACTACTGGAGGCCTCAAGGATATCAAAACCACAATGCAAAAAAATGCTTATTGACCAGAGTGGCTGAAGTCAGTAAATCATGCATGTCTTTACTCTCTGCCAAAAGAGGTACAGTTGCTATCTTAGACTTAATAGCCTCCAAAGTGTGCTGCTGGTACTTCAGCATATGAAAAAGGCAATTGGTAGCCCTAATAGCTAGGGTGGTAGAGGTATAAACTTTTCTTGCCCCACCTATCTAGGTTCCTAGATTCCCTGTCCAAAGGAACAGGATTCCTGGTAACAGTGGCCTTAAATCCTTTAGGGCCCTGAGAAATAACCTCCGGATCTACCAACGGGTTCCTGAAAAGAAACAGATGAGAATCAGGGACTCTGCAGTACCTGTCAGGTTTCCTGGGAGCAGGAGGAACTGAATTTGGAGACCAGGAATTTTTCAGAAAAACATCAACAACTTCCAACACAGGGGGAATAGCAAGAGGCTTATGCTGAGGTAAATCCAGCAACTCCCTAATCCGTTTCTTAGATTGGGATAATCCTGGCTTTCCCATTTAAAATGTTCCCTGAGGGTATTTACAGTGTCACCAAAAGAGAAATCCTCTGGAGGAGAGGCTGAAGGGATGAACTCCTCTGCATCTGAATCCTCAAAGGGAGGAAAAAGCCTGAGAAAATTCCTCTTCATCAACAGAAATGCTGGAAGAATCAGATCCAGAACAGGACAAAACCTCAGGAGAAACATCCCTACTCCTTTTAGGAGGATGAGGCTGAACCCCTAATAAGAGTTAACAAATCATTAGCCATTCTAACCTTTTGGGATTGAGGAGAACTAGAAGGAACTGGAGCCTGCCTTTTCACAGGCTTACGAATGGAAGGTTTACCTGCATGCCTGAAGGACTCTGGAGACCTGGCAACCACCGAAGGAACAGCAGGAGTCAAAGGAAGAAGTTTGCTGTCAGAGTGCAAAATGGAGGCCTCGGACTCCAGAGTCAGCTTAGCGGTACCGGCTCCAGCAGAAGAGGCAACCAGCAACAGGTCAGAAGACAAAATGGAGGCCTAAGGGACTCCTCAGTCAAGGCCTGCGGTTGTGCATCTCTGGACTGCAAAAAGCATCTCACTGGCTCCTGACCAACTTAACCTCATCAGAGGACTTAGTTTTCTGAGGCCTGTCATGGTCCTTGTCCTTATGCTGTTTCGGAATATCCGAAGCCTGAAGACCGGCTGACTCCATACCAACAAACTTATGCCAAAGTCCAAAATGCCTAGCCAAAATCTTAGCCCAACGACTGATAGTACACGGATTAAAGGAGGCACAAAGATTACAATTGGGAACGTCGTGGTCAAGGCCTAAACAGATAATGCAATAGGAATAAAAATCTCTATGGGGAATCTGCTTTCCACAGGTAAGGCAATTATTAACCTTTTCTGACCTTCATTAAGGCAAGAAAAAAGGATCCCAAACGGGGTACTTAGCTGTAGTAGACTTCAACTCTTGTAGTCAGAAACCAAACAAGGTAATCTGCCGACCAGCACTGGTGCATGAAAAGCTTCTGCTTCGGGCACCGTGGCAAGGAAGACTGAGGAAGTGATGTTGGTTGCCTCCTTTTGTATCAGAAGCAGACGTCCTTTACAACGGATGGCAGCCGATGTCATTTTTACTTATCTTTGGTATTCTGACCAATCGAGGGCTACCGGGAGCAAGATAACCCATTAGTTAGGACTGCAACAGTGAAACACGAACATCCACAACTTTTTACCACCATGCCCATTCCTGGAGGCGAACCATTGAAAGGATGGCAAAACAGATTCTGGCAGCAGACATGGTCTTTCCATCCTTCTCACTCTGGGAGAGTGTCTTTCTAACCATAGGACCAAACAAAGAAGATCTGTCGAAAGGAGCATTCGTGAATGACACCTTGAAGGGTTCCATGAAATCATAAAGCCACATCCAGGTGTGGCGCTTTATAGCAATGCCTGAACTGGTTGCCAGTGAGGCACCTTCTGCCTCATGGATGCATTAGCTATAGAAAGAAGAGTGGCAATGCTGGAGGAAAAGGTCTTCTGTTCCTCTGCAGACATGGACCCTGGGGTAGAACTAGAGAGCTCCTTCACCAGGTCTCTCTCTAGTCTAGTCACATGTGCCAGGTAGTTCAGTACTCGCAGTGCAAAGGTCGCTTAAGCGTACACCCACTTACCAAACCTGTCTACTGCCCTGGACTCCTTGTTAGAGGGGTGGACAGAGGAGCTTTCCAGGGGCAGCTCCTTCTTGGTGGCTGTTGCAACCACCATGGTTGTCAACTCTGACACCCTTACTCGAATAGGGCACTAAGGATTTTCTCCAGGCATTTTGGAATGGGGTCTGTGACCAGCATTTCCATGCCCTGTGGGAGATCAGATCAGTGAGGGGGGTCCACAGGGATGACACCCAAGATGTACCATGGGCCTGACCCAAAGACTTCTAGGAACACAGATTCTTCAGGGTTAGGGTTTGGGCAGACCAGCCAATCTTCTGCTGCAGGATTTCCATTATGTTGCCAAAGGAGACCATCCTCAGGTGGGATCTTGGAGACCCCTCCCCTTCATACAAATCACTGTCCTCAGTGAGGAATTGCAGGGGGGAATCCAAGTGCCTCCATCTGCATGCATGCTTGCGCTGGATCTCCTCACTGGGGTGCTCTAGGGAAGTATCGGAAGACTAAGGGTGCTCCAAATGGGAAGTGACCTGGAAGCTGTTCTCTGCTGCTGTCTGGGAGGGGACAGAAGGGTGACTCACCCACAAGAGTCTTCTGAGGAGGGATTGGGCTCTCCTAGGTGGGAGAAAACCCTCTCCAACAATTCAAATGACAAGGGCGAATGGCAATCCAAGGGCACATCTTCTGGAGATAAAACTATCAGAGGAGAAGCCCTGCGTGCTTCTGCCACTCCTGGATCTGAGGGGAGTCAGAGCTGAGCTGTCACGTGCTGAGACTCCAAGGGGAATAATTAGCTCAGAAAACTTTGGTGACATCCAATCTTCAGACCAGACTGTGAGAGTCACCCCTCTCTCAGAATGTCAGGGCAGTACTACTCAGAGCAACCATTGTAGTCTAGGTAACAGTACCTGTAGGCTCAGATGTTTTAACTCCAGGGATCCTCGGACCTGACAATTCCAAAGCCGGGGGTCAAATCTTAGGAGGAGAGATGGGAACAAATGGAGGCTGATGGCTCACTGATCCAACAGGAGACAGAGCAGGCAAAACCCCCAGCTGAATCTGTGTCTTGAGAAACTTCATCAGTATCCTGTCAACCTTGGCTTTGGTAAGCTTTGAGAGGACCTGACAGAAGATGCCACAGAAGGTGGCCTGAAGACTGTAATAAAGGCGATTTTGGCCTTAAGTTAAACAGCTCCAGGGAGAACCTTGGAGACAGCAGCTGAGAATACTCACAGACAATTAGACCAGAGTTCTTTGGATCTGATGGCTTGGCAGGTTTCTGAGGACGCTCACCAGGCAAGAGTTCTGTCCAGGGACTGTTTATTCTCTTTATGCTTTTTGGAAGGGGAGTCACACAAGCGGAAGAAGCTGCAGAAGGGAACAGGCCCCTACAGAGTTTATTCTCTCCTCCTATCAATGAGTATGCTGGGTTAAAGCCAGTACACGACACAGGAGGAATCCAAATGAGCAAGCCCTAAGTACACAACACACTCTGTGTGGGCATCTGACAGAGGAATCTTGTGCCCACACACAGCACACTTTTTAAAACCAGCTGGTTTCTCTGACATAATGAAAGGTTCAAAGAAGAAAGCAAAAACAAAAAAAAAAAAAAAAAAAAAAAAGGATAGAAAGGATTTTTTTTTTTTTTTCATAAAGGAGGGAAAGGATGGATTTGAGGGGCAGAACGGTACCAAATGTGAAACTAGACCAGAGAGTTGTACAGAATAGGAAAGAGAGAAGGGAAACATTGGAAAGTAATCTAACAGTGAGAAAAAAAGTAGAAGAAAAAAATGTTGAAGAAACACTCACAATAACCCAATGGAGCTCAGAAGATCCTAATCCTGATGAAAACATGCCAAATGAGATCTAACGGGAGAACAGGACATTATGGGTAGGGGAGGAGCTCAGATTTTTGGGTCCTAGAGCTGCAGAATATGGCCGAGTTGGATCTGAACCCACAGGTTGAAGATCAAATGAAAAACAACAACTTCAGATACAATGTTAGCTATATGGTAGAGTTGCCACTCAGGAAAACGAAGTACAAATTCTACTACATTCTCTTGGTAGGGCTTCATCAAATTAGAGCGGATATTGGTATTTAGTATCTGCAGTGGGTCACAGAAGAATATTATTGTAGACGGTCTTCTCAATGGGAGAGTACTTCACAATGGTTATATCCTCCTCAACTTCAGGAAATGCAAGCAGTAGGCAGTGGTGATACCTGGGGAGAGGATATTCAAGCATGGCAGGACAGAAGTGTTACTAAATGGAAACTGAAATAGCCTTTCAAGACGAGAAACTCAGGGACTTATCTAATGGGATTCACCTTGAAGATTGAGGCAAAAGGGAAATGTCAAAAAATAAATATATAAAATCTGTTTTTTTTTTCATTAATGCTATAGCAAAGATAAAATCTACAAATATTTTTTCAAGAAAGATACAACAAATACGTGAAATCAGACAGAAATAAAGTACAAGAAAAGTTACATTACTTGCATTAGAATTTTAAGCAGAACTCTCAGTACAGTAACTGGCATCATTTTCATGGTATATTTCCAAGGCTCCTGCACTTCTGCAGCTGCCATTTCAGTACTTCTCTCTCTGCTGATGTAGGTCAGCTACACCCTGCATAATTTGAACAAGGCAGCCATTAACAAACTGTTCTCTCTGTATGTAACACATTGATGCTGTCATTGGGACAGCAGCCAGTGCTACCACTCACTATGTTGTTTTCAGAAAGCTTAATTGGTTGACCCTAAATAAGATGACCTATTCCTAGATGACCTGTGTCAGTCTTTCTGCATTCAGACAATCCTCCTATTTTATCTAAACTTCTCATTTATTACTTCCTACCACCCTTCCCCAGTTATGCCTCACCTTCCTGATACCTGCAAAGTTGAGGACTGTAGTTTCTCATATACCCACACACATCCACCCACAACCCCCTTTTTCCCATTTTTGCACATGGGGTTGGTATTTCACCTCAACAGTGACAATCATCTATAAGAGAACTGAAGTCTATGCATACCTTCACCGTTTATTTACAAACTCATCTGGGTAACCATTTGACATGTCAGGACCCACTAGAACCAGCCCCAAAACAGACTGAAAGTCCAGAAAAAAACAGACTTGCCTATAGCAAGTCTGAGATGGCCATTTATCTGAATAATCCCTTTTCCTCCACAGAATGGTGATCTCTGAGTCAGTATATACAAGGGAGGCTTACCTCCCTCCCCCCAAAAAAGATGTTTAAAGGAAAAGAGTTATGTTCAAGATTCAGACTTCTCCTGGATTTTTGGAGCCAACCCCCCCCCCCCCAAAAAAAAGTGCGTCAGTACTTGGCAGTTGGAGTGGCAACATTTCAGTAGGTAGCCAAATCCTCTGTCACAGGTATGCACATTACGGGCCAGCATGATACCTACCCATAGGACCAAACAACTTTTGCAAAATATTCCATGTTCTTTGTGGGCATTCTTGAGGCAGTATATTAATTTATCTGTATAACAACCTGCTCATGCCCCATTAATGCTAAAATCTGATCTGATGTTGTCAATCTTCATTTTATCTTGACATATGGGTTCAGTTCCAAGCATCGGCACTGACTGGGCCATTACTACAGCTAGCAAGAACCAAAAACTCAAGCTTGTCTTATCCACAGTGCTCCTTTCCAAATTACCTCAGATCTTGTTTGCCACTTCCTGTGACACACAAGCGTCACCAATAGCTCTTGAACCAAGTGATTTTTTTTTTTTTTTTTACACTAAGGTCTTGTGTTTAAATACATTTTCATCCTATTAATAATTACTGTTGTTTTTCCTTATAGCCTCCTTACCTTTCCATGTTTCTCTTTAACACTTTGGTGTTTTCTTTCAACTACCATTGTTGGTAGGCTCTTTTCCATACCTTAGGGTACTTTCTTCCACCATCACTGGTAGTTTTTTCTTCTGTACCTCCAGGTATTCTCTACTACCATAGTTTGTAGTTATCTGTTTTCCATTGCTTATCTTTCCAAAAAAAAAAAAAAAAAAGTGTGCTATACTGATACTATTTCTATCCACTGTTCTCTAAGTACATAATGTGTGGTGTGTTTCTGTGCTGTGTATCATGGCTGATAAGGGCAAAGGCACTGCTGGCTTTATGAAATGCCTCAAATGTGCACAAAAACTGCCCAATGCTGATAGGTGGTCTCTCTGTATGTTCACTGCTTGGGCCCAGTGCACTTACAGGAATATTGTTCCATCTGCCACAGGTTCAGCCACTAGGTCCTGGTAGAAAGAAAAAAATAAGTTAATTTTGAAGGGGAGGATAAAATCTGCCTTTGACGAAGCCATCTCTGTTCACATGACCAAGATCCCTTTCCACCCAGTCTATTCGTTCCACCAAAAGCCTGAAAGAATCAGATGTGTTGAGGTTGGTAGATCAGCCCCTTGCGGTGAGGGGAATTTCAGGTGTGCCCTTGGTTCTAGCCCCTTCCAGGGATAGAACCCATCCTCCTTCAACTCCAACTAATCTTCCTCTTCTGACATCCACAAAGGTGTTAGAGATCCCAGCTCCAACCTTACAGGTGTCCACAGTTTCGGTTCCAGAGATATCTCCATCTACAGCATCAATTCCCACCCCAGAGACATCTCAGGGTCATGGCTATGCTGTTGGCTCCGGGGGGCAAGACTCAACTCCAATTTTTTTCACAGCAGTCTCTGCATCTAGGAGCTTTGGCACGTTAGCTTGACCCCAGCTTCCGCTACAGGAGCGCTCTCTTCAGAGCAGGGGGGACCATGGTTCTGAGGCAGTCATTCTCTGTTCTGGGCTCTCTTCCCTCTTCAGGGGGACCAGCTTTCCAGACCATGGAGAGGGTCCTGTCCACCATGTGCCTTCAGTAGGCACCACAGCTCACAGCAATTCCCTGGTCCTTCCTCTCGAGAGTCTCTACCAACTCCAACACCAGGACAGTGAACACCGAAGCTACAGAAGTCACCTATTCAGGTTTTGTCCTCTTCTGACACCTCTCCAGATTGTCCCACTGAAGAGGTTTCTCAGAAGAGGAAGTGAAAGAGGAAAAGTGCAGTTGTGTACACTTACCATAAATGTAGATGTTAGAGTGTGTTCACTGTTGCAGTCATCATACTTGGTTATCCTGCCGGGGGTAACCCTCAGTTGGCCCGAATACCAGAGGCTTAGTATTTTTGCGTCGGTTGCTGTCACTCCAGGACTGACGTCAGTGGTATAAAATCAGGCAGCTGATGCCATTACATCAGTTTTTCTTGCCCCAGCTGTCAGGAGACCCCCAAATGGGAGCTAGGTTATTGTGGAAGACCACCAACAGTAGACTGTAAATACCAGAATATTCCCTGTAAGGAGAGAGAGAAAGAGAGAGAGACAAGGGGGGTGGAGGGTGGGAAACCAGGACTGCAACAGTGAATACACTCAACATCTACATTTATGGTAAGTGTACTATGTTCTTCATGTTTCAATGTTGCAGTCATCACACACGGGCTGATTCCCAAAGCTGAAGAAAAGGGTGGAGGCAGTCAAGAAGACTGGGGACTGGCTAGGATGCCCTGCAAGACTGCGGTGGCAAAGCCTACTCTGGATTTGGAGAAGATAGACAAGTGGTAATGCTTGGTGAAGGTATGAACAGAAGTCTATATTGCAGCCACCAGAATGTCCTTGGTGGGAACCTCTCTGAGAAAAACTGCAGAGGTGGAGGTTGCCCTGGTGGAATGCGTCCTGACCCCCTTTGGGGGCAGTTTCCCATGCTGTTTGTAGCAGAAATGGATGCAGTGTGCTATCCATTTGGAGATTGTTTGGGTATGGCCTTGCCCTCTGCCCCTGCTGTGAAGCTGACTAGCAATTGGGCAATTTTTCTAAACAATTTAGTCCTATCCAGATAGAATCTGAGCTGTGTGTACACATCTAGAGAGTGCAGAATCCTTCCCCCCCTTGTTTTGTGGGTTAGAGAAAAAGGTGGGCAAATGAATGTATTGGTTGAGAGCCACACTGGACATCACTTTAGGCATGAAGGATGGGTTAGTCCTGAGGGAGACCCTGTTAGCATGGAAATGATGACGGGCTCTACAGCCATGAGTGCTTGTAGCTCAGAAACTCTTCTAGCTGAAGTGATGGCCAAAAGCAAGGCTGTTTTCCAAGACAGGAATTTTAACTGCTGAAGCTGCAGGCTCAAAGGGGGTAGGGTGAGCTTTTCCAACACAAAGTTAAGGTCCCAGGCTGGAGTAGGAGCTCTTCTGGGTGGTCTTAAGTTGTTAGCCCCTCTTAGGAACTGTTAGATGAGAGGGTGTGAGAAGAGATGTGGCTCTGTGTTGTAATAAGCAGAGATGGCAGAGGCATGAATTTTAATAGAAGAGAAGGATAGACCCCTGTGTCATAGGTCTGCTAGGTAATCCAGGATGAGAGGTAGGGAGGGCTGTGCTGTTTTGGCTCCCTTAGCCTGGATCCAAGTGCAAAACCTTTTCCACTTGTCAGCATAGGATATTCTAGTGCTGGGGCATCTGGCCTCACATATAACATCCAGGACTTGTTTGCTGAGGCTGACAGCTGGAGGAGAGGTCAGGGAATAAGCCATGCTGCCAGGTTTGGTGTCTGCATTTGTGGATGCATGAATTCTCCATTCTTCTGGGATAGGAGTGTTGGGATCTTGCTCCCAGGAATACAGTTTTGTGTTTGGGGACTAGTTTTGATTTTTTACGTTGATAGTATAACCCAGGGAAGTCAGTAGGTCCTTTACATAGGTCAGATGCTGTAACAGCTTTTCCTGTCTGCCTGAATCAGGCAATTGTCTAAGTAGGGATAAATTTGAATATTTCTTTGTCTGCAAAAAGCAATGGCTGGAGCCAGGCATTTTGTGAAAACTCTGGGAGCAGGGATAAGCCAAAGGGAAGTGCAGAGAAAGTACAGTTGTGTACACTTACCATAAATGTAGATGTTAGAGTGTATTCACTGTTGCAGTCATCACACTTGGGTTGTCTGCCTGCAGGTGGGCTGAATACCAGAGTCTTGGGATTTCTGCGTTGGATGCTGTCACCTCTTCCATGACGTCAGGGGTATAAAACATGCAGCCGATGCCATTACATCAGTTTTCTTGCCCCAGATGTCAGGAGCCCCAAAATAAGAAGGAATTGCATGGTGTGGAACACCTCCAGTTGTTGTTTGTCTTTTGGGCTTTTCCCGGTTAGGGTTTGCCACAGCGGAACTCCGGTCTGCTAATGATTGGTAGTTGATTCTTATGGTGCCGAGCTGCCAGCCTGATGGCCAACTTTCAGCAAAGGCACGCCCATTCACGCATGTCTTTCAGAGGCCACAAGACCGCGGGGAGGACATGTAGACTCCACACAGAAGGCACTCCAGCCGAGAATTGAACAGGAGAACCTCTTGCTGTGAGGCAACAACGCTACCACTGTACCACCGCGGATTAAAAAGTAAATACCATTGCCATAAGATATGGCCAAAAAGAGAATAGGTAAAAAAAAAATAGAAAAGTCAGGGGGCTGGAGGGAGGGATAACCAGGACTGCAACAGTGAATATACTCGAACATCTACATTTATGGTAAGTGTACAACAACTGTACTATGTTCTTTGTGTTTCACTGTTGCAGTCATCACCCTTGGGTTGATTCCCAAAGCTGAGGAAGGGTGGAGGCAGTCAAGAAGTATTGGGGCTGGCTAGCAGGCCTTGTAAGACTGCTGTGGCAAATCCAGCTCTGGATTTAGAAAAGATAGGTAAGTGGTAATGCTTGATGGTGTGTACAGAACTCCAGGTTGCAGCTTCCAGGATATCCCTGGTAGGGACTCCCCTGAGAAATGCTGTAGAGGTTGAGGTAGCCCCTAGTGGAATGAGTTCCAATCCCCTGTGGGGTAGGTTTTCCGTGGTGTTTGTAGCAGAAATGGATGCAGTGTGCTATCCATTTGGAAATGGTTTGCTTTGAAATGGCCTTGCCCTCTGCCCCTGTAGCAAACCTGACTAGCAGCTGGTCAGATTTTCTGAAAGGTTTAGTTCTGTCAAAGTAGAACCTGAGCTGTGTGTGCACGTCCAAGGAGTGGAGAATCCTTTCCCCTTTATTCTGAGGATTAGGGAAAAAGGTTGGTAAATGGATGGATTGGTTTAAAGCCACACTGGATACCACCTTGGGCATAAATGATGGGTTAGCCCTGAGGGAAACCCTGTCCGCATGGAAAATAATGAAGGGTTCTACAGCCATTAGTGCCTGCAACTCAGACACTCTTCTTGATGAAGTGATGGCTAGAAGTAAAGCCATTTTCCAAGAGAGGAATTTTAACTCTGCTCAGCAGCAGCCTCAAAAGGGGAAGCATGAGCTTCTCTAGTACAAAGTTAAGGTCCCAGGCAGGGGTGGGAGCTCTCCTAAGGGGCCTTAAATTGTTAGCTCCACTTAGGAACTATTTGATGAGATGTGAGAAAAATAGAGGTGGCTCAATATTGTAATGAGCGGAGATGGCAGAGGCATGAATTTTAATTGATAAGAAGGATAGGCCTTTGTGGAGTAGCTCTGCTAGGTAATCTAGGATTTGAGGTAAGGTGGGCACAGCTGTGTCCTTTCCCCTTGAGACTAGCTCCAAGAACAGTATATTTTCCACTTTTCTGAATAGGATTTCCTAGTACTATGCCGTCTGGCCTCAAGGATGACGTCAAGCACCTGTTTGCTGATGGTGTATTCAGGGGATAAGCCAGGCTGCAAGGTTCACGGTTTGTAGCTGTGGATGCAAAATCTGTCCCTCCTGCTGAGACAGCAGGGAAGGTGTGTGATGTAGGTGCCAAGGTGGCACTGCTGTCAGACTGTGTAGGAGTGGGCAACAATGCTGGCGTGGCCAGTCTGAGGCAGTAAGGATTGTCCTTGGCCTGTCCTGTTTGATGTTGAGTAGTACTTTTGAGAGGAGGGGCAAGGTATAAATTGAGAGGTTTTCCCATGTAAAGGATAGGGCATCCACTTTCCACACTTGGCTGTGGGGATTTCTGGTGCAAAATTTGCTCAACTGATGGTTTTGGGGGTAGGTAAAGAGGTCCACCTCTGGAGTCTCCACCTGTGGATTAGACGTTTGAATGAGTTGGGTTCCAGCTTCCACTTGTGTGGGTCCAGTAGATTTCTGCTTAAGTTGTCTGCCAGTGAATTTTGTTTGCCTGGCAGGAATTGAGCTTGCAGGTGCACTTGGTTGCTCAAGGCTGTGTTCCACAGTGCCATAGCTAATCTGCAGAGTGGGTAGGAATGAGTTCCCCCTGCTTGTTTATGGACCACATAACTGTGATGTTGTCTGTCTTTATCAGGAATTGTCCTGGAAGGATACGGTATTTGAAGGCTGTCAAAGCATTCTGTACAGCTAACATTTCTTTTTGATTGATAAGCAGGGGAATTTGTCCTGGGCTACATTTGCCTGCCATGTGAGCCCCCATGCTTAGGTCTGTTGCCAGGGTTTGGGCGGTGAGGAATCAATTGAAAGGAAGTCCCTTGTTGTGGTTGCATGCCTCTGCCCACCAAAGGAACTCTGCCCTTGGAAACACTGATTCCTATCATTCCTTGTCTAAGTCCTGAGAATGTTGACACCAGAGACTTTTTAAGTACCACTAAAGTTTCCTCATATACAGTCTTGCACATGGAATTAGTAGAATGCATGAGGCCATGAACCCTAGGGCTTGCAGTATTTTTTTTTTTTTTTTTGCAGATAGCTGGGTTTTGGTGGCCATTAGTTTGAAGTAGTTTGTGAAATAAACCTGTTTTTCCTGGAGTGAGGAATGCCATGGGAAGTTGTGTTCAAGCTTGCTCCCAGGAATACAGTCTTTTGACTGGGCAACGGTTGTGATTTCTTTTCGTTGATGGTGTACCCCAGAGAAGTCTCTTTACAAATGCCAGATGCTGAAGTAGCAATTCCTGACTGTCCGCCTGAATCAGGCAATCGTCAAGTATGGGTAAATTTGAATATTTCTCTGCCTGCAGTATGCAATGGCTGGAGCCAGGCACTTTGTGAATACCCTGGGTGCAGTAGATAAGCCAAAGGGAAGTGCAGAGAACTGATAGTGAGTAGAGTCTGCCCTGAAACGTAGATATTTCCTGCAAGATTCCCTTATGTGGATGTGCAGATAAGCTTCTTTTAAGTCTAGGGTGACTAGACAGGCATCCTTGGCTAGCATAGGTAGAAGCTGTTGCAGAGTCAGCATTCTGAATTTTGGGACCACCAGAAAGGTGTTGAGAACTGACAGATCTAGGATAGGGCGCCAACAGCCCTTTTTTCTGGGCACCAGGAACAGTCTGGAGTAGAAACCCTGTCCCCTTTGCTTTACTGGCACACGTTGAATAGCCCTGATACTGAGAAGAGAAATTACTTGCTTTTGAGCCTCTGCCCACTGGTTTGGAGGAAGGTCTGGCAACCCCGCTTGGGGTTGGCAGTGAGTGGAAGTAGAATCTGTATCCCTGGGATACAATGTTTAGGACCCATCAGTCCTAGGTAATGGACATCTAGTTTTTTGCATGCAGGGCGAGTTTTCCTCCTAGGGGTGCAAGTACTTGGGCTTTGCTGGGAAGGAAGCTAGACAAGTCATTGTGAACTTTTTCCATAAGAGGTGTGGCTTACCTCTCCCTGTTTTAGAGGCGGGAAGCACTCCATTGTTTAGATCTCTGCATACCCTGAGACTGTAGTCTTGGTGGTCTGTTACCCCTGGTTTGGACTGAGAAGGCCTGGGAGGGACTGGAAAGGACCAGTTTTTTGAAGGCCAATACCTACTGAATCTAGGTGGCTGCATCTATAATAAATCTTTAACAGTTTGCACAGATTTAGCTTTTTCCTCCATCTTTTTAAGAACTATTTCTGCTTTTGTGCCCAACAAACTTTCCTGGTTTAATGGAGCATCTAGTAATTTTGCTTTGACATGGTCTGGCAAGATTTGCTCCTTCAGACAAGCATGCCTTCTCAGTACAGACCCAGTGACAGCAGCCCTTCAAGATGCTTCTAAGGCATTGAAACCACACTGCAAAGTATGTTTACTGACTAGGTTTGCAGAACGCATTAACTCTTGTAATTCTTTATTTTTTGTACAATTTGGAAGCGACATTTTTTGTTTTAGTTCCATAATATGGTGATGGTACTTCAACATGTGAAACTGGCAATTGAAAGCCATGATGGCAAGAGTTGCAGAGGTATATACCTTCTTACCCCATCTGTCTAAAGCTCTAGAATCCCTGAACGAAGGGGTAGGGTTTTTGGTTATAATGGCCTTAATGCCTTTAGGTCCCTGGGAAATGGTCTCTGGATCCGCAGTGGGATTCCTAAAGAGAAATTTGTGAGAGTCAGGTACTCTGTAGTACCGATCAGGCTTTCTAGGAGCTGGTGGTAAAGTATCAGGAGTAAGACTAGATTCCATGAAGACAATCTACAATATCCAGGAAAGGGGGTATATAGCTAGAGGCCTGTGATGAGGCAAGTCTGAAAATTTTCTGCGTCTCTTTTTGGACTGAGGGTAGTCCTGGCATTCCCAGTGGAAATGCTCTCAAAGTATGCAAGGTTTCACCAAAAGTAAAGTCCTCTGGAGCGGGAGTCAAAGGGTATGGAATCCTCTGCACCTGAATACTCACAGGTAGATAAGGGTATATCTTGGTAATCAGAGGATTAAGAGTCCTCATGGTCTGTAGAATCAGAAGGAAAATCAGTTCTTTGTCTTTTAGAGGGGGAAGGCTGGCTTCCTCTAATTAAAGTTATAAGGTCTTCAGCCATTCAAATCATTTGTTTCTGTGGCAAGGGAGCTTGAGCATGCACTTTGGTCATCTGGTTTTCTAGGGGTAGTGTGAACTCTGGGCCTGAGAAACTCGGTAGTTTTAGTCAAAAACTAAGTTGGTTTAATACGAACATCAGAAGGTCAGAATACACCCTCAGAAGCTGATGGTTGCACAGCGGCTCTGGACCCATCCAAGGTAGAGACATCCGCAGGTTCCATAGTCGAAGAAGCATCTCGAGGCATACTGGACTCTGAATGGGTCACAGCAGAGGCCTGCGAATCAGTAGAAGCGGGTATCAGGGGCTGTGAAGGTGCCTCACTGAGTACCGGCGGACTGGCGACTAGCTTAACGGAAGCGTCGTTGGCAGTTTTGTACCTATGCTGTCTTGCCTCTGTCTTTATCCTTATGTTTTTTCAGAAGATCGGTAGTCGGATGGCTTATCTTTCGGAATACAGAGAACAAGAGCGAAAGGATTTAGCGACAAAGCCCGACGATAAATAGTTCGAGCGTTAGGCACAAAACCGACAGCGAGGAACATCGTGGTCTGGGCCTAAACAGGTGACGCAGTAAGAATGAAAATCTGAGAAGTTTTTGCTTTCCATAGGCAAGACAATTGTTAGCTTTTTCTGACATCGGTTAGAGCAAGAAAAAAGGATCCCCAATGGAGTACTTAGCTTTAGAAGACTTCAGGTTTGAAACTCGAAAAACAAAAATTTCAGGATGCAGCCAACTGGCACTTGCGAACTGCTTCTGCTTCAGGCATGAAAAGCTGATGTAATGTCATCAGCTGCATGTTTTATACCCCTGATGACCTGACGACATGGAAGAGGTGACAGCATCTGACGCAGAAATCGCAAGACTCTGGTATTCGGGCCGACTGATGCCACCTGCAGGCAGATAACCCAAGTGTGATGACTGCAACTGTGAAACACAAATAACATCTGAAAGTGCATAGATCCTGCCCTGAAACGTAGATATTTCCTGCAAGCTTCCCTGAGTGGGTTGTGTAGGTAGGCCTCTTTTAGGTCTAGGGTCGCTAACCAAGCATCCTTTGAAAGCATAGGAAGAAACTACTGGAGGGTGAGCATTGTGAAATTTGGTATCACCAGAAAGGTGTTTAGAATGGATAGATTGAGGATTGGGTGCCAGGTGCCCTCTTTTCTGGGTACCAGAAAGTGTGTGGAATAGAAACCTTGGCCTATCTGGTCTGCAGGAACATGCTGTATTGCCCTCATGGAGAGCAGGGAATGGACTTGCTTTTTGGCCTCTGTCCACTGGTTTGGAGGAAATACTGGGAACCCTTTTGGGATTGGCAGAGTGTGGAAATAAAATTTGTATCCCTGGAACACTATGTTGAGGACCCATCAATCATTGGTAATAGAGGCCCAGTTGTTGGCATGGAAGGAGAGTTTTCCTCCTAGGGGCACAAACAGGTGGGCAGAGGTAAGGGGTGGAGGTGTAAAGTCATTGTGAGTTTTTACCCTAAGGGGGTGGCTTAGCACTCCCTGTTTTTGAAGAGGAGGAACTCCATTGCTTAGATCTCTGCATTCCCTGGGACTAATGTCGAGGGGGGGGGTCTGCTTCCCCCTGGGTTTTGGCTGAGCTGGCCTGGAGGGGGCCGGAAAGGACCAGTGCTGGGAGGGGCAATGCTTACTGAACCTCAGAGGCTGCACTTGCAAAAAATCTAACTGCATAGATTTACCTTTTTCTTCCACCTTTTTAAGACCTCTTCTGCCTTGGTGTCAAACAAATTGCCTTTGTTCAATGGTGCATCCAATAATTTTGATTTGACATGGTCTGGCAAGGTCTGTTCCTTAAGCCTAGCATGCCTTTTAAGGACAGAACCAGTGACTGCTGCCCTGCAAGATGCTTCTAGGGTGTCAAAGCCACATTGCAAGGTGTGCTTAGTAACTTGGCTTGCAGAATGCATTAGCTCTTGTAATTCCTTATTTTCTGCACAAGCAGGAAAGTAAGATATTCTTTGATTGAGGAGTTCCATGGTATGCTGCTGATATTTCATCATGTGGAACTGACAATTTGGAGCTCTAACAGCAAGAGTTGCAGAGGTGTATCCTTTTTTACCCCATCTGTCTAAAGCTCAGGAATCCCTTTCTGAGGGGGTGGGATTCTTAGCTGAGGTTGCTTTAATTCCTTTAGGTCCATGGGAGATGACCTCTGGGACAGCAATAGGAATTTTTGAAAAGGAATTTGTGAGAGTCAGGGACTCTGTAGTACCTGTCTAGTTTCCTGGGAACAGGAGGAAGGGTGTCAGGAGTCAAACTGGATTCCATAAAAACATCATCCACAACATCCAGGACAGGAGGAATGGCTAAAGGTCTGTGCTGTGGTAAATCTAAGAATTCCCCGAGTCTCTTTTTTGACTGAGGATAGTCCTGACATTCCCATCAGAAATGCTCCCTTAAAGTATGTAGGGTTTCACCAAATGAAAAGTCCTCGGGAGGAGAGGCAGAAGGAATGGATTCTTCTGCATCAGAATCCTCATAAGCAGAGAGGGGTTGCATGTCTTCATATTCAGACACCTCAGAGTCATCAGACTCCTGGTCAGATAAAACTACTGGGGATAAGTCTCTCTTTCTTTTGGAAGGGGTAGCCTGGCTTCCCCTAATAAGCATAATAAGGTCTTCCACCATTTTAAGCATTTGAGATTGAGTCATGGAAGCAGGTGCCTGAGCTTGGGTAGTCAGTTTTTTTAGACGCAGTTCGTACCCTGGGGCCTTATAAACTCGGTAGTGTTAGAAAGAACTGAAGACGCGAAAGAAGTCTGTTTGTGTCGAGTATCGGTAGTGCGAAGACCTTCCTCGGAAGCCGGTGCCTGCTCAGCAGCTCTGGACCCATTCAAGGTAGAGACATCCACAGGATCCTTAGTCGGAGTCTCACAACATACTGGACTCTGAATGGGTCTCGGTAGAGGCCTGCGAATCCACAGAAGCGGGCATCAGGGACTGCGAAAGCACCTCACTGAGGACTGGAGAACTGACGACTAGCTTAATGGAAGCGTTGTCAGCAGTTTTGGACCTGTGCGGTCTGTCACTGTCTTTATCCTTACGTTTTTTTCAGAAGATCGTTAGTTGGATGGCTTACCGAAGCCATATCGGAATACGAGGACTGAGAGAGAAAACATTTAGCTACAATAAGGGCTCGATGACATACAGCTCTGGCATTGAATAAAACACAAAAGCGACAGCAAGGGACGTTGTGGTCTGGGCCTAAACAGGTGACGCGGTAAGAATGGAAGTCTTGGTGTGGTATTTGCCTTCCACAGGCAAGACAATAGTTAACTTTTTCTGACATCGGCTAGAGCAAGAAAATATGATCCTCCAACGGGGTATTTAGCTTTAGAAGACGTCTACTTCAATTCAGAAACGAAAACTCAGGTAGCGACCGACCGGCACTCGTGCAAACTGCTTCTGTTTCGGGCAGCTCAGCAAGAAAGGCTGGTGCAATGGCATCGGCTACCAGATTTCATACCACTGACGACCTGACGTCAGTCCTAGAGCAACAGCGACCGACGCAGAAATAAGTCTCTGGTATTCAGGCCGACTGAGGGCTACCCCTGGCAGGATAACCCAATTACTGCAACAGTGAAACACGAAGAACATCACCTAGACTCCCCAAAGGAATTCATCATGGAGGACACAGATTACTATGAAGGGGAGGGTTCCCCACGGTCACCCTAGAAGGCATCTCCTTTGGAGACATCCTTAAGCAGAGGGTTGGCTGGACTTCCCAACAGCCCTCCCCAGAGGAATCGGTGTACCTGAACGCTTTCAGTGCTCGACCATCTACCTCTTGGAAAACTATTAGTAAAATGAAAAAAAGGCTTCCACCACAACAAAAAGTTCACTGAGAAATTCTGTTAAAATGTAGGCTTTAATAAAACATGCGATGGAAAATGGTCGGAAAACTAATACTACTTTTAATGCAGGTATGCACAATCCTTTATTTGATATCAATATAAAGACTGGTGTGAATCAGGAACTGATTACAGACTGTAATGAAGAATTTGATAACATCTTTAGAGAAGTTGAGAATGCAGCCTATAAGCTCAAGAGGCTGCAATGGCAGCGATTTCACATGGAAGCGTGTCTACACCATAATGTGATACAGAGGGGATTGAGAATTAGGTGTATGCCCAGCTATGGGAACACCTACCCAGATCTCCTGGCCAAATGGCAGGAGATTAACATAGAGACAAGCTTCCGATACACGCAGCTGCTAATAGACTACTTTAAGCCACATGAAGATGAGGTTTCTGCTCTTATTGAATGTAAGCAAAAGCGAATGGAAACTATGAGATTACCTGATAGCTGCTTGTTTGAGCTAGAAACCCTACCCTGCAAGATAAATTGGAAACCTATGAGAACAAATTGAAAATATAAAAATTAACAAACTAAAGAGTGATTATTTTGATTTTACTAACAGTCGCCTGTTTGAGTGGCCGAGGGATGAGAGAGCACCAGATAGAAAAGAACGCTCTGACAACATGGGAAATGTACCTGTGACACGCAGGACTGTTTCTAGTGTGAATGTACATGCTGAAGTACATAGTAATATGCACACTAATGGGCAACATCCTGAATTAGCCTCTCGCAATACTCCTAACAATAGGACTAATGGTAGTATAGTTAACAATGACTCTGATATGCTCGAGGTCATTACATCGCTAACGGAAAATGATAATGCAGTGAATGTAGACACTGCGTCAGCAGGAAGCATTCAGCCTTCAAGTGAAATAGTTCTGAGCGTGATACCAAAGAAGGGATCTGTCCATGCACCTTTGTTACAGCAACTCCCTTTTTTATTAACACAGAAAAATGTCGGGAGATCCAGGTCAGAAAGCAGAGAGAGGAAAAAGAGAAAGGTAACTTAGGAACCTCAATGAGCTTAGATGAATCAATTTCGTTGGTAATTAATATATCCAATTATGAGGTGACAGCTACCCAAAAGAGTGTTCTGCAAAGAGGCTTGAGCTTTATACCCTCAATACGCTCTGACCTGAGTGAGTTAGTGACAGACTTAAGGTGCTTTGGTAGGAACGTTACGTTGAAGTGTCTTTTTGACAATGAAAATACTGGTACAAACTATGCATCATCTGTGTTGAAAAAACCAAGTTCCTTTGTCCCCAGCAATCATCCCACTGTGGAGATGTTCTTACGGTTATGTTAGAATGAGGTGTTTGAACGGAGGTCAAAAGGACAAAGTAAACACAATTTAACACAGGATGAGTTTCAGGCATTAAAAGAATTGCAAACAATGAAAGAAGTTATTTTCAGACCAGCTGACAAAGGAGGAGCTTTAATAGTGATGAATTCAACACAGTATGCCCAGAAAATACATAAGCCATAGTGATACATACCACAAAATTGAGAAGTATCAAGTAGACAGATTGATTTCCTCAGTAAAGAATGTCCTGTATGACAAATTAATGACTAAAGCAATTGATAAAAATCTATATGACTTTCTTGAAATGGTATATCCAACTATACCTGTTATCAAAGGGTTGCCTAAGATTCATAAGAACAATGTTGACCCCCCCCTCTGAGACCGATAGTTTCGGGGAGAGGATGGGTCACTGAGCCCATTTCAATCTATGCGGAAACTGAACTCAAGAAGTTGTTGCCTTTCGCACATACTGTCTTGAGGGACACTGGTCAGCTGCTGGAGAGACTGTATGAAAGAATGGAGCAAGAAAGCTCCATAGACAACCTCATTTTGGTGACTATGGACGTCAACAATTTATTCACTTGCATACCCAACGATATAGGAATAGAAGCAGTAAGGGACTTTGCCTCTCATTTTGAAGTAAACATGGATGTGAACCTAGTATGCAGCTTCCTGGAATTGGTCCTGGAGAGCAATGTGTTCCTCTATGGTGAGAGCTACTATTGGCAGAAATGGGGGGTAGCCATGAGCACCCCCTGTGCAAACAGCTATGCCAATATAGTCCTAGCTGAATGGGAAATGGATACGAAAAATGAATGGAAGGAATGCATCATCTTTTACAATAGATTTGTGGATGATGTTATATTCCTATGGAAGGGCAGTATGCAACGCCTAAATGATTTTGTCAACTATTTAACAAGTACGACTAGCTTTCTAAGATTTGAAGTGAAAACATCAGCAAATGAGATTGAGTTCTTAGATGTGAGAATTTCAATGAATAAAAGCAAAGGAATCAGCACCACTATACTGAGGAAACCAAACTGGAGGAACCATATGCTATACTACAATAGCAAGCACCCGTGACATGTTTTTCAGAATACTGCTGAAAATCAAGTGACCAGGATATCCAAGCTCTGTACTGACGATGATGATTTTCAGCAGGAACAAGACAAACTATTACAGAATTTTGCTTCAAGAGGCTATAATGAAAAACAATTAGTTATGAGTAAAGGCAAAGTAATGTCCATTTGATGCAACAAAGGGCAACCGTACTACTCGAAACGGAAGCAGAGTGATGTGAAGAAAGGTGGGAAACAGCAACAGTCTCAGATGCATGATGACCTACAGCACTGACTCCTTTGATGTCCATGAAACCATCAAGAAATTTTGGCCAGTCTTAACTGCTGACAAAAAAATTAAGAGAATTGTAGGGGAAACACCTAAGTTTGGTTACAAAAACAAGAAGAACTTAAAGGATTTATTGTGCAACTAGGATGGAATACCTAACAAGCAGAGTACAGAAGGAAGAAATAGGTTAGGAACTTGGAAATGTGGCTTTTGCAAATGCTATAAGTACTCTGGTTTTGCTAACTGCAACACCAAGAATGTTATATACGTTGGCACTTGTAATTTGTGCCAAGCCTATTATGTAGGAAAGACCAACAGAAAGTTTAAGGGACGGATACTTCGCCATCTGTTAGACATCAAGAATAAAGTGGTAACCAATGCCCTATATGGACATGTGTATGAAAATCCAGGGCATTCATTTAGCTTTATGGTTATCTCAAATGTGACTACTAACCTTCGTGGAGGAGACATTGTCAACAAAACTGAAAAGGAAGAAAGCAAATGGATCATGAACCTCAGAGCTAATTTATTTCCAGGGCTCAACAGAGTAGTTCCTATTAAACCTATTTTGAAAGAGAGAAGCCTAATTAAGAAATGAAAGTGAGGCTTAAGGAAGGTGTGCATCTGATTGCTGTATATGATTGGTTGAGCAATTAAGGATCTTTATTTAACAGCAGTAAGTCAGGTCTACACACTAGGATCCGAAGAAGGTTTTTTAACTGAAAGTGCTTATCCTGTTTGACCTGCAACTTGAACAGCACAATTTGTGCTTTTTATTTCTTCGTTTTATTAAAGCCTACATTTTAACAGAATTTTTCAGTGAACTTTTTGTTGTGGTGGAAGCCTTTTTTTCATTTTACTATTTTTACCTATTAAGGCTTCCTCTGGAGGTGGTTTTTGGTTTGGTTGTTCGTGTCTTGGAAAATTATGCTCATTAAGTTGATCTCACAGTGGGTGTGGAAAGCTCTTGACATCATAGAAATCATGCCCAAGAGACCAGACAAAATTCTGCCTGCTCCCGAGGATCACCTGTTTTGGGCAAAGGGATTGGCAGTAGATGCCATAGTGGTAGCAGTGGCCACAAAAAAAGCAACTGACAGAGGAAAATTCCACTATCCATCCTCCTAACAGAGTCTCAGGCAATGGATAGGTTTGGCAAGCGGGTTTACGCTTCATTGACCTGTGCATTACAGCCCTTGAACTTTATGGCACACTTCACCAAACTTCAAAGGGAACTGATTAAAGAGTTATCAGATACCCTGGCAGGAGCCATATCTAACGAAGTCCAAGATAAGGTTGCTTCTCAGCTGGCCAACTTAGAGTCCATTTCAAACTCTTCCATGAGGCTCATAGCACATGCAGCCAAAGGAATGACTAGAGCAGTAGGATCGAGTGTAGCCATAAGGAGACATGCCTGGATGCACTTGTGCAAATTTGTAGAGTCATTCCAAGTCTTCATCCATCAATTCCCCTTTTTGATGGATTGTCCCTTTTTGGCCCTAAAGTTGGAGAAACTTTATCCAGGTATGAAAAGGATGGAAAGACCCTTTCTGCAGTGGGAGTATGTTTTTCTACTCCTGAACAGTCCTATTTTACGAACCCGAGGAGTGGCAAAATGTGGTTCAAAAAGTCCCAAGGACCTTTCCAGGACATATGGCAGTGGCACCCCAAGGACAGAGGGGAGCTTTAATGGAAGACACCATCCACGTGGTAGAGGTGGCCTGCAAAATCAGGATTCCAGGGACATGTTTCCTGGCAAACCCTACCAGCGCTCCTGAAAGAAGGCCTGATTGCCTTCTTCTGGAAGCAGTTGGGAGGCAGTTATCCATGCATCAACATGCCTGGCTTCAGATAACTTTGGATGTTTGGGTGCAGAGGATCATAACCAGAGGATACACCATTGCCTTCCTCCACACCCCACACCCCCACAACTGCAACAAAATCCCTGACATTCCACTCAGTCAGAGGGAACCAGCAGTATTAGATATTCAAAAACTGCTAGAAAAGAGAGTCATCCAAGAGGTTCAATCAGACCAGATAGAATCCAGAGTTTACTCAATGTTCTTTTTAGTGCCAAAAAAGACAGGGGACTGGAGACCAATTTTGGATCCAAGTGTTTTGAACAAGTCGAAATAAAAACTAAATGAAAACTCCAGCCAAGCTAGAACTTCCAATGAGTGACCTCCCAAACCTCCTGTAACAGAGGCACATGGGATATATGCAAATGACCCTTATGAATATCAGGTGATTCTGATTGCCCATGACTTTTACATCTCAAGTCTTTTTTAATGGACAATTTCAGGCCAATAAAGCCAAACCCCATTAGCTATGGATATGCATATTTCGGCCTTGTTATGACCTCATCAGCACAGCACAAGCAGAGTGTTTGACTAAGCATAAGAAACACAGGGTTGTTAAACCCAGCTGATGTCCATTATCATTAGGGTGACTGCAAAATATCCTAACAAATTAAAACAAAGAGAGAGAAGGTCACACTGAAAAACCAATCACTAAAAACTAAATGAAAACTCCAGCCAAGCTAGAACTTCCAATGAGTGACCTCCCAAACCTCCTGTAACAGAGGCACATGGGATATATGCAAATGACCCTTATGAATATCAGGTGTTTCAGCTATATGGCGATTCTGATTGCCCATGACTTTTACATTTGAAGTCTTTTTAATGGACAATTTCAGGCCAATAAAGCCAAACCCCACTAGCTATGGATATGCATATTTCGGCCTTGTTATGACCTCATCAGCATAGCACAAGCAGAGTGTTTGACTATTCAACAGATGAAATTCTGGATGGTCACAGTTCAGTCTGTTCTCCCATTTCTAGGGGAAGACAATTGGATGTGCATTACCAATTATTTAAAAAATGGAGACACTCTCCAGAAGGTTTCTCCGCTTCCGGCTGGGAGCCAGTCATTATCAGTTCAGAGCTCTGCCCTTTGGCCTCACCACAGTCCCCAGGGTGTTTACCAAATGCATGGCAGTAGTGGCAGCTCACTTGACATTGCACAGATTCTGAGTTTTAACATTCTTAGACAACTGGCTCATTACCCCTCCCACCAGGCATCTTCTAGAACAACCAAGATATTATGTCCTCTAGACCTGCGTCAACCTAGAGATCTCTTTAAATTACAAAAAATCACAACTGACTCCTACCCAAACCTTAGCGTTCACAGGAGTAGCACTAAATACCAATTCTTGCATAGCTTTTCTATCTTATCTAAGATTGCAAAAAAATCAGGACCTAAGTGAAGAGAATTGTCAGAAGCAACAGAGTAACTGCACAACTAGTCTTACAAGCCTTATGGTCAATGGTGGTGGCCATAACATTATTTACCTTGGCAAGATTTCACACAAGTATCCTTCAGTGGCTTCTAGCATCCCAGTGGTCCATACTGCATCAACCAGTGTCAGACAGGATCTTGATTACCAGTCACTGCAAGAAAGACCTAGCTTGGTGGATTCAATCAGACAAAATTTTCTTGGGCCGCTCCTTTGTCCTGTCTCAACCCCAAGCCATAGTGAACACAGACACCTCTCAGATGGGGTGGGGCAGCATGTCAGGGCAAGACTGTCTAAGGTACTTGGTCCCCCATAGAGGCTAATTTGCATATCAATGTCCTCGAACTGAGGGAAGTGCTTTTAGCACTGCAGGCCTTTTAGGCTGCTCTCCCTTCAGGGATGATTGCAATTCAAATAGACTATGTCCATAGTTTGGTATGTCAACAAGCAGGGGGGAACCAAGTCTTACCCTCTTTTGTCGAGCAAGCTCTCAGAATTTGGCAGTAGGCAATTTCTTCCAACTGCTTTCTGACAGCAATGTATATTCCGGGGAGTTCCAATGTGATAGCAGACCAACAGAGCAGATGCATACTTCTGCCTCGGGAGTGGTGTCTCAATCCCAAAGTGGTGGAAAAGATTTTTCTTTGACGAGGCCAGCCTTGCTGCGAACTATCTACACTGCCTTGGAACAAGTGCAGCAGCTACTGTGCCCTGATCCCTGCTCCGGGGTAGTCACCAAGAGATGCTCTCATACACTATTGGCCCTCCGGACTTCTGCATGCCTTTCCCCCAATTCCATTAATTCCTCAATTTCAACAGAACAGGTTGAAGAGCAATGTAATCCTCATTGCTCCCTTCTGGCCTCAACAGATTTGGTTACCCTTCCTTTGGCCTCATCTGATTCAGCTACTGTGGACTCTGGATGCAGTGCCAGATCTCCTATCCCACTGAGAGGGATTAAGTCACGTGAATCTTCAAAACCTTAAGCTAACAGCTTGGTTTCTCCATTTCCATTGATCTCCAGGCATAAAACTTTCCTCCCCAGTTTGTAGAATTATTTTAGCTTCCCATAAACCTTCCACCAAAAAACTCTACAAAAGCAAATGGAAAATGTTTTCTTACTGGGTTTGTGATAATGACATTGACCACTTCTCAGCTACGACTGATGGAATCTTGGCATTTTTAGCTTTGCTTTTTGAAGCTGGGACATCTTCGTCTACTATCAACGTTCAACTAGCAGCTATTTCAAATGTTCATAATGGGTTTGAAAAATGTTCATTAAATTCTCAAACTTTGCAAAGTCTTTTAAAAAGGGACCTTGGTGTTAAAAAACCTCAGTATAAGGCTCCATCTCTACACCTTGGGACCTAAACTTGGTGTTACAGTCGATAGTGCAGTACCCCTTTAAGCCTGCTGCCAACTTCTGGTAGCGATTATGTCTGCTGGAAGAATTTCAGAATTTCAAGCTTTATCATGCAAACCTCCAAATTTGACATTTGTAAAAAGACAGGGTTTCCTTGAGAACAAACTCCTTTTTACCAAAAGTAGTCTTGGAAACAAATATCAACCAGGCAATCAATTTACCAGTATTTTTTCCCCAATTTTCAAACAAGGATGAATACTGTTTACATCTATTAGACATTCAAGACAACTGTGCTTCCACCTTCATAGAACAAAAGACATCAGAAAATCTGACCAGCTGTTTTGTTTCATTTTCAAGTACAAGAATAGGCAAGTCACCAAGGTCACCTTATCTAGATGGCTAAAAGACTATTTCCTTCATTGACAACAAAAGAAAAATTGAACTACCAGGGCATTTTAAGGCGCACACTACTAGAGCTGTGACTACTTTAGCGTTTTTTTTATTCTAAGGCTTCTATGGATGATATTTGCACAGCAGCAACATGGGGCTACCCCTCATACCTTTATTACTCATTACAAATTGGAATTGGTCTGTGAGGGAAGAGCATCATTTGGTTCTATGGTGCTCAGGAGTATTCTTTCATGATTTCTCCCAAAATCTAAGGTAGCAGGGGACTCTGCCCCATATGTCAAGGATAAAATGAAGACTGACAACGTCAGATAAAGAAGTTACTTACTTACCATAACATTAAATATGTTTTGTTCATCTTCATTTATTCTCAACTCCCCACCCTCCTTCCCCCTTCCAATTAGTTTTTTTGGTGGAATGAATATTGGCTCTAGTTATGCATTTTTTCATATCCAGCACCAGATATGGTCTCTATTAAAGGGGATTTTAGGATTGCACTTTCTCTTCTCTTTTCTATCTGCAAACTCGATCAGAGATCATCTGGAAAGGAGCATTCTGGGTAGGACTTAAGCTAGAGTTTTTGGTTCTCCCGGGCTGTAGTAAGGGGTACTACTATTTCTGCAAATTACAGGTTATTATTGGGGGACAGGGGAGGTGATCAACACAGAAGTCTAGCTAAACCTTCTTTACTGAAGGATAGTAGTCAGATTTTCTGCTGTTTTCACCAATGTCAGTGGCTCCTTGCAAAATGGATAAAAAATTTGTAAAAATCCTACTATAGCCAAGAATTGTCATATCAAACAGGTACTGTATTGTGGGAGCAATAATGTTTTACATTTCTAAATTCTTTAATATCTTAAAGGTGACCCATCTTACCCAGATACCATTACTTTATCTTTACACATTTTGAGGATTAGTTTCTTACCTTTAACATCCAGAACCAAATCTTGCCGTAGTCTGTTGAAGATGTAACCTTCAGAAGTAATGACCCAGCTACCCTTCTGTCTGTCCAGTAAGGGTGCCAAACCAAGTTTGGCACCTGCAACTATAACGCTTCCTGTAATATCCATGAAGTAGTCTTCAATTACCTTTAAGACAAAGTAGTAGCAGCAGCTTTAACGGATTTGTAAGCAGATAATAGCAAACAAGAAAAAAAAACAAAATTTTCCATACTGAAATATTACTGTTATAGCCTCACATGGCAATCAGCGCTCTTTTGAGCACAGTATAAACAAATTAGACATTTGAAAACTGATTAAATGAAAAAGATCCTTGACCTCTGAAGAAAATCAAAAGTACTTAGTTAAGTCATCTACACTCTACAATTTGGCACCTTATGCTCAGAACAACAAAGTTCACTCATGTAGACAAGCCAGCATGCTTTTTTTTTTCCATGGAGTGATTGAAGTTTCAAAACCTGCCCCTTGTGCCACAGAACATATCAAAGATGTCAAGGTTTGACATTTATTTATTTATTTTATTTTACATTTGTTAACTGGGGGTGTCTGACTTTGCCGAAAAGGTCCTTTTTCAGCAGAGGCCCGGGGAGAAAAGCTCCACAAAGAAAAATTAGACGCATCTAGTTATTTAGACATGATCAGTGTACACACAAATTACAGGAGACATGTTTTAAAAGTGGTATGCGGCACAAACAGTTACAGTAGAGAGAACAAACAAAAAATATTAATTTTAAAAATAAAGGTCATTAATAGATTTGTGGTGTACAGCTGAAATTTGGAACATAGGTAGAATACATACATAGTGCACAGGTACAGTACATACATTGTAGATTAACCAGTGTTTGTAAAATTGAAAACTATTATCAAGTGCTCTAGATTTTGTATGCATGTGTTATCCGCTTTCATGACATTCCAGTTAGGAATTCCCGTTTTTGTTTTTTTTAAACTATCAGTACAAAGCAGCAGGACTCTGTTTTTCACACCTCTGTCAGTTTCAAAGGCTTTTTACTAAGAACATAATATTAACTGAATTCTACATTTCTGTAAAGGAAGTAACTGCAAAAGAGACTGTGATCCCTTGAACAGGTGTTCATGCTACCACTGCACTTGCGAATGTGCAACAGGTTTGACATGACAGGGTCTGCTGAGGTTCATTAAGTGATGCAGAGGTTGCCTGTTAGTAGCCTGTACGATTACAAATGAAAAGTTGCTTTTGAACTCTCTTGCACTTTGTATTTAAGCCTTTCGCCTTAAATTTTCAGCTCTATTACTAATAATGTAGCTCAGAAGATACTGATATGACACAATGTGGTCTGCCTTCTCTTGCTTAGAAAGGAAGGGCCAGCATTTACTTGGGTAATTTCTGGCATACCTTTAAGATCTGGAAGGCAACAAACTCTGTATAGATTTTCTCACTTCCTCCTGTTTCGTAATCACCTCTTCAGCTGGGTGTCCAAAGAGAAGTCCTTTATCCAGTGGGAAGTCACAGAACTCTGCTTTCACTTGCTTCAGCAGGGTCCAAGTTGTCAGACTGGCATGTCTTCTATCCATAGCCCCAATTAGCAGCTACCCTGCAGGATGCATCGTATCCTCAAGAGATGGACTGCCTGGCAAAACTGACATCAAGTATCTCCTTTGTCAGTCCCTTGTCTTCTACACCCATCTACCTGCTGTCCCAACTGATTAAGGACATACACCTGGAATTTTTGACATATAAGATAGCAGCTAAAGACCATAAGAGCCAGGGATAACTGAGGTGTAGGTATCTGTCCTAAAATGATAAAGTATCCTACTCTCTGTCACTGGGAATGGGATTTCTTGGATGCAGCCAGATTTGACTCCTTGATGGAACCCATGGACTCCACTGCTGGATCAGCCACCGGGTGCTTTTGAGATGTCCAACACCAGTCATACTCAAATGCTTTGGCTTCCTTGAAGTGGGGAGCTGAGAATCAAGCAACGTAAATACATAGGTTTATAGGGTGGTACTGGGCTATCTGCCCGAATGCATATATTAGCCCAGCCACGTGCGGTATTCACCGCCCCTTTAGTAGTTCCCTAGACCCTTGTACTAGCAGCTAGTACCCTTGGCCCCTATAGTAGTGCTGTTGGTGTGATCCCCGGTGTGAACTTTCTGTTACCCATCCACTCATCAAGGTTCCTCTTGAAGAGTGATAGTGAGGGGCTCTGTCTTATGTAGATCGGGACCCTGTTCCATAGTAAGGGAAGTCTCTGCGAAGGGAATCTATTCCTCCAGCATGTTCTATTCATTGTTGTGTTGAGGTTTATATCCCTAGAGCGTGTAGCTCGAGTAGATTTGGTTTTGCTAAGATGGAGCATGTTCAACAATTCTGGGTTGGACATGGCTCTGTACGTTAGACAGACATTGCCTCTGAGAAAGCGGTATGCAACAAAGAACAGTCTTAGCTTTTTCAATCGTGCTGCATAGGGCAACTGTTTGAGGCCAGTAATCCTCTTGGTTAGGTACCTTTGTGGTCTCTCCAGCTGCTGGAGATGTCTAGCCAGGTACATTCCAATTGGTGCATTGTACTCAATAATGGGTCTGATGAGGGAGGAGTAGAGGGGCACCATTACATCCTTACATCTTGATGCAAACCCTTTCGTAATCAGATGGGTCACATAGAAGGATTTTCTAACCACTTTGGCAACATGGTTATCAAAGGAAAGCTGACTATCTACTTGGGTCCCTAGATCCCTTATTTCTTCTTCAGATTTCAGGGGATTACATCCTATGTTGTAGTTTGCGGGTCCTCTGTTTTTTCCAAAGGGGATTACTACGCATTTTTTTGCATTTAGCTTGAGACCATGGCTTTGACACCATGCATCAGTCTCATTTAGGCCCTTCTGGAGGATCTCCATGTCGGCCGGAGACTCTATTATAGCACCCAGTTTGCAGTCGTCCGCAAACTTAGTCAGCCACAGCCCTTCCGTGCTTGCCTGTACTTCTGAGAAGTATATGCCAAACAGGAGGGGCCCCAGGACAGAGCCCTGAGGCACACCACTCGTTACTGGTCTGGATTCGGACATAGATCCCGCTACTCTTACTTTATGGGATCTGTCTGAGGGTCAGTTTGCGATCCATCTTGTTACATAAGGGTTTATTGCCCAGGCTGGTGAGCTTATCAATAATACCTGAATGGGGAATGGTGTCAAATGCTTTAGCAAGGTCAAGGTAAGCCGTGTGTACCTCCTTTCCCTTATCTATAGCCTGAGTAACTGTCTCAAAGAAATCCACCAGGTTCAGGAGGAATCCACCAGGTTCAGGAGGCATGATCTGCCCTTGACGAAGCCAAACTGTGTGGGGTCCAGTGACTGGAGGTTCCCAATCTCTCCATTTATGAGTTCCATAATGATTCGCTCCATAGCCTTACAGATAAGACTGGTCAGGCTTATTGGTCGTTAGTTCCCAGGGTCAGTTGTGGCCCCACCCTTGTGTAGCGGGACCACCACTGCCATGCGCCATTCTATGGGCACATATCCTGTGGAGAGGCTGAGACTGAACAGGGTATTAAGATGCGGGGTTAATTCCTTTTGGAGCTCGCGTATGACACAGCCTGGGACACCATCTGGTCCCATGGAGGCAGTGTTTTTGGCTTAAGATAGAGCCTTGTTAACCAACATATCAGTAATAATTGGACTTACACAATCCCCTAGAACGGTAATAGGCCCTGTAGGTGGTGAGAAATTTGCACTGAACCTGTCAGCTAAGATGTTGGCAATGTCAGAAGGGTCAGTGTATTTTGTTCCATTTTGTACTAGCTCAAAACAGACCTGAGCATTGCCATTTATGTTTTTGACGTAGCCATGGAAGGCCTTATGGTTATCCTTGGCAACTTTCTTTTCAAAATTAGCTTTAGTTGACTTGATGAGGGCCCTCAATTTCTTACTAATGCTGATCAGGGATGATTTTTCTACTTGAGATTTGGCCTTTTTTTGTACAAGTCTCCTCCTTTTATTGTAAAGTTTGCTTACGGCTAGGGTCCACCAGACTGGTTTCTTCTTGCTTGAGGAAGGTGTCTTGGTTTTATCTGGGATAGCACGGTCCATGCAATCCTGAAGATGCATATAGAGTGCCTTGGTGTAGGATTCCGCATCCTGGATATCATTATCCTTCTGCAAGGGAATAGTGAAGCTTTCCACTTTGGATGCAAGTAGTTTGAAATTTGCTTTGGAGAGGTTTTTGACTATGGTTTCTTTGACTGGGGGAGGTGGAGGGGTGAGGATGTCCAGGGTTATCAGTTTGTGGTCGGATCTGACCAAGGAGGGGGTGATAACGGGTGTGGTACAATGGGCGCCCATATTTGTGATGATTAAATCCAATATGTTGTCCCCTCTAGTGGGGGAACATACTAGTTGCTCAAGGGCATTTGAATTTATAAATTCTATGAATCACTGAGCATAGGAGTTGGAACATTGGTAGTTCGCCCAGTCTATACCAGGGTAGTTGAAATCACCCAAGATTATGGTGTTGGGTAGGACCTTTATATTTTCCAATGTCTCAAGGAATGCAGAGTGAGCATCTTGGGACATGGTGGGTGATCTATAACCAGCTACGACTTGAAATGTGGTTTTGCCTTCTGATCGTTGCGCATGGATGATCTCTGGGGCATCATGCTGTACTACTAACCTGGAGATATGGGTATCCTTGATGAATATGGATACACCTCCGCCCTTTGTACTGCGATCTGGTAACTGAGGCCGGAAAGTATGATATGAATTGTAACCTGGCAGTGCTGGGGTGCTCTCTTGAGCCTTGAACCAGGTTTCCGTCGCTGCACAAACATCAATTTTCTCCATGCTGAGGAGGGCCTCGAGTGTGTGCATTTTGAGGTGCATCTGGGATGTCAAGGATAGAAGGTCTGGAAATCACATCCAGCTTGTAGTTTCTTGCAAAAATGCTCAGATGCCCACGTGGCAGTTGCAGAAATATCATCCACGCAGGCATTTTTTAATGTGGCTTGCAAAATTGTCCACTGTTCTGGTAGAATGCAAATTTCTAGATTCTGGTAAGGGTATGTCATACTTCTGACACCAAAACTTTATACATTGTGGATGCTAACAAACAGGTTGCTTTGGGTACCTTAATATCAAATTTCTTATAAGACTATAAAGTGTAAAGCTGTGTATTTTTATGTATGAATGTTGTTACCTACAAATAAAGTCTCCATACAATGAAGTAGAAATAGTATAATTCCGGGGGGATATATCAAGATCAATGGCTTGACTACTGTTAGCCAAAAAGAAGGGTTTGTCTTTATGAATACTGTCTTTGTTGAAGATGATGTACGGAGAGTTGAAGCTCATAAATCTTTTTGGATGAGATGAGTTTTTTGTTAGAGATACCTCAGGTCTGCGGAGGCAGCAGGTTTGAGAGGTGGTAGTATAAGCTTCTCACGGATAAAGTTGTGGTCCCAAGGAGGAACTGGCAACTAAATGGGAGGTCACAGAAAATAGGTTCCTCTCTGAATGGTTTTGCATACTTTAATGGAACTTAATGGAAACACCTATTAGATGGACAGAACCAAATGCCTGTGACAAATATTCCAAGATACTAGGAAAAGGAGCAGAACTGCGGTGGTGGTGCTGCGGTAGCGTTGTCGCCTCACAGTAAGACATTGTCCTGTTCGATTCTCAGCTAAAGCGTCTTGTGTGGAGACATGCGTGAATGGGCGTACCTTCATTGAAGGTTGTGTCAGGGCTGGCAACCCGGCACGTAAAAATCTACTGCCAATCATTAGCGGACCGGAGTTCTGCTGTGGCAGCCCCTAACCGGGAAAAGCTGAAAGACACAACAACTAGGAAAAGGAGCAGTGAAAGGATCTACAACTCTGGAAAATTTCCAAAGGGAGAATTATCCATTTGCTATAAGTTTTTCCCCATGCCAAGCCTACTGCAGTGCAATGGTCCTTGGCCATTAATGGAAATAGATACACCAAGCAAATAATCTGAGAACATGAAGATACAGGTGAGGCTTGCCAGATGAGGGAGGCAGCAGATTCTTAGGTTTCAGGTGGATAAGCCTGTACAAGAAATGGAGCTATAACAGGGGCAACCATACTTGTTAAGGTCATAAAGGGACCACAGGGACCATTCTGACACTGCAATCATTAACACTGTTAAAAAACCTCAAACTTTCAAATAAATGAAAACTGAAAAGGTGTAAAGTAATCTTGGGGCCACATGTGGGTGGGTGAGTGAGTCTCTGGGGTATCCTCCCTGGGAAAGAACAAGAACTAACAACTTGCTGGTTGGGAATACACGAGTCATAGGAAGCCTTTCCATACATAGAACAGGGTCTTGCTACTGACTGAGAGACTGCTCGGTGAGGGATCAGAAGACAATGGTGGAGACAGTCTGCTAGGGAGCAGACTGTCACAGGGCAAGTGAGGTAGTGATCTTTAGCATAGGTCTACTTCCATACTTTTGTGACCTCCAGAAATGGGATAGGAATTTTGTCCGTCCCCCCACTTCTCAAACAGCAATCACAAAATAGGAAAGGTAGCCCTGAAATACCTGCAAACAGAGAGACAGCCCTTCTTACTAGAAGGTTGATATACAAAATATACTTTCAAGACAACCACATGCCTTGGACAGTCTTCACCAAAAAATGCCCAGTCTCAACTTGGAGCAAGGGGATACATGGTCAGTTACCTAGAGAAAAGTATATTGAGTTCTCAAGTCCAGTATGTAGGATGGTTTTTGCACTTAGATGTTCTGACAGGGGCATCCAATGAGCCTGGAAGTTTATCCTACTGAAGTTTGATGGTTCACTGAAGCATCCTCAAGGGACACGTGATGCACATTATGACAAAGTCAGCACCATTAGGCCCCCTTCTCAGAGGCAAAAAGCAGCTGGAACAGAACTGTACTCAGTCGGTAGCATTACAGTTAATCATGCTGGAGGAAATCTTGTCTGGTGGAAGGAAGGTCCCTATAAGGCAGTGTGCCCATAGGGCAGCCCAAAAAAGTGATCAACTGTGAGGGCACCAGCTAGGATTTTGGAATATCCACCATTACATCCAAGGACTTGAACAGCTGAAGAAGCAAACCCCTGCTGGCAATAAGGCTGTCTATTGCAGGGGCTGCTAAAAACCAGTTGTCCAAATAAAGGAGAACTCTAGAGTCCTGTAGTCTGGGAGCTACTGTTACCACAATCATATATCTGATAAGCATCCTGGAGCCAGAGGAGATGCCATGACAACATCTGGAACTGAAAATTACTACCTTCTATGCTGAAACAAGAAAGAAAACACCACTTGCCAACAAAATTAATTTAACTTGGTGGTTTTATCCTGCAACATCTACAGGACTTCTTCATAATGAACACAAATTATTTATGTACATATTCTTTTACAGTATAGTCTTGCAATCATATGACACATTTTTAGGCTTTACATACTTTGTGATTACCTATGTATTACAGCCGAGGAGAATAAAAACAAACAGGTATAAAAACTTTAATATATAAAATGTCAGAAATAAGCTAGTGATGGGATGACAGAGTTCGCCAATAGGGTTCCCAAATAAAAGGCCAAAGAATAGGCAAGAAACAGTGGAAAGTGCCTTGAGAAGGTTAGCCAAAGATCCACGGTACTGACAGCAAATTACCCATGAGGGAAAACTAATAGGCAGAAGCAAAATAACTGTTTTGATTAAATTATATGGATAAGCTACTGAATCAGGGAATAACAGCAAAATATAGCCGGAGAGAGATGACGTGGGTGGCCATCCTTGGAATATATGGTTTAAGTGAGAACGGACAGGGCTATACAAATGGGATAATAAGGAGTACAGAATTATACAGCATGAGCACAAACATCAACTAGGAACTAAGGCATGATTAAAAGAAATGGTTGGATGGACAAATTACAAAGGATCAATGGGGGTGGGCATTCGTAGGACTTCCAACTACAAGATGGTTTAGGTTCCTTGCATGTAAATTCTTGCCCAGATATTTTATACCAAAAGACAATTGCAAATGATGTTCCTCAGGTTCAGAGAAATTGCTGCAGACGTGTTGGGAGTGACAGGAAAAACTGGGAGGATGTTTGTTGGAAGTATGCACAGTTGGAGTTTCAAATATGTACTGCATATTGCAAAGGGACAATGATGCTAAGGTGGAGAAGGGGATTTAAAATGTCAGGACATAAGAAAGGCTTATTAACTTTAATTATGGTAGCCAAAATGGCAATAACAGGAATTGGAAACAGTGGGTTGAACAAAGCTCGGATGATATGCCAAGTATGATAAAGGAAATGAAGCTGCTCGTAAAAAATGGAAAGAACAGGATGCATTCAGTCCCTTGAAATGGAATGTGCAGGGCCGTTATCTTCACAACAGTGATCAGAGGGAGAAACTGAAAATGGCGCAAAAATAAAACAATGAATGTCATGTAGGCTTACTAGTTGGAAAAAAGTTTATGAAAAAAAGAAAAGTGAATATATAAATCCAGTAAATGTGATTGTAGTAGTATGTAACAGAGTATTTTGAATACATTTGACAAATTATGAGTTTAATAAACCTGTACTAACAAAAAATTATTTTCACAGCCACCTAAATGCATAGGCTGTCAAGTTCACCACCACAGTGGTATACAGTGTAATAGTATTTAATAATTTTTGACAATAAATGGAAAAAAAAGACTGTACTAAATAAAGGTTTAAAGATGGACAACTTCAAAGACATGCCTATACTCTTTGAAACAGCAAAAAATAAATAAATAATTGGGGGGGGGGGCGCAAGACCATCTAGAAATCTGTAACTACCCTGCTCAGCAGCACTTGTACATTAGGTTTGAAAGGCATGTCTTGTCCCTGCACTCCTCTATCCTTTTCCGGCTCTTGTCCAGCTTGGATCTCAGTCATAATATACATCTCTGCAAAGTTTCCAAATTATGTCTAAATTCTACCAATTGCTAACATGACAAAACTGGACGTGTAGTAATAATGTATGTACTGCCTGGCTAAGGTAAATGATGTGAAGAACCACAAGTGCTAGTGCTTCAACCCATGGACCAACCTGGATCATCACATGTAAGGTGGCACCCTTCAGAGGGCGATGAATGTGTGGATCAGTAGGATGAGCACCTCATGCACGAAGGCATCTTCAGAGGGCGATGAATGCGTGGATCAGTAGGAAAAGCACCTCATGTAAAAAGGCACTTTCAGAGGGTGATGAATGCGTAAACTGGCAGGATGAGCACCTCATGGAAGAGGGCACACCTTCGGCGGATGATGAATGCATGGATTGGCAGGATGAGAACTCTAATGATGCTGGACAGATAGAGGAATGGAAGGTAGCTAGATGATTAGTTCTGGCCAAAATGTCTTTTTTCAAAATCTCACTATCTCCAACATCCTTGTCTTGCACCCCCAATAATTACATCAGTACCAGCATTACAAAGCACTAGTTCTCCATTAGTGTTGGTTTTGACAGTGATACATACAGTCTTAACCAGCTTTTCAGTGGCAGATGAATACATTGCTTTGCAGCTCTTGGAAGTAATGGGAACAGCAAGAAGATGGAATCCTTGCATTCCAATGTGCTACCAGGGCAGAATTCCTGCTTTTGAGGATGAACTAGCCACTTTGTCAAGGATAAATGTTAAAGCTTTTAGTATCACTGTAGCATGATGATTTACAACTTCCACGACAAATCTGCTTAGGACATCAAGAAAAATTGATTCTCATACCTTGCTATGTTTGACTTGCTGTTTTTCATTTATGGCCACTCATCAGACAACCAATGATTCAAAGACAATTTTTCTTCTAAATGGTGGAATTCTGTTTCTCCCAATTGTATTTATTTACTTAACTGTTAAACTGAGCTAGTTTAAGTAGTCTTTTCAGAACTACCTGGTTTAAAAAGCAAAAAAAAACATTTATGCAAGAGGTACAATATAATATACTTTATGAATAAGAAGCATAGTACAAACATTCAAAAGATAATACAACACTAGTATCTAACAATATTTCCATGCAGTGTTATGGAACATTTGTTCAGCTGACAGACATAACAGCCAAAAGAGATATAGAATAATAGCAATAATCATCAATGTATAATTCCAGCTGAAAGACAAAAGAACTAAAAAGCAAGAAGCTGATGAACAAAATAGCCAGGGTACACCAAGGGATGAAACCAATTCCATTTGGCTCTTTTAGCACTTCAACAGCTCTTCCCAGAACCTAAACGCAGTGAAGAATGGAAATGCTTTGGTTCCATTTACTAACCAAGGCACCCACGTGGGTCCTTATGTGGCACTCCCTTCCTCTTCCAAATGGTTTTTCACAGGCTTTTTAGGATGCTGTAATACTGTCTGATTAAGGACTTGAAAGATGATCAAGTTTCAAGTCTGCAGGTTGGTGACACGAGCTGAAAAAAATGAACTTGCAGCATGTTGTAAGAAATAATCAAATATCACAATATCATTTGTGGACAGTTCTTTATCAATTCAAAGACAGGCTAGTAAAAGAACGTCTTTCCTACAGAAGATAGCTTCCTAAGTCATTCAGTGACCACCACCAGACAGCAGAATGTTTGGACAAGACAACTTGACCAAGAAGCCATATATATATATATATATATATAAAACAAGTTGAGATTACCACAATTTTCCTTTCACTGAGATAAGCATTTACTCTGACAATCTGTGAGGCCAATTAAACATCCATACACAAATAAAAGGTGGCTTACTGTGTAAGCTGAACATTTTTGACTTCAGAACTGACAAAGTGTTACTGTTATTCTACATCTGTGACAATTTTCTACCTTTAAGAGACTGAACATTACCTTGCTCTTGATTACTCCCTCTTGATAACTCCAGATCTGATCATCAGTTCCACTGCATTCTGATACCTGCACTCTTGCCAATTTCAAGTCTTCAAAGTGCATATTAATTGTCATAAATGTCCCAGTTCCCTGATTTTTGATTCTAAAATACATCCGTTTCTACAAAGGAAGTAAATACAAGTACAATAAAAGCCGAGCAGTGGAAAATTATAAAAACACTCATGCATTTTTGTCATCTGACTGAAAACTACAAATCACTTACCAAAAGGGTGACCCCCAGTGGTACTATACCCCAAATGTAGAATAGAGGCAAGCACTACATGCACATTACTGTCTTTCTTTATCAGCTGGAAGGGCCAACCCAGTCATACACTTAAAAATGACAGTCATGCTATAGGCTTAACCACCACATGTAACATTTAGCTATTTGTCAAGATACTCAATAAACAACACAGGTTCTGTAGATAAGTTACTCGGCCTGCTTGAGATAGAGAAATGGATGCTGAACTGATTGATTCAGGGTGAATACAGAAAACTCAAATAAAGGAAGACTTTTGCTCTTGACACACACTCCTTATGGAAGATTGTATTAAGTTGCACACTGAGGCCTATAATTCAGAAATCCTCCTTGTGAAGCATCAGATACCAGAAACAGTCGTCGAATACAAGTAATTAAAGTCAGATGAAATAACTGTATCAAAGGGAGATAAAGTCAGCTTCTCTATTATCAAATTTGTATACTGAGCTGGACCCACTCAATGTCTAGGATGTCTTAAATGTAAGAAGCTCTTTAGGAATTTTTTTACAACCGTATTTGTAAGTAAACAAGAAGAGAGAAAAAAATGAATGAATGGTGTACCTTAACAAATACACTAAGCCTATACTGAAAAAGGACATTACACCCGAGACCATAACACTGGCTATATTAATTGACAAATTCCCATCAAGTGAAAAAAAAAATAATTTAGTTCATTAATAGAGATGAGCTTTTCTAGTATTATGACTTTTAGCCCGCTTCAACATGGGTAAGACATGATTTGAGAATAAATAACTGGTAGGGAATAACCCAAGTTTTTCCTTGGTGTTAGAATGAGAGCTCTTGAAGATGGACTGGAAAACTTTCCCTCTTTTCCACAAAGAACCAAGAAATATCTGGAACTGGAACAGAAATCCAAACAAAGAACAAAACTGACCAGGAAGCCAAAAACCACAGCAAATGAATCCAACAATGGTAGAAACCACTCCAGTTCGCAGTTGTTGTAGACCAAAAAGAAGTTATGTAGTCACCATAACATGTTCCATGTTTGTAGTCCATGTCGCCCTTCATTCTTACATGTGGGTTCGGAGCTGATCCTCTGCTCCGACTCAGCCGATTACAAAGCTCAAAATCTCTCAGTTGGCTCGTGGCAAGGTAGGTATCCCATAGTGCACTAGTAAAAATCCCCAGATCTTGTTTGCTGCTGACTATAAAAAGTGATGGAAATGGTTTTCCACAAGGAACAATAAAGATGAAAGGTCTCCACCCTACCCTACAGAAGAGAAATATCCTGTCTCCAGATCCTCCGAGGATATATGGACGGGGTAGGTGGGTGGATGCGTAAGAATAAAGGGCGAGATGGACTACAAACATGGAACATTATGGTGAGTACATAACTTCTTTATGTTATGTAGTCCTATCTCACCTTCATTCTTACATGTGGGACAGCGTCCCTAGCACCTTTTTCTCGGGTGGCTCACGGGAATATACTTATAAGAACCGTGGAACCAAAGGAGGCTCTACCTCTGGTGGCCAAGTCCAATTTGTAATGAGTAATAAAGGTATGATGGGTAGCCCAAGTTGCTGCTACACAAATACTGTCAATTGGGACTCTGGCTTGAAAGCCAGCAGATGTGGATAAGGATCTGGTAGAATGAGCCTCAACTTTAAATGGGACTTCTTTGCCATTGGAAGAGTAAATAAACGAGATACAGTTTGAAATCCAATTAGAGTTATTTTAGAAACTGGCATACCTTTTCTTGTTTCAGAAAAATATACGAAAAATTGGTCTGATTTTCTAAGTTCCTTGGTTCTATGTAGATAGAATCTTAACTGTCTGTGAACATCAAGTTGATGAAATTTATATTCTGCACTGTTTGAATGATTAGGAAAAATACTGGCAATTCGACAGTTTGGTTCAAATTAGACTGAGAGCAAACCTTGGGGATGAAGGACGGATTTGTAATAAGGGAAACTCTTGTCTCTATGAAAGATCAAGTAAGGAGGTTTGATGGCCAGTGCTTGTAACTCCGACACTCTTCTGGCAGATGTAACAGCTACCAGAAAAATGGTCTTCCAAGAAAGGAACTTCAGTTCACAAGGAATGTGCAGGTTCAAAAGGCGGGGAAGTAAGTTTGGACAGAACGAAATTTAGCTCCCAAGGAGATACAGGTTCCTGAAAAGGAGGTCTTAGCAAGGCAGTGCCTTTAAGGAAAGTTTTACACAATCTGTGAGCCATAAGATTAGGCTCATGTTGTCCCAAATGAAAATTGGAGATCACTGTCAGCTGATCCCTGGTGAAAAAATTCAGTTAGGAATTCTAACACCAAGGGAATGGAGGCTGTGTAAGGATCTATATTTTTCTCTTTTGTCCAGACAGGAAATCTTTTTCATTTGCTAGCATATAACTTCCTCATGGAAGGCTTGTGGGATGACATGAAGATATGTGTAACTGCAGGTGAAAAATCATGAAGCGTTACTAGGTATGGAAGTGGAGCAGCCACGCTGTCAAGTTGAGGGTGTGGAGGCAGGGGTGGAGGGTGCCTGACATGTGTGTCAAGAGGTCTGGAACTGGGTTCAGAGTCCATGGATAGTCTAGAAGGTGAGGGCCAAGAAAGGGGAACCAAATCTGACAAGGCCAGTAAGGAGTGATAATCATTCTGCTTCCCAAGGTCTTTGCTTTCTGGATCACCTTCGATAGGAGCAGAAAGGGGCAAATGCAAAAAAAGTCCCGGAGGCCAATTGTGAACAAGTGCCTCTCTATGTGTCTCTCCCGGAGGGGGGATAAGGGAAAAGTAGCTGCTGCATTTGGTGTTGATTGGACTGAGAAACAGATTGCAGCAAGGCTGTCCCCATTTTCGGAAAATCTGTTTTGCGACTTTCTGATTCAGAGACCACTCGTGAGGCATCAAGATTACCCTGCTGAGCTTGTCGGCTATCACATTATTAGTCCCTGGGATATGTATTGCCACTAGAAAGCATTGGGAAGATAATGCCCACTGCCAAACATGAACAGCCTCTTGACATAGGGGGGTAGGATCTGGGTCCTCCTTGTTTGTTTAGATACCATACCACTGACAACATACTGTTCAATTGGATTGCTATCATCCCTAGAGGAAGAAAGTTGTGAAGTGCTTGCAATGCTAGTAGCACTGCTCTTATCTCTGGGACACTGATATGCAAGTGAGCCTCGTGATCTTGCCATGTGCCTTGGAAAGTCCTGCATAGATAATGCCCCCCCCCACCCTTTCTGGGAGGCATCCAATGTCACAGTAGCAATGGGTTGGCGAGGAAGGAAAGGTGTTCCTGTCATTAGTTGATTAGGCTGAATCCAACAACGAAGGTCGTTTTAGCAAGATTGTGTTATCAGAATAGGATGAGACAGAGGTAGTTGTTGGAGACCACTGGGAAAAGAGTAGCCATTGAAGGATTCACAAATATAGTCTGGCTACTGGAACTAGAGTTATGGTAGAAGCCATGGTCCCTAAAAGTTTCAGCACTGCCTTGGCTTTGACTCTCTGTTGAGTAAGTAGACTGTATATCTGTTGTCTGAGATTTTGTATTCTGTCTGCAGGAAGATGAACCATCACGGCGACTGTCTAGTTCTATGCCTATAAAAGTCACATATTGGCAGGGCGACAAGACAGACTTTTCCTAATTTATCGTAATCCCTAGTTGAGTGCACAGCTGGATGGTTGAAGCCCTGGCTTGTAGAAGTAGGCTGCCTGGTGGTGGCAGTCAGGAGCCAGTCGTCCAGGTACAGAAACAACTGGAATCCAAGACGTCTCAAGTGAGCTGTCACTACCTCCATGCATTTGGTGAGCACCCTGGGGTATGTGGTGAGACCAAAGGGCAGAGCACGAAATTGGTAATTACGGGCTCCCTGCTGGAAGTGTACATGATTCCTCAATGCTCTGTCCATTTTTATGTGGTAGTACTCATCTTGGAGGTCTATGAGCACATCCAATTGTCTTTCCCTAACAGAGGGAGTATAGACTACAGTGTTACCATTTGGAACTTGGACTGCTTCACTGATTCATTTAATTTGCTGAGGTCCAAAATGGGCCTCCAGTCCCCTGTTCGTTTTGGCACTAAAAAGAATCTGGAGTAAGTTCCGAATCCTGTTGGGTCTGTGGGGACGGTCTGGATGACTTTTGAACTTGTATGGTTGCTTGATCCTTGTGATTGGGTGGAATATCTGGGATTTTCTTGGCGGTATGGGGTGGGAGAAAGAAGGGTATGGAGTATCCTCTGGTGATTAATCTTTGTACCCATTTGTCTTGGGTGATGTTGAGCCAGGCTTCTGGATACAAAGTTAAGCGACCCCCTGACTGATTCCAGGGAAGCGCAGTCAGGCCCCACATCAGGAGCGCTGATAGGGACTTCCATGAAAGGAATCGCGGCCACCCTGGTTTTGCAGGCCCCCCCTGCCTCTAGGGTGACATCTACCATTAGCTCCTCCTCCTCTACCTCTGAAGGAGGAATCACCCTGTGCATCTGGGAAAAATCAATGGAATTTCTTGAACCACATTTTCCTGCCTCTCTGACCCTTGGAGTATGGTCTAAAAGGGATGGAAAAATGTACTCCCACAGCAGAGAGAGTTTTCCCTTCCTGCTCGCACCTGTTGACTGTTACCTTTTACCCTTGGTCCAAACACAGAGGAACCGTCAAAGGGGGCATTGTTAAAAGTAGATTTGAAGGGCTCCGCAAAGTTATATAAACGCATCCAGGGGTGTCTCCTACAGGAAGCTCCTGAACCCGCTGCCTTACTCGCTCTATTTGCTGCATAGGATATCAGCCTCATGGAGGAGTTAACAATGGAATTTAAGGTGGACAACTGAGCAGAAACTTTCTCAGGGACTCCTTCAATTGAAATACCTTGGAGAGCATCTCCTAGCTCCTTTAGGAGATCTCTTTAAAGCCTAGTAACATGAGTGAGGTAGTTCAGCGATCAGAGTTGTAAAAGCCGCTGAAGAGAAGATACGCTTCCCATATCTATCCATCATTCGAGAATCCTTGTTCGGTGGATGAACAGATGTAAAAAAGTCTCTGTTCCTTCTTTGTGGCCACCACCACCACCATGGCATCTACAGGCACACCTTTGGTCAAAAATTCCTTGTCTTTGGGGGGGCTGAAAGAAATTTGTTGGGCCTTCTGGGGACTGGTTCCATGGCATCAGGAGTTTCCCCACACCTTTCAACTAACTAGGATCAGGAGCATATCGAAAGGTGGAGACACCCAAAAGGCTGAAGGCTGAGACCCGAAAGTCTTCAGGTACACTGACTCCTCATCAGAAGGGATGACAGTGGGCCAGCCGCCTCTCTGTTTCAGGATCTCCAAAATATCTACAAAGGAGATATCATCAGAGGACGAGCTAGGGGACCCTTTCTGACTCCTCGAGGTCAGTGTCCGAAGTTGGACTCATCCGGGGAATCTACATATTTTCTCTTTCAAGTCCTCTTCCAAAGGGGCTCCTCAGAAGGGTATTCTGGGGAGGTCTCAGAAGACTGGGGGCCACCCAATGGGGGCTCCTGAGGCTGCGGGTCTCTACTGCTGAGAGAGAGAGAGAGAGAGAGATGGTGCTGAGACAGAGGTCGGTGCTTGAGGGGGAAGAGCAGTTGTGCCCTTGTGCTGAGCTGATGACCTAGACAGCACGCTCATCATCTCGAATGCAGATCTCTCTGGCTCCGAGGAAATGGAAGTAACCCTTGGCTCCAAAGCGATCGGCTCAGAGATGGATGTAGGGTCTGAGCTCAACCTAGCCGACGCACCAAGAGGTAGGCTTGATACCGAAGAAGTTCTGGTCCAAGCGTCCCTGTCGGGGCTGACCTGGGAGCTTCAGCATCTAGACACCAAGGACAGCGCCGAAGGTGTCGGAGCAGAACTCTGCTCTGAGACAGACACAAGGGGTGCTGGAACCAAGGGTTCCACAAGTGGCACCAAAAGCTCTGGCTCTGAAGGACCAACATGGCTCAGAGGAGGAAAGGTAACAGGGAGAATGGTCTTAGATGGTTCCGGAACCAACTGGGTCGAAGCCAGCAACAATTTTGGTAAAGCAGAGAACTTCAAGAGTCTAAGCACTACTCTCTCTACATCCTCTTCAGAAAGTCTCTTGGAAGATCTGGATGACAGGGTAGGTGACCTAGATCTCGGCAATATGGGAGATTGCAAAGTTGGGGAGACCAGTAATAACTCTTTGGACTGGCTCCAAGGTAATTTCTCAGTGGTCAGCTCCAAAAAACTTGGGGCCGACACTGCAGTGTCAATATCATAACCTCGACCGGCTCAGAGGACAGTGGAGCCGAAGAGGTAGAAGGCTTGTCCAATATCAATACTTTTTGAGGAGGTACAGACAAAAATAGTTGGTGCAGGAGAATGTCTCTTGGACGACTTGACCTTCTCTCTCTTTGAAGAAGGAGACTTGGAGAGTGAGGATGAAGAGCTGGCTAAATCCTCCTCAAAGGAAGGCTTAAGGAGACCTTTCAGGATTAGTTTGTTCTTCCTTTCTTGGAGAACTCGAGAGCTGAAGGAGTGATGGAAAGAAGAAGTTTGCTGAAGATGAATGGCACCTAGGCAGTTAAACACAGTTACTATGCCTGTCAGTTACTGACATTTTTTGGGAGCACTTGAGGCACTTTTTAAAACCTGAAGGTTTATGATCTTTAGACTCCTTAGACATGCTTGTTATAAACAGAACACTATCAAAGACAGAGAGGACAAGGTCCTCTAACTTAAATGGGCCTCGCCCTGCAAAAAACACTGCACACAAGAAACACAACCGAGGACTAGGTCCTCTAACTTAAACGGGCCTAGCCACCCTGCTAAAGATAGACACACACACACAGACGAGCAAAAAACAGGGGACTAGGTCCTCTAACTTAAACGGGCCTAGCCCTGTTGAGGAAACAACACCTGAAAAGTTTAACAGAGGACTAGGTCCCCTAACTTAAATGGACCTAGCTATCAAAAAACAGGAAAAAATCTAGTCAGAAAGTATACCACAAACCGTAAATTTAAACAATAGGCTAAGATCTAGCCAATAAGAATAGTAGACAACAATGCACACAAGAATACTATTCTAGTGAAAAACAAAACTAGAAGAAAAGTCCTAACACAAACGCGGACCTATGCTAAAGAAAAGCTCTCTCAAAAACTAGCACACAGAAGGGATACCACTGCAAGAACAAAACAGGCTTACAGACGGCTAATAAGTTCTCGGCAATAACTACAGAAAAATAACAAAACACACTATTTACTACCTATAATAACTACTACCTAAACTATGTAAACTAAGCCTTATATGTAAAAATATCAATAAGAACAATAATAATAATGAAAATATCCAACTTAGTCACGGCCAAGAAAGAAGCACTTCTGAACTCGTAGACTCGCAAACGAGATCTGGGGATTCTTACTAGTGCACTATGGGATACCTACCTTGCCACGAGCAAACTGAGAGACTCTGAGCTTTGTAATCAGCAAAGTCAGAGCAGAGGATCGGCTCCGAACCCACATGTAAGAATGAAGGCGAGATAGGACTACAGAACATCAATCCTTTATTGGTAAAAACACTGCAATTCACAGTTAAGTGCTTTTGTCCAAACATAGACTTCTTCAGAACCCAAAACTTTACCTCTTTGGAAGAAAATCTGAGAGGTAGGGTCAAGAGCTCGGCTACTGACTTTTGTCCATCTTTCCCTCTCTCACCTCTCAGGCATTAGGTCTTCCAGCACATTACTGACCCATTAATTCCCCCTCTGGGAAGAAAAGCCAGCCCAGCTGTTCCCCAGTTTGCGCAACAGCCCTAAGGTCCATTTGTTACCTGATTGGAGTAAGAGTTCACCAGCTCAATCATTCCCCTAGTCCAACAGTCCAGTAATGAGCTGCCTAAGAAACAGGACTTAATGCTTCCTCCCTACCCCAACTCAAGTGTAACCTTGACAACTAGACGAGGAACAGGTAAATTCATCCCTAGTTGGGCACCTACATTTCTAACGGACATAGGCAGGCTGTAAATGGTTCATCTACCAGGCCCCTGCTTGTAAATGTTTCACCTCTCAAGCCCTGCCTATACTTATCAAGGGTACAGAACCTGTCAGAGATTTGGTATGCATGACTAGGATTAAAAAGGCCTTGCAGTTGGTTAGTCTAGTAAACACATGTGAACCTATAAACTTAAGCCTTAATGGAAGTCACATCACTATAAAGGAGGACATCAGTCTCACTTTTCCTTTCAGGATGTGTTTTTTTTTTTTTTTTTTTTAAATAGGATTTAAAAACTATTTTGTAAAAGATATGGATCTAAACCGGTGAAAGTGAAGACATTTCCAACTACAAAGACTAATGAAAAAATGTAAAATCATATGCAAGTTACCGGACCGCCTCCTAATATACTGCTTTGTGTTTAAACAAAAACAGGATACCAGATTCCAAGAAGAATCAAACCACTAAGTTATAAAAGGCAAATAATGCAAATGAACCAGAGGCTGTTATAGCAGCATTCAATGAACCGTCTGACCTACTTCCAAATACAGATGAACAAAAATTAATACTACAGTCAAATAAAACAAAATAGTGGTTCATGAATAAAAGATTTAAATGAACATGAAGTTACCTGAACAAGTGGTCGCAATGAACCTATTCGATGCCACCCACTAAATTTATGCCAGCTTGGTATCTCATTGGGCCAGAGTAAGAACTGACGTCCTCTGTAATTACTGTGCTCATAAGCAATCCATCTTCATTAAGTTTGCAAAGAAGAAAACAGCAAGTTGTTAGTACATGTTAACCTCTATTTTACTTGTTCAGTTCTTATTAACTGGACTGAGCAGACTGTAAATATAATTCACTTGCAAAATTTCTATAATGCATATTCACGCAAACAAAAATGCAAAAAAAATTGAAGCAAAGGTGTTGCAACTAGCATGATGCAATATATAATACAATACACAAAGACAAGATATAGAAAACAAAGCAAATGTTCAGTATATAAATAAGCATCTCAAACTACATTGCAAATTTCTGAAACAGCTGTTATAGAAGACATTGCCAGTTAAGAGATTCATAAATGAAAGATAAAAAAGGAGGCCAAAAAGTAGTATTTTGAGCAGAACAGGGTACATTAAGAAAATTAAAGCATGTGTAGATGTAAATGCAGTCTAACAAAGGATTACATAACCGAATGCTGCAGTGCAGAATGAGTTGACAGGCATAAAAAGGAAAACAAATTATGCATATATGGTATGTTTACAGTGATTATACATGGGCATAATAGATAACCACATATATACTGTATGGAAAACAGAATAAAATGTGTGTGTGTGTGTGTGTGTATATATATATATATATATATATATATATATATCAATAGATGACAACTTGAACTTTGACCTGCACTTCCACACTATTTAAAAAAAAAAAAAAAAAAAAAGCACCAAATGCTTGGCCTCTTGAAAAGAACAAAACCATACCTAGCAGACAGAACTAGAGAAACCACAGGTAAAGCCTACCTCCTTACCTACTCTACTGTACATTCACAAAAACAAAGCTGTAACAATGCTACAATAAAATAGCTTGCCTTGCTTCAAATCGCCTGTTTAGAACTTGTCACTGTTCTGCCCTTAAATAACTAAATTGGACTGAACCTTCCACTATAGTCAGCTACTACTAGAGTATCTGGCACTAAAAGGCATGCTTAGGCACTACTACCCTACCAAAGATTTTCACTCTAAAAACAAACTCCTCTCCATCACTAATGCCCAACATGCATCAACAGCCTCCTTATACTCAAACTCTGTAGTTCCCCTCTGGGATGCCCTCCCCCATGCATTCAGATAAGTTGAAAACCAACAGGTGTTCAAAGCACATCTAAGAAACCACCTGTCAACATCCTGGCTCTGCAACTGTACATCTCTAGGATAAATACACCACCTTTGGTTCCTTCTCCTCTTCTACTACACATCCTCTCTCCTCTACTCTGTTACCAACTATCTGTCTCCCCCACACCACGTTCTACCTATAAATCTCAACTTCTTTACCACTCATTTCATTTATATCTCAATTAATTCAACCTGTTGCTATCTACCCTTTGTAGATAATTCTGTACTCTGTATCGTCACACCTATCATACTGAAGTCACTTCACTATATCTGTATAGAAAATAATTAGTACAAAAAGCCTTACAACTTTATGGATAGCTGCTATCTTATCTAGAGTTTATTTTAATTGGAACTTCCTGAAATTGTTTTTTTTAAACACCTTTATTGAATTATCACTTGCGACACGGGCAAATTTACATTTATACAAAAGTAATTAAAAATTAACATTAAAAACATTATACTTCACATATATTGTTACACATCATATAACCTAAGCAACATTACATAAATTATTCAATTCCTGACCTTTTTTTTTTTTTAAACAAACATCTGTATTAAACCATCACTTACGACATAAGCAATCATACATTTACATAAATAAAAACAAATGTAGAATAGAGGCAAGCACTACATGCACACTGTTAATATTGTATAACTTAAAAGATTTTACCTCTGCTGAAAAGGGGATTTTGTGTCCAGCCAGACAAATACATATGTACATACACTTTATGTACATTCATGCAGGATACAGGATTCATAGAAGAATGGGGCTTTGCCCTCATGATCAAACCACACCAAATGTGTGTAAATCCTGATACACCCATACACAGTCATGGATTATTGGTAAAATAAATCATGCACAGATATATGACAAAGTTATCACACATGCAAATATAAAAATATCACGTATATGTATATGAATGCACACTCTATATTTCTGTAACATTCTAGGAAAAGAAATACCATTAAGTAAACAAACATGAGCATCTTTAAAGCAAACGCAGTTACCAGATTGGATGAATGAAATATGCTTAATGGACAACTAGATACAAAATGAATGGTAATTCATTTACAAAAAGTATTTAACATTTTGTTATCCACAAATATAGCAAGAAAGATTATCTTTAGCTTACTGCTGATTTTTCCTGCAAAAAGACAATTTATACTCTTTTGTGTTTTGTCTGCCCCTTGGACCTCCTATTTGTAAACTGTGCCTGATGCACCCCTGATGGGAATTACCCAAAGGTTATCCCCACTACCTGCCAGATTCACATTAACTCTGTTAACTATCTTCCCATCCCAGAGAGGTAGTGGTTAGAGCAGACTGCCGAATTCTACCTATTAATGAAAGTAAGCTTTGCTTCTTTAGAAGAAATCCCATTTCTGTTGATGCTATCCAATCTCGTGTTTCAGTCATAACCTAAAGATCGTGACACAGACTAATAGGTAAACTGAACGTTTTAACACATGTATTAGTTCTCACTTCACCAACACAGTTTGGTACAGTACTGCTATGCTGCACACCTTTCTAGTGATCCTGACCCTCACAACCTTCATTCATGAAAAAGACTTTAAGACTGTTAAGCTCCTTCAGCTGACAAAAAAAGCTTCCTTTTAGCTGCATACCATAATTCTCTTTCCTAGGACAGAACAATTACCACTGATTTGGACTTTATTTTCATCCTAATTGCTTCACACTCAGTAATAAACTACTACAGTGCACGCCGGAGATCACTGGCACTTTGGGGTTAAGAGATCACTACCTTGTTTTTCTCTCTCTCAAATGGTGTAACATGGAATGGAGCCATGCAAAGTATAGGTAGGCACACACTCTCCCAAAAATAGCCATGATGCTTTGAGAGTATACACCTTAGGGACTGGTTATGCAGATTTGTTGATTTTTTTTAATCATGCTGTTCTAGTTTGTGTAGTATATGCAACTCTAAGTATAGAACTATACAAACTGAATTTTCACAGCATTATGCAAAAATCGTTCTCCAGCATTCTTGTTACTAGTGAGGAAACATGGCAGCTGAACAGACTGATTCAAAGAGACCACTGAAACAAAACAATTCCTGGCATAAATGATTAATTCATTTTTCAGTGATGCCCTCTCATTGTGATAAAAAACTGTTTAGAAGGAATTTGAATATTACTGCTTGTAGTCTGGAGATCTCCCCCCCCCCCCCGAAGTAACTGCTACCAAAAACAGGGATTTCCATGAAAGTTACTTCAGTTGCAAAAAAATCTGCTGATTCAGACACTAGGTGGTAAATCCAGTTTTTCCAACATAAGCTCAAGCCCAAGGGTGGTGAAATCTGTCATTCTGAAGGCCTTAAAGGCAACTGCTACATGAGAAAAAATAGGAATAATTAATGCAACTACTCGTGTGCACTTTTGACCATAGGGTACGCTAGATTAATTTGAAAATAGACCGCTAACATGATTAAAATCATTTAGAACAATCTTACTTTCGACAGCTTAGAGGCTCCACCCGTTGGGGTGGCAATGTCCAAATTAATAAAACCAAACTTCTTTCACTTTTAAATACACAATTTTCATGCATTTGGTTGTTTGGCCACATTCAAAATCTTCAGCACTCCTAAAAGAAACAAGTCACAGTCTAGAATCGGCACACCATCCTCCAAACTGAAAGACTGAGGTAATTCAGAATGGGGATGTAGAAATCTGCCTTACGGCAAGCTTAGCAACATCCTGCTCATGAAAAGCAGATAAGGTGGTTGTGAGCTCAGATCCAGAAACAGAGAGATAATCAAGGTCGTCTTGGGCAGGCTGAAGCAATACAAATTGTTCTGTCCAATTTGAACTCAAGTACAAGGAAAGATAAGGGTATATATAGTTTCAAAGGGCTCTAGCACTGAATTGTGGAAAAATACAGGAAGAGGAGCATTCAGTTTGACTAGCAAATAAGCCTACCTTTGGCATAGCTCACAGTTTCATTATTTAATAAAGGAGGAGAAAAAAATGCAATGTCTGACACCCATTTGCATACTAGCAGTATGTGACAACTAACAGAATCTGGTAACGCAGCCTGTTTCCTTGAAAAATATGGCCGATCAGAAACAGCCTGTGCCGTACAGCCCACTGCCAAATTAACATTACCTCCTTTCATCCCCGATACTACCTTGGATAAATACTGTTAGGGACTCCTTCCCTTCAGTTTCATCTTCCTGACTGTAAAGTATCACCTTATTTGCATTACAAATGGTTTCAGTAGTACTTATTTTGGAGATTAATTACCTTAAATATCTTCAATATAACATGAGGTACGAAAAGATTTAAACTATTGACTTTGGATCGGTTTATGGATTTTAACCTGCCTAGTTATGATGCCATGATTAAAAGATGCAACAAATAATGGACAGTCATACTATTTAACAACCACTTTAAAAAAAATTAATGATGACAGAATGTCATCCATAAACACTAAAAATACACAACGAAATTATCCTGAAAGGTTGAGCTCAGGCAGCTGAATGACACTGTACAGTGCATTTTAATAAACATTTGTGAAGACTAATGGGAAGCCAGAAAAAACATTCTACTAAGCCATAACAAGAATGTGAAGCCAAAAAGGACCAAAACCAGTGATATCACATTTTTAAGGAAGACCGACCACCAAAACGCTGCAGAGCAAAATATACACACTTTGTGAACGAAGCTGCTGTTAATTTAAAATAGACATTGTTGCCTTTGTGGGAAACATTAAATAAACTTATTAGAATCCCCAGATGGCAAATTCAATGCGACTAACAATGGAAAAGACTGATCAAAAGGAAACTAGACTACCAAACTTAGATGGTGGATCAAACCAAAATTAATCTGTGATTAAAGAATACACTTGGCTGGGAAAACAATGGATCCTGAAGCAATAATTCACTGAAATAACTACTGCTTTATGGACTTTATGAGATAATTTACCATAATCTAATAGCGACTTTGTAAGAAATTGTATTTGACAGTCTGTATATGATAATCTTTTAAAGAAAAGAAACTACTTCAATAGAAACAGCCCATTAAGCTCTACATTATGGACAGCTTCAACCCAGACTTTTTAGTTCGGCTTGCATTCAAATTTTGAATTTCCAGCATGAATTAGCAATAATCCATTATGTTAAGAAGGAACTTAAGATTCAAATAACTTTAGATCTGCCATACAAAATAAAAAACACATGCCAGCAAGTATTAATATTTGTTCAAGCTTTAGTCACACACACACACACAAAAATAAATACAACACACATAAAAGAGTGAACTAAGGCAGCACAAAGGTAGAATGACAATACAAAACAAAATTGAATTTATCATATGTAAGTGCTTTCAGTTACTTTACAACTGCTTCATCAGACAAACAGTAATAAAACACTTATTCAATTTTATAACAGCATCAATCACCTACAAACCAATCATTACGTCCCCAGAATTAACTTTAAAATACACATTTAAAGTTGCATATAATCTTGTAAAAAATATATTTAAAAATAATAAAATAAAAAACATCTACTGAAACTTCAATTAGTAAACTGTATTACTTACAAACTTATGCAAAGTCATACCTAACACTAAAAAAAAATGCCTTACCTACGATGATTCCTAGCTGCTAATATGGCTTCAGGGGACTCATTTAAGCCTCTCCCTACATCCGCCTTTAACCTAACTATCCATCTAATTTCAGATATTTCCGTTAGGTTGTCTATCTCCACAACTAAGAATTTAAACTTGTGTGTATCATCATGGTATATACCATGTTTAGTAAGAGCATTATTAATTGTCCCATTTTTAATACTATATACATATACCTGAACATTGGAGGAGCCAGAAGGAAAATTGCAGCACTTCCCAACAGTAGATGTCACTCTTTCATTTAAGAAACCTGAGGTACACAACAGGTCACGTGGAATGTGGAAGAGGATCGTAGAGAAAAGTCCACAACAACGGAAAGCTACAAAACTCAGGATTTTGAGGTTTTTGCCATCAAAACCAACAGGCTGGGCAATGTAGACAATCAAGCAATCAGAAACCGTTTGAGAAGCAGGGGATGGATTTAAAGAAAATTACAAGAACCAGTGAACACTTGTACTTTGAAGAGAATGTGGATGGACAAAGCGAATCCCTGATATGGAACAAGGTATATGATAAGGCATATTTATAGTGTTAGGTATGTCTTTGTAGTATAAGTTTGTAAGTAATACATTACTAATTGATGTTTTTATTTTTTTATTTTTAAATACATTTTTTACAAGATTATATGCAACTTTAAATGTCTATTTTAAAGTTAATTGTAGGGATGTAATGATTAGTTTGTAGATAATTGATGCTGTTATAAAACTGAACAAGTGTTTTATTATTGTTTGTCTGATGAAGCAGTTTTGAAGTAACTATAAAAGTGCTTACGTATGATAAATTACAATTTTTTTTATTGTTTTATATTGTCAGTCTACCTTCATGCTGCCTTGGTTCACTGTTGTTTGTGTTATGATTGCTTTCGAGTTGCAGAGTGAACCATCAATCCATTTTGCCATTATTTTTACTTTTGTTTTTGTGGCCACAAATAAATAAATGCGCATTCAGTTTCAAATGTATAAAATACATTTACAGATGATGGTACAATAAATTTCTAAGTTGTTCATAAAATTACTTTCTGATTATCTTGCATGAAAAACTGACAACAGCCTGCTTAAACAAGTTATTTTTAAGTCTGGCAGTTGATGCAGAGGGTTAAGGATGTGAACTGTAATTCCTATGTTACCTCAACCCTCATCTGCCTACTGTGCGATCTTCAGTAAGTCACATAACCAAACATTACTCCCAGATCACCTCTGAAAAGGGACTTTCTCGCCAGTGAACCTAGCTGGTTAATTATAAGTTATGTACTCACCATAACTAGGCATCTGTGTTGTCCATTTCCATTCTTCCTCACTAATGGGTTCGGATCAGATCCTCAGATCTGACTCAGCCTCATACACTAGACTTCGGATCCAACTCTCGAGCTATTCCCCCTACCCATAATGCTCTATTCCATCACCACTGCCTCAGATCAAGTTTGTTGCCTAATCGCCCCCTGGCCCAAGAGAGAAAGGATAGACGAAAATAAAGACAAGGCTCAAAACTGGAACAGTAGGTTCCAAACACAGTCCAATCGGTTCTTCCAAAAGGAAAAAAGGAATGGGGACAGATGGGATGGAAGGTGAGGAAGAATGAAAATGGACAACACAGATGCCTAGTTATGGCAAGTACATAACTTATAAAGCTGACGTTGTCCTTTTTCATTTTTCCCTCACTAATAGGACAGAGTCCCCACAGCTACGTAATCCTTGGGTGGCCCTCATGGAAGGAAATTCCAGAGTACTGCCGAACCAAAGGAGGCTCTATTTCTAGATATGATGTGCAACTTGTAATGTGAAATAAAGTTATGAGCTTTGGACCCTGTGGCTGCTGCACAAATGTTGTCACTAGAAGTCCTTGACCAAAAAGCTGATGAGGTAGCCAAGGAGAGAGATGAATGAGCTTGGTGAGGTTGTGGTAAATAAACCAATGAAATGCAGTCTGTAATCCATTTAGCTAGGGTAACGTTAGAGACTGACTGATCCAGGCAACTTGACGAAAAGAATATAAAAAGCTGATCTTTCTAAACTGTTTTGTTCTGTTTAGATAAAAATGTAGTTGTCTGAGCACATCAAGATGATGTAGTATCCATTCTTCCTTGTTGGAAAAAAGACTGGTAAATGAATGGATTGGTTAATGTTTTCAGAAGCCACTTTAGTTACTAAGGAAGAGTTAGTCCGTAGAGAAACCATCTTTATGGAAAAAAATGTAAGAGGGTTTCGCTGACAGAGTCTGGAGTTCAGAAATTCTTTTCACTGAAGTTATAACCTACCAGGAACACCATGTTCCATGATAGAAATTTTAGATCACATTTGCCTGATGGTTCAAAGGGTTTCGGAGTTAAACCCTGAAGAACCACAGTAACTCCCCAAGGCGAAGGGTCTTTTTTATTGGAGGTCTGAGAAGAAAAATGCCCCTCATAAAAGTTTTACACAATCTGGAAGAAGCCAGGGAGAAAGATTTATTTTGTGAATGGAAATTTGAGATTGCTGTCAACTGCAGTTTAATTGTAGAAAAACTGGCCCCATCATTAAAAAGGGTTGTAAGAACATGAAGAATTGCAGAAGTTGGAGGCAAAAAGGGGTCACTGTTTTTGTCAGAAGCCCAAATAGAAAACATTTTCCATTTGCACCAATATACTTTCTTCGTGGAAGCTTTTAGGGAAACCAAAACAATATCATGAACTAGGGAAGACAGCCTAGACTGTCTATTGCTGGAAGTGGATAAACCATGTGGTTAACAAGGGTGTGAAGGTCGGGAAGTTGAATCCCTGATGGGTAACGCAGGAGATTCTGACAAGGCTCCAGTATCCATGGAGGATAACGAAGATGAGACCATAGAAAGGGAAACCAAACTTGCCAAGGCCAAATGGGGGCAATGAGGATGACGGAGTTCTTCAGCCTGCTTGCTTTCTCTAAGAATTTTGGAATCAGTGGAAGAGGATGGTAAGCATAAAGGAGACCTGAGGGCCAAATGTAAAGCAGAGTGTCGCCTGGTGACTTCCTCTTGAGGGGGATCAGAGCAAAGTACTTGCTGCACTTGTTGAGAGGGGTGGCAAATAGGTGGCAGCACAGTTGGCCCCAGTGGCTTAAGATCATATTCGCCATGACTGACGGAGAGACCACCTGTGAGCCTTTACAACAGATCTGCTTAATTTGTCTACCAGCACACTGATTTTCCCTGGGATGTATGTCACGATTAGAAAGCAGTCAGAAGAGATCACCCACTCCCAAACTCTCATGGCCTTTCTGAACAGGGGGCAAGATCGGGTTCCTCCTTGCTTGTTGATGTACCAGACACAGACATGTCTGTCTGAACTGTAATAGTCTCCAGGGGGAGAGATTCTTGCAATGCCTGCAACAATGAAAGGACTGCTCTCATCTGTAGGATGTTGATAAGCAATTTGGTCTCTTGGGGGGGGGGGGCACATGCTTTGGACCATCCTTCCCAAGAAATGCCCCCTCCACCTCAACTGGGAAGCGTCCAGGTTCACTGTGGTAATTGGATTTGGAAAAACAAAAGGTCTGCCCAGGAAGAGATTGTCAGACTGAATCCAACAATGAATGTGGTGCTTGCAAATGGAGTGAGTTTTATTTGAAAAGGCAGGGGCTTATGTAGAATGGAACACTGTAAACTCAAGGTCCATTGGAGAATTTGCATAAAGAAGCATGCTAAGGAAAGCAGTACTATGGCAGCTGACATAGACCCCAGTGCTCGAAGCACTAACCTTACTGGAGGAAAAGGACGAGAGAGGATATCTTGCACCTGACATCTTATAGAAGCAAAGCACTGGAAGGGTAAAGATGCCACCTGAGTCGTAGAGTTCAAAAATGAAGCTACCTGATGAATTCCAGTCTATGAAATGCAGACAAGCTGTGATTTTGGCACGATTTATTGAAATGTCCAAAGAACTGCAAATCTGGAGCAAATAGTACATGGCTTATTGAAGTTGATGCTTGGAGGGGGCAGTGAGCAGCTAATCATCTAGATATGGAAACACATGAAATCCTTTGAGCCTCAAGTGAGCTGCCACTACTGTCATGCATTTGGTAAACACCCTGGGGGTTATGCCGCCACCACCAACAGCATCAATAGGAACTCATTTGTTTCAGTGACTGTAGTCAGAAGGACAGGCCAAAATTTGCCCAGGCACTTGGACATGGGCTCGACAGTGTTTGGCTCCCGCCATACCTGGTGGGAAACCAAGTCAATAAGTTCGCTCGTCTGGGGGTCACCCAAGATGTAGATGGTACCAAAAGTCTCAAGGAACACCGATTCTTCAGGATGTGGTGTTTGGGACGACCAGCCACCTTTCTGTTTAAGGATTTCTAGAATATCTCCAGAAAAGATGTCATCAGGTGATGATCTGGGGGATCCTTCTCCACCAACATAAGTGTCTTCCATGAGAGACACCATGGGGAAGTCTGTGCATCTCCTCTTACACTTCCTCTTCTAAGGAACCTCTTCTGTGGGATGTTCAGGTGCAGTATCGGAAGAGAGGTTAAGTTCCTTTAGTGGAACTGTCTGGAGACTAAATGGAACTGGCTGTCCCTGTATAGTAGGTCTGATGGTCTCACACCTCGGAGCCAATGAGTGATAGGGGATAGGATCCAAAACATGAGACAATGGTTCTCCATGGAGAGAGAAGACCCTTTTCTACCACCTTGAACATCGAAGGACCAGGGGAAACCCTTTCTTCCCTCCTCGGAGCTGAAGCCTCCGAAGAAGGTAGGTTGGGGCCACCCCTGGATCGGAGCCTCAAGGAGAAAACTGGATCCGAGCTGTCCAGGGCCAAAGCTCTGAGAAGGAGGGACGGACATGACAACAAAGGAGCTGAATCCAACCCCTCGGACCAGGCGCCAACATCTCAGCTCCAAGATGCACTCTGGTCTGAGAGTATCAGAGCACAGCCAGTCAGGGAAATCATCTTAGTAGAGGATGGAACTCTCCTTGGATCAGATGAGAAACCTCTCCGTGATTTCAGATCCTCCGACTCCGAAATCACAGGTCGGATCAGAGATGGAGAAATACTGGACTTTGTAGGCACACTCATAGATCCAGTAGGGGATGGAGCTTGCAGAACCCTCATCTGGATGTAAGCTCTGATGAATTTACACATCATCCTATCCACATCTACCTCTGACAGACATCTGGAAGGCCTAGAAGACACTGTGGAAGGTGGTTTAGAATGTTTCTTCAGAGTCTGGAATAACTGAATGGGCAGAGAAGGTGACATAGGTTTTACTGTGCACTCGAGTATGGCTTCTATGCACTGGCTCTCAGATCCGAGGGCTTAGGATCCAAGGAAGAAGAAGAAGGCAGAGGAGATATGACTATAGGAGCCAGCCCTTTCAGATCCCAGGTTGACTTTGGAACTGAGGGAAGGCCAAGAGGTTTAGGATCTGAGAAGGTCAGATCCAAGATTAATCTTTTCTACTGGCTCTGAGGAAGCCCTTGGGGTCCTTAGAAGGAGATCTTTTCCTGGAATCCAAAGAAACAGATTTTTGTGATTTTGAGGGGGCATGAGCCCCAGAGGAAGCAGGAAGTAAACCTAACAGAATGAGCTTATTTCACCTGTCAGCCAAGGCTCTCAGGTTAAAAGTAGAGCAAACTGAGCAGGCCGTGTTAAGGTGGTCTGATCCCAGACAATAAATGCAATTCTTGCGGGCATCTGAGTTTCGGACTGTATAGGTGGTCTGATCCCAGACAATAAATGCAATTCTTGCGGGCATCTGAGTTTCGGACTGTATGCCCACAAGAAGTGAATTTCTTAAATCTGGTTGGTTTCCCGACATAACTAAAAGGAGAACTAACCCTGAACTAACAATAAAAACAACTTTTTTTTTTAATTTTTTTTAAGTAAGGAATTACCAGGGGGAAAAAAAACAATAACTATAAAAAACAGCCTGGAAAAAGAAGGAATGATGAAAAATTCCAACTATGGGTTTTAAAGAAATATCTGCTAAATCAGGTAACAGAAGGTACCAACAATGGTACGAAGACTACTAAACACTTAGTAGAAAAGATAAAAAAAATCCCAAATGCCAGTGACAACCGAGAGAGAAGGATGCAAGAAAAAAAACTAGCACAGTTTAAGGAAAAAAAAATAGAGAATTTTAACAACTAACAATAATAAATACATTTGCTTACAATGCTCAAGAGCAGGAACTACATCTAACCAGGATGGCGGCAAATGAGATTTGAGGCAATGGAGATTGAATACATGGCCGGCCTTAGGCATAGGCGAACTAGGCGACCGCCTAGGGCGCCATACAGGCCGGCCTCGTAAAGGGCGCATTTTTATGTATTTATTTAAATTCATTTACTTTTATTTTGCTATTTCGGTGCCCTGTCGGAATGAAGAGCACCAAAACAACAGGAAGAGGAGGAAGGGTGACCGCTCTTACACTTTTATAGCTTCCGATTGGCTGGAAGGTTTAAAAAAAAAAAAAAAAACCTGCTGTCGCGCGCAAAACTTAAGTTAGCAGTTCAGTTAACAGTGGGGTTAAGATCCTGTGTACGCGTGTGGTGGCCGTTCATTTAAAAAGAAAGTAAGTGTATGTTTGTAATTTAAACTATTTGTGTTTATAATTTAAACTGTTCGCTTCTGTATGCAAGAGTGTGTGTGTGTGTATATGCATGTATGTGTGTGGAATTTAAATTACTCATTCTGTTTGTATGAGAGAGATAGTGTGTGTTTTTACTGTGTGTGATAGTAGGTCTCGTGCAAAGAGAGCGCGCCTTTGCCTATGTACAAAAGGGCTGTTCGCCACCATGAGAATCGTTTACTTGATGAATTGCAATTAGGTTTCTGAAAAGCTGCGGCACGTTCACTGAGGTCAGGGTCACTGCAGAAGGATGCCTAATCAGACCCTTTCATTTCTGTGCCCATTATAGTGAAGAATGCATTGAGGAATACACTTTTTAATCAAGAAGGAAAAGGCGCCAAAATAGTTGACTGTTTTGCATTGTGCAGCAATCTCACTGTTTAAACAATCTAAATAAATCGTTTAGGGTAAAATGAGTAGCCATGATGAATTAGATTAGATAACCTTCCACAAACATGCCTGTAACTTTTTTTTTTCATTTCCCCAACATTTATGGTTTTCTACTACATATGTGCAATGTCAGAATGCTAAACATTAACGTTATATGCTTACTATTTTGCATAATATGCTTGCTCTTGCAGATAACTTTTCTCCAAGTTCCCAATTACACGTACTTCTGAAGTGTCAATTTAGATTTTGTTTTGGGGGGGGGCTGTATTTTCAGGCTTTTATCCCCATTACTCCAAGAAGATGCTGGTGGTGGGTGTATCCCTCAAATACAATAGTTGCATTAGCATTTTTTGCATTAAAACTAAAATGCAATATTAAAACTAAATTTTGAACACTGGTTTTGATTTTTAATCACAAAGTGATTATAAATGTGAAAGAAGAGCAATGCACCCGGCAAATTTACAAGAAAGGTATTCGAGTCTTTATGTGCACTCATTGCTGGTTAGGAGTTCAAAGCTGCTTTCAAAATATAGAGCCTGCACAAATTAAATACGAAAGCATAGTCAACAACTTGAGTAAATATCTGCTCAGAGCAGATGTCAGATGGTGTATGCTGTAGTATGTGTGTATGTAGGGGCATATTTCTGATAAATAACAGAGCGGCTTAAAATGTAAACAGCCCTGGGCACTGATGATATTATTGCAGTATTTTTGAATCCTGTAACCTTCTGTAGCTCTCGAAACAAATGAGGAAGCAAGTCTAACATGTACCCTTGATTATAGTGGAGATGGGGAATGGTTTTGAAGTCAGCAAAGGAACTGTATATAGACCTTCTCAAGAGAAGAAAAGAGATATGAATGTGATAGAATGTAATCTTAGGATGGAAGAAAAAGAGGGCTATTGTGAATGGAAGCCTGTGAGATAATATTTTACATGGAACATGTTGAATGCAGCCTTACCTTAGAGAAATATCATTCTCAAATCCCCACAAAAGATTCCCATTAATAGCCAAGGATAGTGCTCAGGAAAGAAGGACATTTGACCTAGTTTTCTGAAATTTAGATGGAAAAAGTATCTTGGGGGGGGGGGGGGGGGGAGTCATCACCAAACAGTAACAATCACAATCAACTTACCAAGTCTCTCAGGAGTAAAGATATTAGTTTTTAAAATGGGAGATATGACAGGAAGTAATAGAACTTCAGAATAAATTATTGCTAGCATAATAGTGATGCCAAAGAACAGTAGGCTTTCAATACTTTCATCTTCAAAGCAATGAACCTCTGTGTAAAATAAATCTGTAAACTACAAAGAAGGAAATGACAGCTATTTTAAGGGTTTTAAAGACATATAATAAAAAAAAGTATATTGGTGGGCACAGCAAGTCTGTTATACTTGGAGTCAATTCATAGAAAAAGTGGGGTCTGGCCTAATGTTATGAAGCAAAGCAAGACCTCAGCAAAGTTCACTGCATGCTGTTAACACTGTATAGAAATTGTGTATTTACAGAAACATGCAAGCTGATCTGGCTTAAAATTATTACTTTAGCCATAAATGGTTTGGCTTGAGATGGCTTTCAGTTTTGTAGAAATGGGGAGCTGAAGCAGATGTAAGGTTCATGGCCAGTAGGAAAAGAGAGAACAATTCCAATCAATACTTTCACTAATAAACATTTTCAGAAAGAACGCTTCCATACTAGTAACCGCGTTTGTCTACTTTTGCTACCAGAATATAATGGATTACATCTGCAAAGTGGTCTGATGTACACCTATGCAATTTTCAGGTGATAATTCTAAGATAATTTCCTATAATATTTCTGCATTTTTTGCTTTAATGAAAAAAGGGTAACAAAATCTTGAATTTTAATAAAAAATAGTAAAAATTATTTTTATTCTTACTTGGTAATTAGTTAAATGTTTTATAAAAAGTAAGATAAAATCTCACATTTATATAGACTTGACAGCATGATAATACTATATAGTCATGTAGCATAAATGCTTTGTTTGAAGTTATAATTGATGCATCATCTGGGCATTTTTGACTAGTAGAATATCATGTCTCCAGCGACACAAAACTAAAATCATTGCATGTTGAGCATGTTTAAAGTGAATGTTTTATTGATGGTTTGAATGCAGATGCTGTCACCCTATATAGTGTGTGTGTGTGTGTGTGTGTGTGTGTGTGTGTGTGTGTGTGTAAATGAGTGGCAATATAAGTTGCCTTAAAAAATGTTAAAGGTATTTTTTTGTGAATGGTTTGCAGTGGGTAGTTAAACTCTGAGATAGCTAATCAGTATTGTGCTATTTAATTGTTTGTTGATTTATGTTAACCGGGTAGATGCATTTGCCATTTCAGTAGTAATCACTACAGTGGTGGTAGTCAGACCAGTAGGAGATACTCTATGTTTTAAGAAGGAAAAACCTATTCTTCTTTTCTGGCACATCACTGAAGATTGAAATAACTAAATGTCATACATTTGAATTTTAACCTTCATTTCCTTCAGAAAATGTATGCCAAGACAAATGCTGTTACTCTAGCAACTTTCTAAGCCTCTAAGAGCAATATTTATAATCTGTCCCTGTTTGGGGTCCTTTGCCTCCCCCCATTATATTAGGCTTTGTTCAGATTTCCTTTGCTAAGAGTTTGAGAAGTAATGGAGATATGGTATGTAATAACCTAGTTGCCAATTATTTGGTGCATTTTATGGGGGATAGGGGTTCTGCATTTCTTAGTGTGCCCTCTTTTGTATAAGATGCCTAGTAACTATGAACTTGTGTGTCAGGCTCTCAGTCACTCCCTATTGCAATATTACCAATGTATATTTTTCTTTAATGTAACATAGGCAATTAATTCATTAAGGACAGTAAGCACTGAATTTGGAGATGAGACACTGAAATGTAAAGTTGTTAGGCAGTAACAGCCTTTTATTAGTTGCAAATTTCTAATGTAGAATTATTTAGATGAATTTTACTTCTGCAGAGATTGTGCTTATTAACTGATACTCGTGGATTGTAATGACAGACGTTTGAGTGGCCTTTTATGATTAAAATGTTCTGAAATGGGAAGTTTTGTCATTATTGGGTCATACATTTCGTTCCATTGCTTACTGGAAAAAATTTCAAAACTACAACTTTAAAACACACACTAACAGGTAGTGCTTTATTATACAAGAAATACAGTTTAATGCAATCAGGAAGGTGAATTAAAGAACACATGCATATATGCATGGCCATAAGAATGTGTTCAAGGAGCCTGTAGTTTGAAAAGACCCTAAAGGTAACTTAATTCTCCACTGGCCAGATGCATTTTATTTGAATGTGGGTTTTAATGTTGTTTCAATGAATGTGAGTTTCAAGGGCAGAGAAGTTTTACTGCTCATGCTATAAATCTGTTTTCACTGTGAGACTGTATTGTTTGTTTAGCAAATGGCTGTCTGTGTTTATGCTATTTTATTTCAATAGTTGTAATCATTGTAGAAGTAAATAACACAGTATACACACTGACAGGTTTGAACAGTGTTTATGGTAACTGAGGAGAAATAGCCAAGTAATGTAACACTGGAGTGGCTGGGGAGGACGCTGCTTCTGGGGGGTAGGGGATTGCTGCAGAAGGGGCTGCTCTGGGGGGAGGGGTGGTCTATTACCCTACCTAGGGCCCTATTTGACCACAATCCAGCTCTGTTGTTTACAGTAGGAAATGCATACACAAATGTAGTTGTAGTTTAACTACATTAGAATAGAAAGTATATTTTTCTTCTTATGCATTTAAATGATTTAAGGAAATGACTGGAGTGGCTTTCTTGGGGAGTGACCTACCTGTAGGTGTGGCTAAAATAGGGGTGTTTCATGAGTATGTAGTGGGTGGGGCTTAAGGGGCGCCAGAGCACTACTTCGCCTAGGGAGCCATTTAAGCTGAGGCCGGCCCTGATTGAATAGGGCATTATTGGTAGAGGGAAGAGCGCAAGAGCTGGATCTGACATTTAGTGTTGGTGGCTGAGTAGGATCCGAGGATTGGATCTGAACCCACTAGTGAGGAAGCATGAAAAGGACATCATCAAATTAAATGGGTTCTCCGGTTTGATTCGCGGCTGGAGCGCCTTCTGTGTGGAGTCTGCATGTCCACCCAGTGGTCAAGTGATGTTTAAAGACATGCAGGTAGTTGTGTGCATGACTGGGTGTGCCTTCTTTGAAGGTTGGGCGTCGGGCTGGCACCGTACAAATCCACTGCCAATCATTAGCGGACCGGAGTTCCGCTGTGGCGACCCCTAACCGGGAAAAGCCAAAAGACATTAGTTATTAAAGGAGCAGAACTGAGTGGAGGGGGTACATAAGCATTTATTTATCTATGATAAAAGAACGGATCTCACCAGACCAGTTTCAGACTCAACACAGAATGCTTGTTCCACTTAGTTTTTACAAAGTGGTATTTTAAACTGACATTATAAATTCTATGAATATGTTAAGTAGCCAAGTTCAAGAGGCTGAAAGTTTTTAATTTCTGTTATGAAAATGTATACAAATAGAAAAATTCACTAAAATTACCAGTTGGCTTAACTGTCTGGCACAAGATTAATAACGAAAGTTAAACATGCTGATTGAAACTAATATCAAAAGCTTAAAAATATTTTAAATTTTCACATTTTAATACTTTATACTCAAGATATTATTTTAGAAATTTTAGACATGTACTTGTAACAGTTGAAGGTTTTTCACTTAAACTATATTATAAAAGATTAAAAAGGGTGCCACTGTAATCTTACAGTAATGTTTAATCTTAGTGGTAGTATTCATTGTTTTGTCTATGTATATATTTAAAAAAATATATTTTACTTGTGGCTCCACTGGCATCCCATCACCAAAGGCATATTTTTAATGGACTAAATTTGCCTGTGCGCAAAGGGATAAACAAGCTGTATAACTGCAAAGGCCCATCTCACCTTCTCCATGTCAGTGGATGCCACTGAACACCCATTCCAAAGGCTGTCATCAGGTGATGGCATGGTAAAACTGACATGCACCCCCAAGGCACACATCTGCATTGCCCCCCCTTCCTCCAATGGATCATAGCAGTGCTGGCTCTGCCCTATAGCCCCCCCCTCCAAATCTGGGCACACCCATGCTCCCCTGTTAGCTCAGTCACCTGCTCAAGCCACTAATCAAATTTGGTTCACCTGACTTATGAACAGGGCTTTATCCCTCTACATTACTGAATCTGGCTTTAACTGACAGCACTACAAGAGTGATCCTATCATAAAAGCTGGGTGCAGACTGAGTTTACAAGAAGTTTTTTGAGTTAAAAAAAAAGAATTAAAGGTTAAAGCAACTTTTAGAATAAGTTGCATATTTCCTTACAGTTTTATTTTTTGTTTGGCATTTAATTATTACTTGGATTTTGCTGTCAAATGTTTTTCTTCTACTGGTAATCATGCTCTGATTGATTTGTGTTATATTTTATTTAAAGCTCTTACAGCAGAACTTCTACCATTCATTTGTTAACTTTTACTTACAATAGGTCACAAATAGTTTTAAAAATGTATTGTCTTACTTTTTGCAGAGGGTTTCTAGTGCTATCCTCTGCATTTAGAAGTAAATTTCTAGATTATTTTAAATAACACTTGTCACTTTATTATACAGTGGATATAAAGAATGCACACATGCCTGTTAAACTGCCAGGTTTGTGTGATATAAAAAAAATGAGACCACAATAAATAATTTCAAAACTTTTCCCACCTATAATGTGACCTATAACCCGTACAATTCAATTGAAAAACAAACAAATCTATTAGGAGGAAAAATATAAAAGAATAAAAAACGTACAATAAGCTGGTTGCATAAGTGTGCACACCCTTAAACTTATACTTTGTTGAAGCACCTTTTGATTTAATTACAACATTCAGTCTTCTTGGCCAAGACTATCAGCATGGCACATCTTGACCTTGCAATATTTGCCCACTCATCCTTGCAAAAGCGCTCCATATCTGTCAGATTGCAAGGGCCTCTCTTCTGCACAGCCCTCTTCAGGTCACCCCACGGATTTTCTATTGGATTTAGGTCTGGGCTCTGGCTGGGCCATTCCAAAACTGTAATTTTCTTCTGGTGAAGCTATTCTTTTGTTTATTTGGATGTGTGCTTGGGGTCATTGTCGTGCTGAAAGGTGAAATTCCTCTTCATCTTTAGCTTTCTAGCAGACACCTGAAGGTTTTGGGCCAAGAGTGACTGGTATTTGGAACTATTCATAATTCCCCTCACCTTGACTAAAGCCCCAGTTCCAGCGGAGGAAAAGAACCTCAAAACATAATACTGCCACCACCATGCTTCACCGTGGGCATGGTGTTCTTTTGGTGATGCAAAGTGTTTTTGCACCAAATGTACCTTTTGGAATTGTGGCCAAAAAAGTTCAACCTTGGTCTCATCAGACCATAACACACTTTCCCACATGCTTTTGGAAGACTTGATATATTGTTTTCCAAATTTTGTCCAGGCCTGGATGTTTTTCTGTGCAAGAAAAGGCTTCCGTCTTGTAACCCAACCCCCATAACTCAGACATATGGAGAATACGGGAGGCTGTTGTCACATGTAGTACACAACCAGTACTTGGCAGAAATTCCTGCAGCTCCTTCGGTGTTGTTGTAGGTCTCTTGGAAGCCTCCCTGACCAGTTTTCGTCTTGTCTTTTCATCAATTTTGGAAGGACGTCCAGTTCTTTGCAATGTCTCTGTTGTCCCATATTTTCTCCACTTTTTGATGACTGCCTTCACTGTATTCCATGGTATAGCCAATGCTGTGGAAATTTGTTTGTACCCTTCTCCTGACTGATACCTTTCAACAATGAAATCCCTTTTAATGCTTTGTAAGCTCTCTGTGAACCATGGCTTTTTGCTGTAGCAGGCAACTGAGTAAAAAGTCAGGAAAATCCTACTAGGACAGCTGAACTTTACTTGGGGTTAATCAGAGTCTCTAATTGATGGCAGGTGTGTACCCAAGAAAACTGAATGCTGTAATTAAATCAAAATGTGCTTCAACAAATTATCAGTTTAAGGGTGTGCACACTTATTCAACCAGCTGACTGTACATTTTTAATTTTTTATATTTTTTCCCCTAACAGATTTGTTTGTTTTTCAATTGAATTGTACACATTATAAGTCACATTAATGGTGGGAAAATTTTTGAAATGATTTATTGTGGTCTCATTTTTTATATCACAAAAACCTGGCATTTTAACAGGAGTGTGTAAACTTTTTATATCCACTAAAACAAAGATGATACTCCAAAGAGTAAATCACTACTTTATTAAAAAATCTATGGCTACTTTACACATTAAAAATAAAAATATATACTTTGAAGGTTATATATAAAGAAGTTACTTAACACTGAATTTAATTTGCTAAAAACTAAGGGTCTGGGAAGATACTGTTTAAAAGTACTTTTAGAAAGCAACTTAAAAACTATCACCTTTGTCCCTTTGCATTGTTATAGTTCAATCTGTTTAAAGTCTTACTAGACTCTTCAAAGAACTTACATGGCATGAGTTAATATCAGTGGATTTGAGAGGGATTTGCAAGTTTTCAAAATGTATAACGTGAAGTAAACTAGATAAGTAGCTTTAAAAAACTATAAATAAAAACTTCAATACAATGATAATACATTAATTAATTTATGTTACCGACTTTACTTCACTTGTATATTGATTACAGACATGTAGTTGAGGGGAGGATCTCACCAAAAATGTCTGTACATACTACCATTTTTCCAATTTTCTTACAATCTATAAAGAGGTTGGGGAATGACTATCCATTTAAAGAATATTGTTCTTCCATCTCTTTTCATAATACACTCCCCAGACTACTTTTTGAGAAATTCTAATGACGGATGGTGAAAAAATAGGGAAAAGAGATCAATGAAAATTGTTACAGTTGTAGGAAACTAAGAGTAATGAAGATGTTATTTTAACTAACTGATCTTTACATCTGACAGTAGGATGTCAAGTTCACATTTACAGGTAGACAATTTATCAAAACTATTCTAATTACTGAATGCAGATATTCCCTGTGCAGATCAATCTGACTTTATACTTAGGACAACAAATCATTGTCGAATTTCCAATTACAACATTACAACTACTGGGGAATGGCATGTGGTTCAGAATGTTTGGAAAGAGTAATACTCTCTTAGAACTAGCACAGATATTTAACTCAAAAAGATCCATTCAGAAATTAATTTGTTTACAATATTCAAAAAGACATTTGATCAACACACTTCTCCTGCATATAGCCCACAAATTTCAGATATTTTACCTGTACTCTAACATAAAGGCTCATAAACGTATTAAAATTACAACAAACATTAAATTTACAAATTACCTTTTACTCCTTAAAACAAATTGGGCTACATATAGGTCAAACTACCATCTGGGTATTTAAAACTTACAAAAATAAATTAACTTTTCCATTTTTATCCAAAGTCTAACTTATTTAACAGTATGGAGTTTATGGGACTTAATCCTAACATTTCACAAGACCGGCGTTATGTACAATTTATTCTCTGCATATGTACTTACTGTAAACAATCTTATCCACTCCTGAAACTGTTACTAATTAATATTTTAATTTATAAGAAATAAAATTGCTTTATTTCTCTGTGAGATTCTTTGCAGGAAAATGGTCTTTAAACCACTTGTAAGGTAAATCTGAATCTCAAGGAACAAGCTACTGTTCCTGACTGGAATATACTTTTTGAGACAATTACATAAATCTACTCCTTTTTTGAAACTGTTGTATACATCATTTATAACTTTCCAGAACACTTGTATAACTCTGACAAAACCAGCCTCATAATGACTTCCAAGACTGCTGTACACTGATCAGCAGCATAACTTCAGCTCTCCTAGTTTGCAAACAGAAACTGAAAAAAGGAGTGCTACTGAATTTTTTTTTTGGTAAAATTCAGCTACAGGCTAGTAAATACACTACCTGGATGCTAGCAAAGAAGAAATCTGGAGAACCCGAAAGAAAAGCAACCAGAAAAGTTGAAGAGAAAACAATGTCTGGGAAGGATTCTGCAGCTGTTCAGCAAAAAAGCAGTTCAAACTTTGGCTTTGACTTCAGAGATAGCTACCAGTAATGTAAGACAAAAAAAAATAAATCAAATTGATTAAAATAAATGAAACATTGACGGGATATATCAATTCAAACAACAAAGACTGGAAAAATTTGAAGTTTTAACTAGCCCTTTAAATGAACTGATTGTTTGTTTGTGTCTTTCGGCTTTTCCCGGTTAGGGGTCGCCACAGCGAAACTCCGGTCTGCTAATGATTGGTAGTGAGTTACCAGCCCTGACGCACAACCTTCAACACAGGAACGCCCATTCGTGCATGTCTCCACGCAGAAGACGCTCTAGCTGAGAATCAAACCGGACAGCGTCTTACTGTGAGGCGACAATGCTACCGCAGCACCACCACCACGGTAGCTTCAACTGCAAAAATCAGAGGCTGACATGAAAAAAGCTGGCTGACTGAGGTTTCTCAAGAACTGTTTAAAAAAAATAGTTGGAAAACAGGGTGCGCAGAAAAAAAGCAAGACCACTTAGACATTAATGGGATCAAAAGATTTAAAGCCATATTTATTTTGAATATATGTACGTATGTGTATATATATATATATATATATATATATATATATATATATATATATGTTCTTTATATGGTATGTATTTAGATTTTTTTAAAGAAAGAATTTTTATTGGCTATACTTGGATGCTAGCAAGCTGATTGGTCTGTAAATTATTTAAATGAGTGATTTTTTTATGACTGTAGTACTCTGATTAAGCGATTTGGATATTGTGAAAGTGCTTACTCTATTTTCTTGTTATTTTAATAAAGAGTGTTTATTACAGTTCTGTTGGCTTGACACCGTATTGTTTTGCTGTTTATGCACAGAAAAAAAACTGAGATTTTCTGCTGTATCACAGAAACCAAAAGTAACAGATTGTATTAATTTATTGAAAGCACAAACAGGCAACTGAATTAGTGTTGCATAGCAGAAATTAACTGAAAGGGCTCACTGAGTGTATGCTCCAAACCTGACTATGAGAAACAGCCAAGACCTTATATTATTAAAGATGCAATCATGCCAGCAGGAGTTTATCCTGACAAAATTGTGGAAGGGCAATTTTTTAAAAATAGGACATTGCAGAGTGTTTATAGAAATGATTATTCACTGAACACCATGCAGAAGAGAAGCAAATTTATCCTGGGAATCAGGGAATGTCGGGGGGGAAGGTGCAACATTCCAGCTGTTATATCTAGCTGTTTTCAAAGTGTTATTTCCTGGATGATCACTAATTTTTTTGATACAAAACAGACTAAAGAAGAAATAAAGTTCATCCAATAAAAAGTGAATTAGCAAGTAGAAGGGGACTCTGATGCTTATTCTTTTGATAGAAAGATTTGGCAGTGAAACATTTTCTAATGTTCCAAAAGAAAATGTTTGAGAGAGAGAAAAAAGCAGAAGGGTTGACCAGAAGAATCAGCAGTACTTGAGGACTTGACCCAGAGTATGGTGATGGGAGACGGAGATGAACAGAAAAGACGAGCAACTCTGAATAAATGGAAGATTACAAAGCATCTCATCACATTTGTGAAATATGGTTTTGCAAAAAAAAAAAAAAGTGGATGAAAAACACTGGATTTATGTTGACTTAAACTTGTGGGAGGACCATAAAGCATATTCCGCACTTTATATCATTAATGTTTAGGAGGGCAATAAAAGGGGGGAATACTAATTGTAAGAAAAACAATTTTTTTTCTATTATTTGTATAAAACATTTCATGATATAAACTGCATATTATATAGAGAAAAACAGTGTTGCTAGTGTGTAGTCGAGGGTATTTTAAATTTGGAGGAAGTCTTTTGGGTATATTAAAGTAAACAAGTACTGTTTTAGTTGTTTAGAAATATATGTTTTACAGTATAACAATAGAAAAAAAGCTGTACAAAAGCATGTTTAATGTTCATATGCTGTGATCTTGGGATGCTGGGGTGGGTGTGGGGTATAAAAAAGCACTGGTATTGTATGTAGAATTCGGACATTTTCTCTTTCTACTTTACAAGGGTGAATGTCTAGATTACTACTTTTGGCTTATGCTATAAAACAAGTATTTCTGTAAACACTTCGGCTTTAAAAGCAAGACAAAAATTATAATAGTCATGAAAATGCTAAGCTTCTTACAACTGCAAGATATTAGCTTGTTTGTTTTTTTAGTGGCAAATGCTCAGTGGAGTCGAGATGTCTGCAGCTGATGGCAGCTGTGCATTCTTTTCTGAGAGAAATTTACAAAGACTCATTGCTGAGTACATTTTCATGGAGACAAGCTGATTGCAAGACAAGCAGTTAATACTGAGAATTCTACGAATTTTTAGTTGAGGGAAATGCAAAATCTAAAGGTACAATGGCAAACAGCTCAGTGAAAAAAATAAGTCTGAAATTAAGGTAAGTGAAATAAGAGGTAAAAGCCTCTCTAGTAGCCTTAATACTTTAATGCAGTTAACAGAACAGTGTACAATTTTGTTTTATTTACAGATAGCCAGTGATATGTTTCTTGGGCTAAAAATTGTTTTCCGAATGCATACACACTGTTTTTCATACCTGACAGGGGAAAACAAATCAGTATAAGCAGGAGCACAGGCTGTAGCATGTGTTTTAACATGGGTAACCTTAATTTTAGGTTATATAATGCTTGTAGGTGCAGTGGTCAATCTGAGGCAACTGTTCCCCTCTGGAGGGTTAAACTTCATGTTTGAAGATGTACATATTTTGTGTGTCTGTTCCAGGTTGATAGCAGATGAGGCGTTTTCTATTTCTTTGTTTGAGGGCTTTCATTAAACCAAAATGTTTTGAAAAATGTGACATAGGTTCAAATGCAGATAAAAAAAACAACTGTATAAAAGGTCAGCTTGCCAAACATTAGTATATGCACGTAACACAAAAACTGGAAATACAGATTCAAAAAAATGTCATGTATAATATGTTGAATGGCAGCTCTTTATCATGATGTCTATGCTGTCCATATTATCCTGGAATGTGAATGGCCTTATAGGTATAGATAAAAAAGGAACAAGTATTAAATTATATTAAGAAATGCAGAGTGCAGACAGCAGTGCTATAGGAAACACATTTGGAAAGGAATGAGCATATGAATTTGACAGAGGATTTCAGAATGAATATTCAAGCAGAATATCAGGGACAGAAGAAAAGGGGAGTAAATATACTAATAGCTAGAGAAGCCCCAATAGTGATAGAAGGGGAAAAAGACAAAAAAAGTAGATTTGTGGTAGTAAGGGTCTACTGGCAAGGGAAGAAGATTACAATGGCATGTATTTATATTCCAACAAAAACTGCTATTATGAAGCTTAAAACATTTTTAGGAGAAATCAGCTTTCAGCAGAGATTATGTATAGGTGGCGGCTGGAATTTGATTTGCAATAGTGAGGGTATATCAGGGGGACTTAAAGGGACAATATAACAAATGAGGGTAGATTTCTGAAGAAATGTATGAAAATATTTGGTATGGAAGATGTAAATTCAGTAGTAGGAACTTAAAACAGAATTTACATATTCCCCAAGGTACAATAACTGAGCTTGACTAGATAGAAATTATATTTCACAGGAACATGTTCATTTTAATTGAAAGTTTCCAAACACATCCTATAACTATTTCTGATCAAGAACCAATAAAAACTAAGATAAAAATGCAGAGTAATGAAGTAAAAATAAGTCACTAATGCCTTCTCACCTACCTGTTAAAAAGAAACACGTGTAAGGAATGGGTAGTGGAAATTCTTTGAGTGTTGTTAGGGGAGATATAAATATATTCAGAAGTTATAACTAGTGACTGGGATAAAATGGAGTTAAAAAATAATTTTAAAACAGAATAAGAGCAGCAAATGCAGAGTCCTAAAGATAAAATAAGGGGATATTCTGGATAATATGCCTGATTTTACAAGGATTGCAGTTAAGCAACTATTTTTTGATAATTCCAGAGAAGAAAAACTTTTAGCACAATGACTTAGGCAACAGAACACTGAAAGGGTTGTTACCAAACTTACAGAACCTATAACAAGAAAAATAACCAGAGACCCTGTAGAGGTTTTAGAGATATTCCAGAAATGTTATGAAAATTTGCATAAAGCAGAGAAATGTGGAAATCAAGGAGAACAAATGGAAATATTTATGGAAGACAATTATGCCAGGGTTACAGATAGACAAGACTCAACAACTAACAGTGAAGTTAAGGGATGATGAGCTAAAACAGCTACATACAAGCAATCCTCAGGAAAGTCTCCAGGAACACATGATGTTCCTGTGGAACTTTGGAAATTACGAGAGAAGAAAGTGATAAAGATCTGGAAAAGTTTAAAAGTATTTTAAAAGTAGGGGAAGCAACATCTTGAAAGAAAGCTGTAGTGGCTATGTTAACCTAAAGATGGATAAAACCTTTCGGACCCAACTTCATACAGACCCACTTCAATCTTAAACCATGATTATAAAGTATTTATGTCTACAATACCCAAATGAATGGCAAAGGTGTTGCCAAAACTGACAGATATGGATCGGTATGGTTTTCTGAAGGGGGGCAAACATTTGCTAACATTAATCAAACGATGATCCACAGGGAAGCAGAATATGAGAAAATACCTTTGTTTTTGGTACGTCTTGATGTAGAGAAAGCAGGGATTTTATGAGGTGGGCATTGGAAGTATTTGCATACCCTGACAAAAATAATAAGGTTAGTTAGAAGGACATACGAAGGATCGGAGACAAGAAAAAATGTGGGTGGGTTCATCTCAGACAAGCTGTATTTGAACACAGGAACCTGGACAGGGGTTTGTCCTCTTTCCACTTTATTTGCTCTATGTTTAGAGCCATTGTGAAAGAAAATAAGGGATTCAGAAATACACTATAACTGGTATGGTAATCAAGAAAAGTTGGCTTTATTTGTAGATGATATTTGTACCTGATAAATCCAAAAAAGGACATCTCAGTCTTGTGGAACATTTTGAAACAGTTTCAAGTCGTTTTGGGATATTTCAATCAACTTTGGGCCACACAATACAAAACTAAGATATGTATAAAATGAAGCTGAATAAAATTACCAGAACTGCCAGAATATTGGGAAACATTCAAATAAAATAAAATCAACTTTATAAAATGTACACAGGTTGAACAAACACTAATTGGGCTACCAAGAAAAGTAAAATGAAAAGTATTTTTAAGAACATGTTTTACCAACACCCTGTAAGACATCCAACGGGGTGACGATGGGAATGCACTGGCCAAGCACATTAAAAACTACCCCTCTAACATCATCAAGTTTATTGCCATCGACCAGGCTGACTTGGGACCCAGGAGTGGGCCAACTGATCTTTACCTTGAATATAAGAAATTGAGGTAGCAGTTGAGATGTAATGTCACTGTTCCCCAGGGCTTAATGAGATAGCCTGTATACGCAGCGTTTTGAAATTAAAGGCAGAGTTTGTTTTATAGAGACTGGGGTGATAACAGGTTTATGCTTTTCTTGGGAACCCAAGCAGTGTTTATTCAACCAGTGTATATTTTATAAAGTTGACTATTTTATATGAATGTTGGCCAATATTTTCAGCTTTGTTTTATGCATATCTTTTCTTTTGCATTATACAGTCCAAAGTTGATTTTAATGTTTAATTACATATGGATGTTTATTTGCAAGTGTTTCTCTAATTTTATTAGTCAGTCACTAATTAGACTGGTCATGTGGTTTTATCTATTTTCTATATAAATGTTTGGTTTGTGTTACTTGGTCATTCTGATGAAGTCTTTGTTAATCAGATGAAAGCACTTATTTTTTGTCAATAAACAAGGTGCTACAGTCAACGGTTCCTTCAATTTTTCTTTTTTCTTAATTTGTATTTACTTTTAGTTGTTTTGATATTCATAAGGTAGAAGAAAGTATTCTAAGAACTATGTCGATACAAGAATGGTGAAAAGAAATTTTGCCAGTAGGGATGACTGCAAGTAGGAGTACAAAAAATGGGCAAGAGGGAGCTGAAATATACTGGAGAAACTGGCAAAGGAACCAACATATTGGGAACAAATAACTCAATAAGGAAAGTGAGACCAAGAAGGCATTTGGATTGCAGGCTAGATTAGCTGGCCAGTTAGCTCAGTTGGTTAGAGGGTGGTGATAATAACGTCATGGTCATGGGGTCGATCTCCTATGTGGGTGGGTTGGGGATAATGGTAAGGTCTTTGCCTCATAAACACAAGGTACAAGGTTTAAATTCTGACCTTGGGGTATTGTTTATGCTTAAAATGGCCCTTCAAGGCAGTTAGTTATTTTAGTATTCACCTATAACCCAATATAGGCCTAGTTTACTAAATATTTATGGGTTTGGGTTTGGCATAATGGTTAAGGTATTTACCTTGCAGACTCATGGTACAGGGTTTGATTCTCACCTTCAGAAGGGAGATTGGTTAAGCTTAAACTTGGTTAAGCTTAAACTGGCCTGCAAGGGCAACTAGCCTAGTAATTACCTATAAGCCTATGGAGACTACCTTCCCTACAAGGGCTTGCTCTCAAAGTACAGGAAAAGGGATAGGGGACTTTTAAGTGAAATACCTGCTCTGGTAGAGTTTTTAGGTGAATCTAGAACAGAAGTAGCTGTAAAAAAGGGACAATTAGTGGAGGATATAAAATATTTATATGATAACTATAAGAATCAGTCACAAGAGGTTAGAAAATATTGGGGAGAGAGACTGGAAAAGCAATTTATTAGAAAACAATGGGAAGACACATACCGTATTTATTCGAGTATAACACGCAAAATTTTATACCAAAAAAAGAAATCAAAGTTCGGGTGCGCGTTATAAACGAGGGCTGGGGTGGGGTGGCAGTGGCGGCCGGTCCATTGAGGGCGTTACGGTAAGCATTGCATAGCAATGCTATTTATGGATCAAATCATGAATTCTGCTAACAAATGTCAGATTCCACAGTCAGTCATGTACACGTGAAGGCAGCTCCTGCTGTTGTCCTAGTTTCGCATGTGCCAGAAGATGACCTTTGAATTTATACTACCATTAATGAATGTAAAATATCATTTATGGAAATGCAGAGCCTGTATTACTTGTACATTTTTAATGTGGTTTACCTCTACAAAACTTACAGCTGCACTGAATCTTAATAAACAGAAGAAACAGTTCTTTGGGTCTCCAACCGCTGAATGCCAAACACTAATGTAAACTGGAAGCAATTTAATGTCAGGGAGGTAAAGTATCACTGTTCTCTAAGCTGCTGCCAGTTATGTTGTGATTTAAATACAACAATAAGCAAGTAACAGTGGCAGCCGGTCCATTGAGGGCGCAGGCGAATTGTGAGTTCGCAATGCGCCTTTTCCGGGCTGCAGCCGCTCACTGTACGCGAGGGCGAAGGAAAAAAACGTCACCTCGTCGCGTACAGTGTGCGGCCCGAATTGGGGGTTGCCGCTTCATTTCCTCGCCTCACGTTACGGTAAGCATTGCTTTTGTATAAGATGGCAACTCAGAGTATCAAGAGAAAATGTTGTGCATATGACGCTTCATTCAAGCTCAAAGTTGTTGATCATGCTGAAATTCATGGAAATCGAGCAGCTAGCCGAGAATTCACTGTACCAGAGACGAATGTTAGAGAGTGGAGAAAACAGAAAGTCGTCCTTAAAGATATGAATAAAACAAAAAAAGCACAACGAGGGAGACAAGCCATGTACCCAGACATGGAGAAGGAACTTTATGAATGGATCATTGACCAAAGAAGTAGTGGGTACATCGTCACATCACTCCACATTAGACTTCAAGCCCAAAAGTTTTGCAAAGATTCAAACTTCAAAGCCTCTAATGGATGGACACAAAGGTTTATGAAAAGGCATGGACTTGCAATACGTCAGAGAACAAAGATAGCACAGAAGCTGCCTAATGATTTAGAAGAGAAGATTGCTTCATTCCATACCTTTATAATGAACCAACGCAAGAAGATTAATTTTGAACTTTCACAGACAGGCAATATGGATGAGACCCCCATGTGTTTTGACCTACCAGGCTACAGGACAATTGACAGCAAAGGGAAGCACACAGTCCAGATTAGAACCACAGGCCATGAGAAAACTCATTTTACCGTTGTGTTATCCTGTATGGCAGATGGTTTTAAACTTAAACCAATGGTGATTTTTAAAAGAAAGACTATGCCAAAAGGAGTTAAATTTCCACCAGGTGTCATAATCCATTGTCATCCTAAAGGATGGATGGATGAAAAGGGCATCATTTTATGGTTAGAGTTTAGAATACTAGACCAAGCGCACTACTGAAGAAATCCATGCTTGTATGGGACCAGTTCCGCTCACACCTGACAGACACTGTGAAGGACAAACTGAAAAGTCTAAAAACATTTCAAGCTGTGATTCCAGGTGGACTAGCCTCTATTCTTCAGCCACTAGATGTCGTTTTAAACAAACCCTTCAAAGACAGAGTCAGGGAAAAGTGCATTACCTGGATGAAATCCGACGACAAAGAATTGACTGCAAAAGGAAATCTCAAGAAACCTGACCTATCTCTAGTGACATCCTGGGTTAAAACATCATGGGAAGACATACCAAAAGAAATGATCATCAAGAGTTTTTTGAAGACAGGCATCAGCAATAAAATGGACGGCACAGAAGACGACCTGCTGTGGAATTCAGACTCAGAAGAAAGCGAAGAAACTGGAGAAACAGATGTTCCTGCCAACTGGGACACTGATGAAAAATTAACTCGAGAAGAATGGGAACAACTCTTTGGTGTATCTGATGATGAATCTGACTTTGAAGCATTTTAAATAAATATTGTTACCGGTAATTTTATTTCGGTATTGTGTTTATACCAGTTTACGTTGTCAATAAATGTTTTTTATCATGGCCGCACGTGTTCAACAACGTTTTTTTTGTCAATTACAATGCTTGGTGTGAAAAACAATTTTATACCGATTTTTAATCGAAAATTAGGGGTGCGCGTTATACACGACTGCGCGTTATACTCAATTACAATGCTTGGTGTGAAAAACTATTTTATACCGATTTTTAATCAAAAATTAGGGGTGCGAGTTATACACGAGTGCGCGTTATACTCGAATAAATACGGTGCATGGTCACAGTATGCAATCAAGTCCAGAAGCTTCAGGATCTCTGCTTGGAAGTTATTTGCATAGTGAAGCAGAATTCAAAGAAATTTTCCTCAGGTAGATTGCAAATGTTGGAGGTATGATGGAGAAGGAGGTAACTGGAAACATATGTTGTGTGTGATGAGTTGTCAAATTTTAAAAATTCTCTGAAGTGTACTCTATCAGAAATATTGGATGAACAAATGGCTGTAAGTAAGGAAATAATTCTTTTGAGCTGGAACATAGGATCTGAATTGCCTAGTCATAGTCAGGCCTTATTAAGTTTAATTCTCTTGACTGCCAACAAAAACAAATTACTAAATCAAAGCCTGTACCTGAGGTATTGAATACTATAAAAGTGATAAAATAACCCTTAGAAAAGGGAAGAAGCAAATTACATAAAAGTTAAATGAAAACTGTGGAAACAATACATGTACAATAATGATCAGGAGGAGTTGGTTTAAGGAAAAGCAGAAACTGGGCAGTTTTTTGTAATGCTGGATTGATGACCGTGGCAAACAAAATATAGTGCTGTATACTGTATTTAAATGGAAAAGTTTAAAATGGTTTGTTTTGTTTTCTGTTAATGCGTGTTTGCATATGTCCTAAGTGATAATAAAGTTATTTTAAAAAAAAATCAGACTCACTTTCCAAATCTGAAGGGCAAATACATCATTTGTGAGTTTCAAGATATGGATATATTTCACATTTTTGAACTGTAAACATGCCTCTCTTACTGGGAGAGTATATAGCAGCTTATTTAAGAAAATTAAACTACATACAATCCGCTTTAAAGTGGAGACAATGTATTTTGGATATACTATAGGACAGTAACATCTCAGAGTTCTGGTCCTTAATACTGATATAAACTGTCTTAGTTAAGTATTGTATTATTAACTGCCTGAATTTGCAAGATACAATCATTTTGTTAATACTAGGCATATATCAATACTGAAATTTGCAGACTAGAAATCTCTTTAGCTAGGAATTATGCAGTCTCTTAACATGGCTTGACATTGTTATATTCCATTCCTTCTGCAAACACTGCAGAGTTTATTAACAAATGGATTACTGAGATTACTGAAATTCTAACATTTTCTTTAGTTTTACATTAGGTGACCTGAGTCAAAGAAGTGGCTGTGGTGCCTGTATAAATTGGTCTAGGAGGATGGTGGTGAATGGCTGGTGCTATCTCACCATTAAGGGTGAGAGAAGTGTCGTTGGATGCCACAGAGATGACACAACTAGGAGTACTAGATGTTACCCAGTAGAGTTCAAGCCAGCAATGCCTGCACTGTTATGGTGCTTAGCACCAGCAAAGCTGAGGGGATACAATATGTGGAGGCACACTTCACATCAGGAGAAAGCAACAGTGGGCTCGGAGGAGCCACTGAGGAGGAACATGTAGGTCACCCCCCCCCCCACCTCAGTGCCAGCAAGCTGGCCCACTCCATATATATATTAGACTTTTGTCATGGACCAGAAGGGATAATTGGGATTTCTTATTCAGAATGCGAATACTTGGCTTCTGTGTCCCAAGAACAACTCGGGCAAATGGGTGTTTGTCAGTTGTGGATCCATCAGGAAAGGTCCTGGGTTAGGTGCAAAATAAGTTACATCAGTACCTAGACTCCAGACAATGCTACCAAGAATTGGCATCATTTAGATAAGTCCACCTGGCAGCTATATGGCTACAGAAGCTCATTTTCTATTCTTGTCTGCAGATTGGCAATCTGTGTCAGCAATACATTCTGTAATTGAGTTAATTCTCTATAGTATCTGCTGGATACATAAAAAAATAAAACAAAAAAAAACAAATAAGTTACTGACTTACAGTCCACCAATCACGTGAACAGAAAAAATATGACTGCTGAATCCCAGTAACTGTAGATTTACAACTGCTGTTGACAGCTCATTTCTCATTCCTCTGAAGTTTTCCTTTGAAAACAAGATTATACTTGGTTCTGAAAATTCCTGTTCAAAAGGGGAAGAAACACAAAACACATTAGTCATTTAGGAAAATACAAAACTTCAAACCAGTAGGTCACATACTGAACAAGACGGTGTATAGCTAAGTAAGTTTTGTATGCTCTGTATGCTTCACATTCTGGGCATAGGTGCTAGCAGGAAATAATCCTCTGGAATCAGTCCTCTTCCACACTTCAGTACATAAACAGCAGCTGTTAAAAGATAATACTAAACTGTGCATGGCACATTATACGACAACGTTCACTTAAGAAATTCAAAAACATGCACAAATACACAAAGAAAAATAAACACTTACCAGAATTAATCAGCTGAGACAAAAATAAGCTATAAACATACTGCTTTGCTATTACAATTTATTTTCTCATGACCATAGTAAAAGGGGGGGGGGGGGGGGGGCAAAAATGAAGAAATTTAACTAACTATGTTCTTTAGCCCACCTCCATCCTTTTCTGATTCCCAGTGGACTGCCAAAAACTAGCTTCCCATCTACAAAACTGTGCAATTCTATGTACACCACCTGCTCTGTTTTGCAGTGATTAATTCAGTTTTAGTAATTTCTTTAGTAATAGCTTCTCCTCTGCTCCACTTTCAGCTCTCTCAATGTGTCAGCCAAAAGACATGTAAGCACTAACAGAATGCCTTTCTGGAGCGCATCAAATTCAACAATCCAGTGACTGTTGTGCTTGGACATTTTTAGCAACACTACAATTGGCACTAATTTCTAACAATGTCTAAAGGCACAAAATTAAAACTTCTTTTCACACAAAAATGTGTGTGCAAGCAAAAAGTTTGTTTTGCAGCCTTCAGAAAATTACATTTTAAAGAGATCTTTCAAACACGGAAGAGTAAAAATAGAGAGCCGTGTTTGCAGCATTAATATTAATGTATAGGCGTGTGGTATTTATGTAACTCTGGGTGGCAGCTCTAATTATGCTGGATTAGAGTAGGTAAATAATTGTGTATTAATTAATTGCCAAACTGTTAACAGTTTTGTCAAAAAAATAATGATTAATTAGAGAAGGGGGGCATTATGCTCTATGATGGGTTTAACGAGGGCTGAGTACAGTGGTATGATGACTTCTCTGTAGACCTAGATACCATGCCTTTTACTTATAAGTTGAGCAACATAGAAGGACTTTTTCTTCTACTATCTTGGAGACATGTTGGTCAAAGGCTAGGTTACAATCTACATGAGTTCCCAAATCCCTGACTAATGAATTAACTTTTAAGGGTGCTTTATTAATGACGTAGTTACTTGGGGGTGGCTGAATTCCCAAATGGTACTATGATGCATTTTTGGCACTGTGTTTTAAGGCATGCCTTTGGCTCCAAACATTTGTGTGCGTTAGACCTTCATGAAGGGTATTCTCATCTTGGAGGGATTCAGTGACTGCTCTCAGTTTGCAATAATTTGCGAATTTGGTCTGCCATTGGCCTCTGACATTCACTTTGCCCTCCAAAAAGTAGATGCCAAAGAGGTGCATGCCCAGCACAGAGCCATAAGGGTATCCACTGCTGACCGGCCTTTTTGTGGAGGTGACCTCACCAGTCCTAACCTCTTTGGTCCTATCCATGAGACAGCAATACAGTATGTTATAAAGATGTTTATGCTTGCTTCCATAAGTTTGTTGTCAATGCCCGAATGGAGTATTGTATCAAATGCTTTAGCCTGATCTAAGTAAGCAGTATGCACCACTTTCCACTCATTCACTGCCTTAGTGAGCTTTCAAAGAAGTCCACCAGGATCAGTAAGCATGACCTTCCTTTGAAAAACACAAATTGGAATGGATCCAGTGTCCGGAAGTCTCATCTGCCCTTGTTGCACCATTTACCACCAGCTCTGCATATTACTCTGTACTGCCCTTGAGATTTTTTGACAAAGATGAAGACAGCCTTGTGGTATTGCCTTCTTTTGTTTAAACCTGGAAGGCTATCTTAACTTCAAAGCTGGTTTTGTTTGACCTAATTAGCCCGCTTGTCTATTTAGTTAGATGAGAGAGTTTTTATCTTTATGCAAATTACCCTTCCTGATTTCTGCTATAAGCTTTTTTCCTTTTCTTGTATATCCTGTTTAATTTGGGATGCCACCAGGGCAGTCTGTTTCTGGGAATAGTTCTGAGATTACCTTTGGTAGGTACAGCAGCCTCTATGCAGCCACTGACATGGTTGTACAGAGCTTCTCAGAGCAATTCAGCATAGGCTGTTGTATTCCTGAGGTTTGGAGGGGCACTGAATTTGACAAACCATCACTTAAGTTTGTTGTGGAATAGTTACTGGTTTTACTGGAGTTACAAAGTTGATTTTGATTTCAAAGGAGACAGCTTTATGGTTGTACCTTACACCAGGGAGGATTAGACATGGGGAGGGAGATGCAGCTTTCTCCCATATTTGAGATTATGAGGTCCAATATGTTCCAGCCTCTAGTAGGCATTTTTATTATTTGGTAAAGGGTGTTTGTATATGTGAAGTCCAGGAATCTCTGTACCTATAGATTTGATGCCACATATGATTCCCAGTCTATACAGGGGTAAATTTCCTTCCATTGGTAGGGTGCTAGGTTGGATAGGTCCAAATATGCACTGTAAGCTACAGCTGGCTAGGATTTAGTACAGGACCTTGCCTATAGTGATCTACACATGGATGAACTCCAGCGTATCATCCTGTTTGACCAACCAAGAGATATAACTTGCTACTGATGTACATTGACATACCTTCTCCTTTAGCGCTCGTCTGTGCAGCTACTGGTCTAAAAATGTGGAAGGCACTGAAACCTTGCACTTCCAGGGTACTCTCTGCCGCTTTAAACCATGTCTCAGCAACTACAGAGATGTCTATATTCTAGAGTGTGTGGAGGGCTCAGAGGAAGTGACTTTTTTTTTTAGGTTCCTGGCACTGTGCAGTAACATTTACAAGTTCAGTTAAGTTGATTTTATGTCAGTAAGTTTGTCAATTTGGCATTGCATAAAAAAAGCCACTGTGGTGGTGGTGGATAACGTTTTAGCAAGTATTCAAAAGCCTAGAGGAGGGACAGGTGCAAACCATCCTTGGCAAAGCAAGAAGGTCTGTTAGTCATGTTCTCCCAAGCTGACACATATTGGATCTCTTTAGAATACCAAAAACGCGTCTATATCAGAAGACCAAACTCTAAAAATAGCGAATGTTCTTTTATCTAACTTAAAAACGCAAAACCTTAAAATGTCGAAGGAACAGATCAGTGAATTTTTTTCCTGGGAAATAATTTGCTTATCCCCCCCCAAAAAAAAACCCAAAAAATGCACAGGCAAAATAAAGTGTTGGGCTGTGCCCCCCAAACTTAAATATACTAACTCTGAGATCGCACCACAGTGGAGAAAACAGCAAACTCCGGAGAACGGCCCATTGCTTTTTTTCCCTAAGAAAAAAATCGATGTTCCATGCCTTCGACATTTTCAGGTTTTGCGTTTTAAAGTTCAATATGAGAGTGATCGCTAATTTAAGCGTTCGCTCTTCTGATTGGAACCCCCAAAAACAGCCAGTTGCTAAAATCAGTCATCTTCTGCTCAAACTGTAGCATCACTCTTGGTGACTGATGACATGCTGCTCAATGCTAAGCTCATACTAGCCTGAGATACACAATATAAGTGCGCCATAATGTCTCTCTTCATATTGTCCAGGGAGGCATATCTCAGGCTATTCACACCTAAATGGACTATGATGGAATCTCACTTGTACTAGAGGTATAATGACGCAAGAGTTGTGTGTGTGTGTGAGTGATTTGATGGATCCAGGCTCAAGATAAGCAGCTAACAATTATCTTCCTGGTGCATATTTGCTGTGGAAGAATAGCAAATATTTGTCACAGATCTGTTATTGGAGTAAATAGCCCTAACCAGCAGCATTTAAAAGTACTGCTAAGTGGAATCTTTTCTTTACGATGCAAAATATGATCTGGTGTCACACCACATTTACTTAGATAAAAAATGTAAAGGATCTGTTTGTTTTTTGCAGGTTCACATGATGTGAGTATCTAGCAATCACATGACTTGACTCGTGATTGCTAGGCCACTGACCACATGAATTCAGTACCACACACACACGACTCAATCTGGCCCTGTATATTCCTGAATGCTAGAAGTTAGGTCTCTTGTCAAGAGGCTTGTTTTTGTCAGAATCCTTGGATACTTTTGAGGCACATCTCTTCTGCTGATAAATGACTTCACCTGCAATTCTAAAAGCAAGGAAGTATTGCTTTAAGCATAAATGCTCTGGTTGTTTTAGCGATTACATGGGTGGTGTGAAATGTGACAACCACATGCTGTTCATGTTGCATCTAAGTACAGATATGCAAGGCTAAACACAGTCCAACTCTTCCTTTCTCTAATGGTAAAGGATGCATCTGTCTTCTTCTAAATATGTCTCCATTTGTGAAATACATAAAGCCAGTCTAGAAATACTATCAGTAGGAAGGAAAAATTGGGTTAAAAAAATATATACATCAGTAGGTATGTACTAAATATGACAACAGTTCTGTAAGGAGTACAATCCAACTTTGGTATTCATCAGGACTGCAGTCCACAGGTACTGCATGCCAAACTATTTGTCAATATCAAACTCCTGCATAAAAGATGGAATTTTTCTCTAAGACTGCCTCCAAATGTACTTCACTGTTTCATTTTTTACAGATCCTCCTGCCATCTTTAATTTCCCTTCTGAACACAAACTAACTTGAAATCTTCTGTCACATGTAGCAATTCACTTCCAGACTAAAAGACAATCTTTTCTGTTGCATACAGCACTTTCAACTTCCTTCTTTATTTTGCAAGTCTTTAATAAATTTGTTTTCTGTATTTTTACTTCTGCTTACCTCCCAGGCTGGGTGTTATACTTTTGTGAATCAAACAAACCCAAAGCACACAAGACCATTAACTGCAGACCGATCCCAGAATTTAAAAATGGAATTTTCCCCTCCACTTCTGTGGAATAGGAGGAGAAAGCATGGACTGTGGTCCACCTAAGTAGTGTTTGATTACTGGCACAGGCAACTGACAGAGCATCAGGGAGGGATGGGCACTCTTGTCCTGGAAGACAGGGAGAGTGCTTGTTGATGACACTCGCTAAGGGAAGGCATGGTCCAAAAGTGGGGCTTGCCCTCAGACACAGTTGATGAGCATGGGGCATGTGGGGGGGGGGGCAGGAAAAGTCGGTAGGGCATATAAAAAGAAACTTCCCTGGATGAAAGCACAGATGTCTCCAGGAGAGTCTATACTGAATCAGCGAATGCTTAAAAAAGCGAACGCTGATTCATCAACCCTATTTGAGCGAATGCTGACAATCCCGAACACCTGGAACAGCAATTTTTTTCTCAATGTTTATGTTTTGTCTTTAAAGCCTCAGTTGTCTAGCAGAGGTTACCCCCTCATCCGCCTACACTTTCCAGACATTTTCTGCCAAGACATCTGCTTTACTCTTAAATGTCTTAAAAACAATCTAAACTCAAGTTTAGTCCTTTTTTTCTCAGGGAAAAAAAATCACTGGGCCGGTTTCGGGAGTTTGCCATTTCCTCCACTGTGGTGCGATCTCGGAGTTGGTATATTTAAGTGTGTGTGTGTGTGTGGGGGGGTTGTGGAGGGGCGAAGCCCCCTCAAACACCGTTTTAAGGTTTTTTGTTTTTTTTGTGGAACAGCGATTTTTTTCCCCTGAGAAAAAAATTGCTGTTCCGGGTGTTCGGAATTTTCAGCGTTCGGTGAACTAGGGTCGATGAATCAGCATTTGCTTTTTTAAGCGTTCACTGATTTAATATAGACCCCCTCCAGGATACTGTCAGGATCCATGACTGGTGTCAGCAAACACCAAAGTAGAATGGAGACAGGAAGATGGCTGGTAGACCTGGCATGCTCTGGAGGTCTGGCAGATACTAAGAAGTCAGAGGGGACAAAAGAAAGGAAGGAATTTTCCCTAAATAATGAAACATTCCTTTAACCAGAGTTACAATGCCATCACTTGTATACTTAGTTGAGGATATGTGTTGTCCTCATTCAGGATGTTTGTTTCAAGCTGAAATACCATATTGACTTCGGCGTTTTGGGTCTGCACTGCTAGACTGCTGTTACATAACCTGTCTCACTTCTAGACTTCTGGCATGTTCTGTCTCTGTCAGTCTCTTCTCAATGTTTACGTTTTGTATTTAAAGCCTCAGTTGTCTAGCAGATGTTACCCCTCTTCCACCTACACTTTCCAGACATTTTCTGCCAAGACATCTGCTTTACTTTTAAATGTCTTAAAAACAATCTTAACTCAAGTTTAGTCTTAACTAGATTCCCTCAACTGTATTCACCCTTGTATATAGATAGATATATGTATGTATGTATGTGTGTGTGTGTGTATGTATATATATATATATATATATATATATATATATAAAAAATGCACATAAACTGCTGTACTGGAGTATACTTTTAGTGGTTTATTTTCATTGCAAGGTTTGGGCGCTCCAATGTTTGTGAATGTTGACTCCAGGAGTTCCTTGGTAATCGCTGTAATTCCCTCTTATACAGCCTGGTCAGGTGAATAATAAGAATGGTGAATGTCATATGGCCCAGAATAGTGAGAAATTGTCTTCCTGTCACTATAGACTTACCTGTTTTACCTTAGACTAGGACAGTCAGACTGCACTTTGTTCTGGGGATGGTTGGCCTTGCCTATATTGGAATCCATCAAGTGCTTCTAAAAAAAAAAATCTCTTTCCTTATAGGACATAGACTTGACTTCTGCTTGATGAGAGAGAAGCCCAGTCTGCTGAGACAATATAAAGTATACTCTAGTGCCCTCTGCATATCTTCCTGGCATGGAGCCTGAATCAGGCAATCATTCAAAAATAAGGATAAATGTGGATGTCCTTAGTCCTACACTGTCATCACCGGAGCTAGACATTTTTGGCATATCAAAAGGCATCAAAGTAAGTGGGCAGTGCTGGCAGTGCCACAAGCCTGAACAGTACTGCATGTGTACCCTAACGATGGGTATATGTACACATGCACCTTTGATGCCTACTGTAACTAAAATGTGTGAGAATCTAGGAGTGGGAGTAGGGCCTGAAAGGATATCATCAATTTTTAGGAATTAAGTTTTAAAATGTCTACAATGCGTCTCCAAGAGACTTCTTTTCTTGATACAAGGAAAAGTCTTGAGAATAACTCTGTCTCTTGCCCTATAGGGAGGAGGTTCTTTTGCTCCCTGTGCCAACATCTCTGATAAGAGACCTTACAAGGCGTTCCTGGTCTTCCTGCATTGAAAGCATGCTCTTCCTTTAAAGGCTAGGTCAAAAGCTTGAGCGTTTACCCTCTAAAAACTATCAGCAGAAAGACACTATCTATTTTAATATCTATTCAATGGTAGTAATAAAAAGCCAGATGACCCCTTATCTTGATTAAAGGAATAGGTTTAGATAGTTCAACAGCCAGAGTGGGTTTTCTTGAAGTGGGGGGGGGGGGCAGATGTTAGAATAGTCCCAACTAATTCCTGGAGGGTGCTGGGCCCAAAAGGCCACCAGGCCTCCCGCTATACTCATGCTGCTAGTTTCTCTTTTGAGCAACCTTATTACCCTTAGGCTGTTTACCTTGCCCTACATACAATAATAAGGCTGCTTAGAAGAGTAGTTTATGTTACATTTGGGAATGGCAGTGTGGAACATGCGTTTCATGGGCTCCACTGTTTTCCCTTTATTCTCCAACTTCTGACTACATCATCACAATAGGGTACAAACAGCAACTCCTTATCCAAAGAAGCATTTGGTTGTTGCCCCTTCTCATCCTCAGACAGGGACTGAGGCTGCAGTTAGGACAGCCTTCTGATAACATGATTTCACTGCAGCAACAGGACCAACAGCTCTGGATGCTTCATTAACAAAATAACACCCGTGCTTTGGCAGAGTTATCCAACTGCAAAACAGCTTTGGATGAAAAGTGAGTTCTTTAAGGTCTCAACCAGAAATCCCTCACAACTATCTCTGTTGTTGGTTAAGGACATGTTCCTTGCATTTCAGACTTGGTCTCTCAATTTAAAGCCCTAAATCTAAGACTGCTAAAGTATACGCTTTTTGCCAACTTTGTCCAGCAATCTGTACCAAAGTCTTAAGTGATAATTTAATAAAGGTGTTTAGGAAAAATGTCTATCACTCTGATTTAACTTTCTTTGGGAATAACCCTATATATCCAAGAGTTAATCTATTTTTTTTTTTTTTTTTTTTTAAGAGAACATCGGGAGCACATTTCATGTTTAAGAACTTCTAAGAGTCACAGACATATAAAAATGATCAAGTTTCCTATGCGGGCTGGCTCCAGGAAAACAGCTTAAAAAAATCCAGGTGGTCTTTTTTGGTTACAAGTACAGCTACAGGTTGTGGAGTCCCATACTCAGAGGGTCCAGATATCTCTTCTGGGGAGCAGGGGTCACATGAGATTGGCAATGGAAATGTTGCCTTATAACTGAGAATGCATTAAGTCCTCTGGTGAATTAGAAGCCAGAGTGCCCTCACTGTCTGTGTTATAAGCCAGAGGAAATGAAAGGAGACCTGTGACCTGTAGCCCAAAATCTCCTCCAAGTCATATCAGTCAGAATCTGTTAGAAGAGAAGCCTCCCTCTTTACCTTCAGGGTTTGGACTCCTGTTACAGACTGCTGATCAGGTTGTAGGAAAGACAGAAATGCATTAAAATCCTGAGCCAGTTGTGTCCAATCGTGGAAGATTAGTTAGCTAGAAATAAGGGCAACCAGACCTATTAAGAGGCATTTGCGCTTGGCAGAGGTCTGGGCTACAGGCCTCTGCATATTTTGTGAGGGATAGGTGGTGGCCAAGGATTTTGGTATCTGAAGGGGACATCCCTTGGCTTCAAATTTCTTGTTAGTATGGTAGTCTTCCTCAGCCATGGGAAATTACAGTTGTGCACACTTACCATAAATGTAGATGTTTGAGTGTATTCACTGTTGCAGTCATCACATTTGGGTTATCCCTGCCAGGGTTGCCCTTGGCCAGCCTGAATACCAGAGACTTAGTATTTCTGCGTCGGTTGCTGTTGCTTGAGGACTGACGTCAGGTCATCAGTAGTATAAAGTAAGGCAGCCGACGGCATTACATCAGTTTTTCTTGCCCTAACCTGCCAGGAGCCCCCTAAGTAGGAGGCCAGGTTCTGGTGCAAGAACCCCAACAGTGGAAACTAAATGCCAATATGTCCCTTATAAGGAAAGGAGAACAGCAAGGAAGAATGGAAATAAAAGGAGTGAGAAACTAAAGGGGGATGGAGGGAGGGAAACCAGGACTGCAACAGTGAATACACTCCAACATCTACATTTATGGTAAGTGTACACAACTGTACTATGTTCTTCATGTTTCACTGTTGCAGTCATCACATGTGGGTAGATTCCCAAAGCTGAGGAAATGGGTGGAGGCAGTCAAGGAAACTAGGGGCTGGCTAAGATACCCTGCAAGACTGCAGAGGCAAACCCTGCCCTGGATTTGGAAAAGAGAGGCAGGTGGTAATGCTTGGTAAAAGTGTGAACAGATGTCCAGGTGGCAGCCTCCAGGATGTCCCTGGTGGGGTCTCCTGAGGAAAGCTGCAGAGGTGGAAGCTGCTCTGGTGGAGTGTGTCCTGACACCCTTGGGAGGAGGCTTTCCACGATGGTTGTAGCAGAAATCGATGTAGTGTGCTATCCATTTGGAAATGGTTTGCTTGGAGATGGCTTTGTCTTCTGCCCCTGTAGAAAAGTTAACCAGCAATTGATCAGACTTTCTGAAGGATTTAGCTCTGTCCAGAAAGAATCTGAGCTGTGTGTGCACATCCAACATGAAGAATCCTTTCCCCCTTGTTCTGAGGATTAAGAAAGAAGGTGGGCAAATTAATGGATTGGTTGAGAGCCACATTGAACACCACCTTAGGCATGAAGGATGGATTAGTTCTGAAAGATACCCTGTCTGCATGGAAGATGAAGAAGGGTTCCACAGCCATGAATGCTTGCAGCTCAGAGACTCTTCTGGCTGAAGGGATGGCCAGAAGGAATGCTGTCTTCCAGGAGAGAAATTTTAACTCTGCAGAAGAAGCTGGTTTGAAATGGGGCAGCGTGAGCTTTTCCAAGACAAAGTTAAGGTCCCAAGCTGGTGTTGGTGCCCTTCAGGGTGGCCTCAAGTTGCTAGCCCCTCTGAGGAACTGTTTGATCAAAGGATGTGAGGAAAAAGGGCTGCTCAGTGGGAAAATGAGCAGAAATAGCAGAGGCATGAATTTTTATAGAAGAGACAGAGAGGCCACTGTGTAGTAGGTCAGCTACGTAATCCAGGATGAGAGGGATGGAGAGCTGTGCCATATTGGCTCCCTTAGCCTGGATCCAGGTGCAGAATCTTTTCCATTTATCTGCATCCAGAACCTGTTTACTGAGGATGGCAGATTGGTTCGGAGTTAATGAATAAGTCAAGCTACCAAATTGAGTACCTGCAATTGGGGATGCATGAATTCCCCTTCTGTCTGGGTCAGGAGGCTTGGAATCTGAGGAAGATGCCATAGAGGTAGTGGGGACAGGCTACGCAGCAAGGGGTACTAGTGTTGGGGCCAGTCTGAAGCTATAAGAATGGTCCTTGGTCTTTCCTCCCATATTTTGAGCAGTACCCTGGGGATGAGAGGTAGGGGAGGAAAGGCATAGACTGACAGCTTGACCCAGGGGAAGGACAGGGCATCTACATTCCAAGCCATGTAGTGATGCTCCCTGGTGATGAATTTTCTGAGCTGATGGTTGGTGTGGGAGGCAAAGAGGTCGACCTTTGCGGTTCCCCATTTCTGAGTTATTAGGGTGAAAGCACTTCTGTTGAGTTGCCACTCGTGTGGGTCCAGAAGGTTTCTGCTTAATTGGTCTGCCAGAGAGTTGAGAGAGTCTGGTAGTTATTGTGCTAACAAGTGTAGTTGCATGGAAGAAGCTGTGAGGCAAAGGGTTATGGCCAGCCTGCATAGAGGGTAGGAGTGAGTCCCTCCCTGCTTATTGATGTACCACATCACAATGGTGTTGTCTGTTTTGATCAGGAAAACCCCTAGAGAGAGAGAGAGAGAGAGAGAGAGAGAGACGGGGTTTGAAAGCTATCAAGGCATGCTGCACAGCCATCATCTGTTTTAGATTGATGTGCAGAGGGATTTGATGTGGGCTCCATTGGCTCTGTATGCACCTGCCGTCCAGGTGTGGACCCCAAGCGTAGTCTGATGCATCTGTGGTGAGGGTCTGGGTGGGGGTTGGGGAGAAGTGCAGTCCCTTGTTGTGGGAGCATGCTGTTGCCCACCAAAGAAAATCCTTTCTGAGGCAAGGAATTATAGGTAGAAGGATTTCCAGGTCTTGAGAGTGTTGACAGCAAAGGCTCTTTAGGTACCACTGAAGTTTCCTCATATGCAGTCTGGCATATGGAATGAGTAGTATGTAAGATGTCATGAACACCAGAGCTCGCAGGATCTTCCTTGCAGATAGCTGGGGCCTGCTGGCTAGTTGAGAGAAGTAGGCTGTCAGGAAAATTTGTTTCTCTGGTGTAAGGTATGCCATCTGGGATGCTGTGTCCAGACTTGCTCTCAGGAAGATTATCCTTTGGGTGAGCACCTGTTTGGATTTCTTTTCATTGACTGTGTACCCTAGGGAGGTTAGTAGGGTCTTTACAAAGGCCAGGTGCTTGAGCAGCTTTTCCTGACTGTCTGCCTGAATGAGGCAAGTCGTCTAAGTATGGGTAAATTTTAATATTTCTTTGCCTGCAAAAGGCAATGGCTGGAGCCAGACATTTTGTGAAAACTCTGGGAGCAGTAGATAAGCCAAAGGGAAGCACAGAGAACTGAAAGTGTTGAGATCCTGCCCTGAAGTGGAGATATTTCCTGCATGATTTCCCGATAGAAATGTGGAGGTAGACCTCTTTTAGATCTAGGGTGGCTAGCCAAGCGTCCTTGGACAGCATGGGTAGCAGCTGCTGGAGGGTGAGCATTTTGAATTTTGTGATCACCAGGAAGGTGTTTAGAATGGATAGATCAAGGATGGGGTGCCAAGTGCCCTCTTTTCTGGGCACCAGAAAAAGTCTGGAGTAGAAGCCTTGGCCTATCTGTTCTGCAGGAACGTGCTCTACTGCCCTCAAAGAGAGCAGGGAAAGGATTTGCTTTTGAGCCTTTTCCCACTGATTTGGTGGTAGGTCTGTGAACCCTTTTGGGGTAGGAAGGGTGTGGACGGAAAATTTGTATACTGGAGATAAAATGTTCAGGACCCATTGGTCCTTGGTAATGGTGGACCAGATGCTTGATTGAAAGGAGAGTTTTCCTCCCAGGGGTAATTGAAGGTGGGCAGAAAGGTGGGTGGTGAGTCATTGTGAGTTCTTTACATAAAGGGGTGGCTTAGAACTCCCTGGTTTTGAAGTGGAGGTAGTTCACTGCTTAGATCGCTGCATTCCACCAGGGGCTGCTGTCTGGGGGGGGGGGGTCTGTTTCCTCAGGGCCTCGGCTGGGCTGGTTTACTTGGAGCAGGAAAAGACCAGTGCTTGAAGGGACAATGCCTACTGGACCTGTAAGAAATCCTTCACTGTTTGCATAGATTTTACTTTTTCAAGACCTCTTCTGCCTTAGTTCCAAATAAGTTATCTTTGTGCAAGGGGGGATCCAACAATTTAGATTTGACATGGCCTGGCAGGGGTTGTTCCTTAAGCCATGCATGTCTTCTAATGACAGAACCAATGACTGCTGCCCTGCAAGAAGCTTCTAAGGGCATCAAAACCCTAGTGCAAAGTATGTTTAGTTACTTGACTTGCAGAATGCATTAAGTCTTGTAAATCTTTAGAATCTGTCCAAGCAGGAAAGAAAGATATTTTTTTGTTTAAGGAGTTGCAAGTTATGTTGCTGAAATTTCAGCATATGGAACTGACAATTTAGTGCCCTGATAGCAAGAGTTCCTGAGGTGTATAGCTTTTTACCCCATCTGTCCAGTGCTCGGGAATCCCTGTCTGAGGGTGTTGGATTCTTAGCAGAGGTTGCTTTAATCCCTTTTGGCCCTTGAGAAATGACCTCAGGGTCACCTGTTGGATTTTTAAAAAGATATTTGTGTGAGTCAGGGACTCTATAGTACCTGCCTGGTTTTCTGGGAGCAGGAGGTAGGGCGTCAAAAGTCAAGCTGGATTCATGGAAAACATCCTCTACAACATCCAGGACTGGGGGGATGGCCAAGGGTTTGTGTTGCAGAAGATCTAGGAATTCCCTGAGTCTCTTTTTAGACTGAGGGTAGTCCTGACTCTCCCATTGGAAATGCTCCCTTTAAGTATCCAGGGTTTCCCCAAAGGAAAAATCCTTTGGGTAAGAGGCTTAAGGAATGGAGTCGTCTGCATCAGAATCCTCATAAGTGGAGAGGGGTTGCATGTCTTCATAGTCAGATGCATCAGATTCATCTGACTCTTGTTCAGATAAAACTATAAGGGACAGATCTCTCCCTTTTGGAGGGGGTAGCTTGGCTTCCCCTGATCAGCATAAGGTCTTCCGCCATTTTAAGCATTTGAGACTGACGCAAGGTAGCAGGGGCCTGAGAGTGGGTCGTCTGTTTCTTGAGTGTGGTTCGACCCCTGGGGCTAAGAAACTCGTTTGTCTTTGAAAGAACTGTAGTCACAAAATAAGATGTCTATGTCAGGAATCGGTAGTGCAAAGAACTTCCTCGGAAGCCAGTGCCTGTTCAGCGGCACTGGACCCATCCAAGGTAGAGATGACTGCAAGATCCTTAGTCGAAGAAGAGTTTTGCAGTATACTGGACTCCAAAAGGGTCTTGCCAGTAGCCTGCGAATCCACTGAAGCGGGCATCAGGGGCTGTGAAAGTGCCTCACTGAGTACCGGAGAACTGACGACTGGCTTAACGGAAGTGTCGGTAGGTTTGGACCTGTGCGGTCTATCTCTGTCTTTACCTTTACGTTTTTTCTGAAGATCTGCTGTCAGATGGCTTACGTTTTTTCTGAAGATCTGCTGTCAGATGGCTTACAGAAGCCATATCAGAATTCGAGGACTGTAAAAAATATCTGGCTAAAATAAGGGCCCAATGATAGACAGTTCTGGCATTGAACAAAGCACAGACGCAACAACGGGGGATGTCGTGATCTGGGCCTAAACAAGTGACGCAGTAAGAGTGGAAGTCTCAGTGTGGCATTTGCTTTCCACAGGCGAGACAATTATTAACTTTTTGTGACATCGGTTAGTGCAACAAAAAAAGGATCCCCAATGGGGTACTTAGTTTTACAAGACTTCAAGTTCAATTCGGTAGACGAAAACTCAAGTAGCAGCCAACTGGCACTCGTGCGAACCTCTTCTGCTTTGGGCTCCACGGCAAGAAAGACTGATGTAATGGCATCAGCTGCCTTACTTTATACTACTGATGACCTGACATCAGTCCTCAAGCAACAGCAACTGATGCAAAAATACTAAGTCACTGGTATTCGGGCCAGCCGAGGGCTACCCTGGCCGGGATAACCCAAATGTGATGACTGCAGCAGGGAAACGAAGAATATCACCTCATTCTATGTGCTACATTAAATGATGCTTTTTGATTGATGCCTCATCACTATACCCTCTTGCAGGTTAAAGTGACTTGTCTGAGATCTGGTAGATTATGCTTAATATGGTGGCCTCCATAGGTGTATTACTACAGTCCTCAATAGTTGCAGGCATTAAAGTCCTGGTCGATGACACCCTCTGACCTCAGAGCACTAAATTGAACTCAGCAGTTTAAGGGTCTCCTAGATTTCTCCATTGGGGCTCATTTTTCTTTTTTGTCTCCTTCAAAACATTACCCTATGGCTCTCTACTACTGACACTATATCACCCCATTCAATCTGAAGGCATGGGAGCCAGGCACTGAGCTGAGTGAGAGCCCTATTACCCATGTTTCCTGCCCAGGAGCCCCAATCAGTTCTTCACTACCTGTTGAGAGAGTCAGGTAGTAGGTAGCAGGCCAGCTTGCTGGTCATGGAGGGTGGTCTACCCTCTCCTCACTGGCAGCACCCCCGCTTCCACTTTGCATCCCTGCTGAGCCCAGTACTGCAGTCCTGAGAGAAAGTCTGGCTCTGCATGATGGCTTCCCCCATGACTTACTGCCACATTAAACACACACTGTACAAACTTGTCTTACTCCGTCTCCAGTAAGGTAACACCAAGAGCTTCTGCTACATGTCACTCTATGGGGCAGGGTTAGTCACCTCATTCTCTCCAGAATCGAGGAACAAGCAGTGGCTGCTCACCTCCCATCCTTCCCAGACAGCTCCTGAAGGTGCCCAAGCCTCCAAGAGAACTGGGGTGACATGCACTGCCGTCAGTGCCTTATCCTTCTATGTAAAGCAGTTGATCCTCTGTTTTCTTTTTCTTGAAAGGAACATCCATGCTGCCCTTTTACTGCAAGTTTACAGCCATGGCAAGTTTATTTTAGGCCATAAGCTTCCTTCCTTGTGTTCAGGATTTCCTGGAAGGGCTCCTGCCTTCTCTTGCCTTAGGATGGAACTTCTGGCAAATCTCATAACTGCCAATGTTGTATTCTAGACCTAGGTAGTAAAGGCACTAGTCATGTTAGTCTTTGCAACTGACACGGCAATTACAGACACTTCTGCTTCTTTTTTTCTAGGCCAGACATGCCCTATATCTCCATATATAGCACTGGCTAATTTGGCATGCTAACCACCACAAAAGCAGCAAATCTAGGGAGAAATCACAATACAGGCTTACCATGTGAAGACATCCAAAGTAAAGCAACATCTGCCAAATCAAAGGGAAAGAGTGCTCATCTCTGAGATATGAGACGGATGTCAGACTCTGCCTGTGAAACAGATCCTTTAGTTTATGACTAAAATAATGATCTTTTGAAGGACATAGGAAGTACTTTACTTGCTATGTAACCAAGATAAAACAGACCAACATGGCAAGGATAAAACTCTACAGCTTTAATAAAACAGTAATTGCTTTCATGCCACAAGGTGCTTCTTCAGACCATTACAACATACATAAGTAAAACATTTACATATACAAATCAATTAGATTAATAAATTAAGGCACATGATTTGAATGTCGGTTTTAAAGAGACTTGGAGAATCATTTAATTCAAGGCCTCTATCGACTTGCAGGTCTAATATAGCATCTCAATTTGACACATTCAGTCTTCGTCACATAATCACCACCTCAAACCAAATTCAAGCAACTGTAATACAAAAAACTTAAAATGTGTTCCACCAAAAATATTGATATGCTTTGCTAAAGCATTAGATAGTTTCAACCTAACATCATACAACAGTTCAAGAATAAGTTCTCTCAGAGAACCTACATAAAAACACAAACATTCCAAAACACTGTGCTAGATAAACTAAATCAACACTTTTACTATCAGCATAAAAATCAAATTTATAAGAGTGACCACAGCCACGATGCACAAATTGAGAGGTAGGATAGATATATGTACAAGTACAAACAGGAATTACATGGAAACATCCTTACATGTTCTGAATTCTTATCATTCTTGTGTTTTTAACAAAGTTGCTGTTTAACAGATTCATTATTTTTAAAAGAAAAACATTTATTCCCCCAGAACTTTTTAAAACCCTCATCAACCCTTAGAAATGGCCAGTTCTTCTTCATATATTCACAAAATAAATTAACATCACTCAAGTATGTTTAAACAACCCTTGAACTGAACTGGCTCGATCCCAGGGAACCAACCAATCTCATCAATCAACCAACCTCCATCTTTTGAGTCAGAAAAAAATACTAGTAGTACTCCAATTAGAACAGACGTCTGCAACAGTGTCATCAATTTCTTCAGCTTTATAACATGCAGCTAAAAATTTGTATGCAAAGCTATAAAAACTTCAGATAAAACACGCTCATCATTTCACCTAGCAGTTCTAACAAACTGTCCTTTCAAAACATTTCTATGAACATGTTAAGAATGCATACTAGATCTATGCAAGGTAGCATTTTTCCTACAAGGTTTCAAACTTTACCCTCAGTATTTTTCATAACGGCATCCAAAAATCCAATACACGTATGAGAGTATTTAAGTGTAACCTTCAAAAAAGAAGTACTCTGCAAATAATCAATAAAGTTGTGTAACTAACAGTTCCTGTCCAAACCATGAAAATGTCATCCACAAAATGTTTATAACATTTAATAGAATCTACAAATTAATTACCATTCAATACCTTTTTCAACTCCTAATATGCCAAAACCATACTGGCGTAGCTGTTAGCACATACAGTGCCCCATGGTGATGCCCATCTTCTGTAAATAAAGCTTATCCTCAAGCAAAAATATAGTATTTGCCAAAATTAATTCTAATAGCAAACATTTTAATTTATATAGTTTGTATGATGGTTTCCATGAAATATGCAATTACCTTCTTGTTACACTAGATGTATGTTCTTTGTTTACTGTGATAGCCCATGACATTAGCGTCGAGAACGTTAGACACTTCCTCTCTCAAAATAGTGCATTTATTAATGGGAAAATTAATTTGATTTATTGTTAGATTTAATTTTATGGAAAATATATATATTTTTTTAAGACAATTTTTATTTACAGAAGATGGGTGTCGCTGTGGGCACCGTATGTGCTAACAGCTATGCCAACATGGTTTTAGCATATTAGGAGCTGAATGAGACACTGAATGATGATTCCTCTGTGGACTCTACTAAATACTATAGACAGACACTTTGTTGCTGACATTTTCCTAGTTTGGAGAGGCTTGTTAAAGAGTTACATGACTGATTATTTGCAGATTACAACTTTTTTGAAGTTTACACTTAAATACTCTTGTATTTGTACTGAATTTCTGGATGTAATTGTTATGAAAGATACAATGTAACAGCCAAGACTTTCTTTTAAAAACAGCAAATCTCTTAAATGGCCACTTTGTTATAAAACACAAGAATGAGTAGATGTTCAGAATGTATTGGGACGTTTCCACATACATCTACAATTACAACAGGAATTATCTATCTTACCTCTCAGTTTGTGCATCCTGACTCTGGTCGCTCTTATAAATTTGATTTTTACGCTGATCATAAAAAGTGTTGATTTATTTAGCATAGTGTTGTGCATGTTCATGTTTTTATGTAGCTAAGACCAACTGTTCTCTGAGAGAATGTACTTGAACGGGTCTACTTCTTTTGACCTAACTTTCATTTGCCCGACACTCAATTTCCCGACCCCATTTGACAAAGTTCATTTGCCCGACACTTCATTTGACCGACAAGTATTATTAGCAAGAAAATGGAATATGCCCCCTTCCCCACTGTAGTGCGACCCTGGAGTTAGAATATATAGTTGGGGGGGTGTGGGGGGCACAGCCCCCCACAACAGGGGGTGTGGGGGGGCAAAGCCCCCCCTTTTCATTTCATATGATATTGTTAACTTTTGATGTAATATTGCTTAGTAAAAGAAAAGTAACTGGGGGGGCTTCGCCCCCCACACCCCTCCTATCTATATATTTTAACTCCAGGGTCGCTCTACAGTGAGGAAGGGGGCATATTCCATTTTCTTGCTAATAATACTTGTCGGTCAAATGAAGTGTCGGGCAAATTAACTTTCAGTCATTTGGTCTCGGGCAAATGGGAGTTAGGTCAAAAGAAGTAGACCCACTTGAACACATGTATGATGCTAGGAGGTTGAAGCTATCTAATGATTTAGTAAAACATATTAATATTTTTGGTGGAACACATTCTTTTAAGTTTATCGTATTACAGTTGCTTGAATTTGTTTTAACGGGGCAATTATGTGATGAAGACTGAATGTGTTGAATTGAGATGGATATTAGAACTGCAAGCCAATAGAGGCGTTGGATTAAATGATATTCTCTCTCTAAAACTGGCACTAAAATCACATGCTTTAATTCATTAATCTAATTGATTTATAAATTTAAAAATAGTCTATGTTGCAATGGTCTGAAGAAGCACCTTGTGGTGTGAAAGTGCTTACTGTTTTATTAAAGCTTTAGCGTTTTTATCCTTGCCATGTTGGTCAGTTTCATCTTTTTACTTGCATTGGACTTGTTTTTGCTAAGGCTATCCTTTATCCACTGCATTAGCTTTTACTGCTTGAACCTTACTTAATATGCCTGGGCTGTCCTTTGTTACAGGGACTACAAGATGTACTGAGGGAAGAATGTGAACAGACAAAGAAACATGGCCACTTTGGGGTATAACAAACTGTAGCAACAAACAATCTGTGTGATTCTGATACACGTGTATAGCACAGAATATCAAGATAAGATGAAAATGTACATTTTTAGTTGATTAGAATTTTTATTTAAATAAGGTTTTTTTTACATGCAATTCTAGAGACAGACCTATTATATCACAAAGGAAAAATGTGCTGCCTACCAATCAACTTAAGAATCAGCCTTCTAACAGCCACTAAGACATACAAACTGCTATACAATGGATACAGTCCATCACGCCATAGATAGATTCATTTGAAATGGTTTACAAAGACCTTTCACTCCCCTCCAACTCCAGCTTCCTTCTTCCCTAACACCAGCACCCCCCCAAATATACATTTATCAGTAGCTATATATGTTATACAAAAATGTCAACAGGGTTTAGGGCTCTTTTTCAAAACCTACTGAAAAAAAATATTTCCTCAAGGCATTTTACTCAGAGATGAAACCATACTTGCTCAATGAAGACAAATCTCAGTGTGGGTCTACAAGTTAACATGTGGTAGTTAAACATTAACAACTGGCAGCACTTCACAATGAGTCCATAATGATTTATCCACTCCAGTTTCATCAATGAATTGTAACTAAACTATCAATAACTAAAACAATCATACAACAAATAAACAATAAATAACACATTCACTTCTCATTTTGACTGAAGAAGTTTGCACTTCTCTCATAGGAGTTTTACCTTACATCCCTGGTTTTTAAATACACTAAATACAAAGGTGCACAACTCTGAAGTACAGAGAATTATTTATTTAATTTATTGACTTGTGCTGACTGGGAAAGTCCACTGGGTCAGAAACCCATTTTCAGTGGAGGCCTGGGAGAAAAGCTCCAAGAAAGATACAAAATATTAATACAAAATGTAAAAGTACATATACTACAGAGAAATAGCGCTGTGTTTTAGTACAGACCAACATTATAACATTACATGACAACTTAAATATATTAACATGCAAAAAAAAAATCATTCAGAAAACTAGGAACATTCAAGGAAGACATTGTTTTGATCTTACAGTAGGGTGTTCTAGAGTTAGTGTAGAAGAAATTGGAAAGGCGAAGTAAAATAGACTGAAAATTGAAAGGGCTTTGTAAGGAATTTCAAGAGATTTGCAAGATGTAAGATTGTAGTAGAGAAGGAAAAAGTGGATGGTTAACTTTATTTATGGTTTTCACCACTCAACCATGCAGTCAGTGCAAATACTGTACATACACAGTGACTTTGAAAAATCTGGGCCAAAAACAGCTGATTAAGTTTTTACCTTTTCACTTTAATTTGAGTCGCCCCATTTTGTAGTTAGTGCAAACTCATACATATAACTTCAAAAAAATGAGCCAAGTCAGTTGTTGATGGTCCTCCCTTTTGCTCAAGTAAAAATATAACTCAATGTCAACAAAAGAAGAAGCATTGAATTCTCAGGTTCCCTTCCACAAATGTACCCCTTCTGATCTAGATGGTATAAACAGCACGTGTAGTACAGTTTACTGCACGTTTTTACTTTCTATGCCTCTTTTTTATTATCTGTAATTAGTAACCAAAACCTACTCTAACCTGTAAAATTAACAAATATAGGGGACCTGTGAAAGTGTGAAAAATACCCATTGAGGAAGACCTTCTTAAAGGTCAAATGATAGAGGCAGTGCCGAATTTATCTATCATTATAGTACTGATGGGGCCTTTTTTCAAAAGGAAATGGCTAGGAATAACATGAAGTCATCTAATTAATATCAGAGGAATATAAGAATTAAAAGACTGAAATACCACAGACTCAGAAAAGTTGCCAAAGGAGGTTTAGCTCTAAGAATCACTTCCCATGCAGCAGTGCTTGGTGAAGGCATTTAGCCAGTGTGAACATGAACAATACACAAAAGTTAGCAAAAGACATTCTTGAAACAGCCTGGTTCTTCACTACCTGCTGTAAAAGAGATGAAAAAGCTGGTTGATCCTCAAAGTCGTGTACACTAGCAGGTAAATCCCATGCCAACAATGAATGCCAGAAATATAAACCTCTCTCCCCCACTCCCTTCTGGATTCTACACCCGGGAAGAAAACAGACTTGAACAGACTGGTTGGAGGATAATGCTAAAACCAGTACTAGCAAAAAATGAGTGTTAGTCTCTAAGGGCATCCGATCATTGTGAAAGACCAAATTAGGCTCTCCTACAAATAAAATCACGAACTCTTGAGAGTCTGAATGTCGATATAACCACCACCAAAAAAGGCACATAACAGATAAATGTCAGATCTTCCAAACCAACTGGTTTGAACAAAAACTGGGCAAGCCTGTCAATCATGAAGTTGAAGTCCCAAAGCGAAAACAGATATTCAATGACATCTGAGCATGCAGAACCTTATTAATGAGCTGCTTAATATGTCTGCAGTGGAAAGCATCTGTTGTCCACAATGTCATGACATACCAAAATGGTGGAAAAATGCATACTGACAATTAACTAAGATGGAATTCTAACATATGTGTGAGATAAGCATGAATCATCCACAACAGGTACTTCTCTTACCCCTTTGCAGGACTTTTTCTGGTAAGTAGCTGGCAGATCTGTGAGTTGCGGAACAAGCACGTTAATAAGGAGCTGGTAATGTGGATGCAACTGTCCAGTGTAAGGGTAGACATTATATGCAGTGCATGTAAAACATCACTCCAGAAAGCATATAAAAATCCTTTGCTGCATGCATATATTATAGGCATGAGTTTGCAAAATAAAAGTTGATCACTAGAAAGTAGCAGGAGCTAGGAGCTGCAAGAATCATAAACAGGATCCTTGCTTTAATCCAATGCAAGGAGGTATATCTTCTTCAGCTGGGGGACCAAATACAGCTGTCTGTTGCTATTAAGCTACTGCAGTGAGCAGACTAAACATTTACAATAAAAAATCTTTTCAGTGGCCGCAGGGAGACTTTCTAACTGCAGTTTTGGTAACCAGAACTTGATTACTACCCTAGACATCAGACTGACATTCAGAATGGTGCAGAGGAAATGAAAAGATGACAGGTGGCTCATATTTTGAAGGGTGACATGGGGGATGACCTTACTCATCTGCTGTAATGCTTGTGCTGCCAGACAAGAGAAGAGTGCATGAGCATGATCAGTATGACCATGTCAAACCACAAAGTCACTATGTAAAAGTGAAGAGGTGTTCAGATGGGCACAGTAACCTATTCTGCAACACATAGGGCCTACTCTCCAGTTCTCATTTGTAGAGGAAACATTTGGAATGTCTGAGCGATTGGTACGTCCCTAATCCTGAGCTCAATACATGCCTTGTGGAAAAGATGCATCAAAAACACAAATAGCAAAAAGTAGGTCGATTAAAGAAAATGCAATCATGTATTCTTATAAATCCTCAGTCAGTGATACACAACTACAATCTACCCAAGTTTCAGTCTAGGGATTTACAGTTCAGTCTGTCTCTAAGTAATATAAAACAGTCATGTCACACAAGTCTCATTACCATCTGTACAACATTATACCTATACATCTAAGTTTTTTTTTTTTTTACTTACATAGTTTATGACCTCCAGAGATCTGATACAGACATCCGGTGGACATCCCATCGCAAGCATGTCTACATATTCTCCATCTTCCAATACATACTGATTCCCAGAAAATTCTTCTCCATCATATGCCAGCCAACTTTAAAAAAAAGACTTAGTTATTAATACATAGTGGACATGTATGAGAGTTTCATACAAGTTTATATATAAAATAGGATAATAAAATAAATCAGTCACTGACAGTTTCCAAGGATACATGCTCCGATACTCTTCAGGATGACAGCTGGTATTAAAAAGACAGCTGCCACACACAGACAGTTGAATAAATATAATGAAAAGGCACAGTAACTATAAAGCAAATAAAATAACTCACAAATAGTGTTATTACAGCTTTTAACTGCAACTGCCTCAAAATGACTCTGCACCACAGTGTTTAACCTTGCATGAAGAGTAACACCAAACCTGTAGCATAAGAACAGCCCTGTGAGTGGATTGCAGGGCAAAGAAAAATGCACTAGTGTTTACAGATCAGAGAATAATCATTCACTATTATGAATTTCTTAAGCTGAATTACAGTGGTCAGTGTGAAATACTGCCCTCTCCTTGTAGTGGGAAATGTTTCCAGACAACTACAATTGGTTCAGTACATTTTACTTATTTATTTACATTTGTTGACTGGGAGTATCCAACTGGACGTAGGTCCACTTTCAGCGGCGGCCCGGGGAGAAAAGCTCCACAGTTAAAATAAATGGACAGAAATTACATTGGATTACATAGCGATTAACAATTTAACATAGCAATTACTTACAACATATTTACAGATGAAGAACATAGTACATCAGTAGACAACTAGAATCTTTATCTGGGAAATTCTTAATACATAATAATGTATTACAGTAGAGATGTACAAATTACACACTTACTTAACATTTGATAGGCAGGAATGTCCAAGTTGGGAGGTCTCAGCTACATTAGCCATATGGGGAGAAATATCTCCCACAGAAACAAACATCAATTAAATCAGTACAAAGAGGAAAATAGATTAGATATGCAAATGAGAAAAGTAGAATAAAATATCACAGAAAAAACAGTAATGGATAATACAGACTACAAAAACATATCTGGAAAAAAAAACATACACGCTAGTGACTGTACATGTAATAACTTCAGTCCTTATATTCAACAATTGCTTTTGGGTGTTTGGCTTTTACTGTGGGAGTCGGTCAATCATTACTTTGTAGGAGAAAATAGCGCCTTAGCAATGCCACTGTTTAACACTTTGATAAGGATGACAACATTCCTCAGAGAAGTGTCAGATCATCCCTCACTGTGGTTATGCCTCAGAGAAGCAGAAATAAAGGGAAGTAATATAATACTTCAACAGAAAGAAGGCTTCAGTTACTTAAAACGAATAAAAAGAAAATACATCAGAGTGATTTCTAGGGTCTGGTTCTCCTCCATCAAGAGTGGAGTTTCGGACATTAGAACAGAAAAAAAGCAGGGGATGTGACAAGTGAACATTTTTTTTAAGTTGGGTTAGTACAGGAAGCACAGTTGTGTGAGAATTTACCAAAACAGTAAATGTAAGAATACATCATTGTTGCATTACTGCTGACCTTAGGGATGCATACTGACAAAGATATTGTATATGTCCATCCAGTCTACAAAAGCTTAGGAAACCTCTGCTTGTACCATACATCAGACCTATGACTTACACACGAGACTATGTGCTGGCACTTACAGGATGCACGATGGGAACATTGTTGAGAGCTTTCTTGCCCCATGAAAAAGGGCTGAGGCTAGTTCTTACTGAGGATGGACTCAAACCTAAGTATAGTAAAAGGAGACGGTAAGAGTACTTTGGTTACCCTCCTTAGACATTGAGAGAAAGAAAGAAAAAGAGAAAAAAGGGAAAGGTGGGAGGATGCACGTACTGCAACAATGAGCTAGTCAAACATCTACCGTTATAGTAACTTCTTAAACGGCTGTACTAGTTTAATCATTAGATCACTGCTGCAGTATTACCGACTTAATGGGATGATTCACAACATTTTTAGGCAAAAGGGGTGAAGGGTAGAGTAAATGTACGCTTTGAAGGATGCTAACAAAACCTGTTCTGGTTCTGGAAAATGCCATCTATCTTGCAATGTTTAGTGAAAATGTAAATGGATAACCGACTACCTGCCTTCAAGATGGGTTTTGAGTCATAGCACTTGAAAAAAAGCTCAGAAGCTGTTACGGCCTTAGAAGAATGTGCTTTATTCTACTCTGGAGAGACTGACTTTGTTGTATCTTTCGGCTTTTCCCGGTTAGGGGTCGCCACAACGGAACTCCGGTCCGCTAATGATTGGCAGTAGATTTTTACGTACCGAGTTGCCAGCCCTGATGCACAACCTTCAACGAAGGTATGCCCATTCACGTACGTCTCCACACACAAGACGCTTTAGCTGAGAATCGAACAGGACAATGTCTTACTATGAGGCGACAACGCTACCGCAGCACCACCACCGCAGTATCCCGGACAGACTTAGTAAGTCTGGGTAGACTTACTATGGTAGGAAAAGCAGAAAGAAAGTGAAATTAATCTAGGAATGGTCTCTTTACACACTGGAAGGTTCACTTTCTTTCTATGAAAAGTGAACAATTGGTCAGATTTTCTAATAGCTTTTGTCTTGTCTGGGTACAGCCTAAGTTGTATGTGGACAACTAGTAAATGTAGGATTCCTTCTACTTTACTCTAATTGAGAAAGAATTCAGCCAGAAGGATAGACTCATTTAAATATATGTCAGTTAACAACTTTTGGCATAACAGAAAGGTGAAGTCCTGATGCTCACCCTGCCTTTTGGAAAAAATCCAGAAAAGGAGAAATACACATGAGAACTTGCAACTCAGGCACCTTTTTGGCAGATGTTAAGTCCACTATAAGACTGTCTTCCAAGTACAGAATTTTAAAGAAGTGGAAAAAGCACGCTCAAAAGATGTTAAGATTAACTTTTCAAGGATAACCATTCAGGTCCTTGGGAGGAGGAATAGATTTCTCTGAGAGGACTAATATGACAGACAACTTCAATTAATTACTTAGTCTCATAATGTGAAGAATGGAGGGTCAATAGAAGGTGTATCCTAAGTCTGAACTGATCAGCTCACACAAATACTTGAGAATCAAAGGAATCTGTTTGATAAAGGTTTCCGTCCCTCTGTTGCAGCAGCACAAAGAACATCCCTTCCATTTAGAAATATAAAATGTTATTACTGCAAGTTCTCTTTTGCCTACTTTTATCACCTGTAACACCATCCTCAGAACAAAGAAGCCTGATCAGAATCCAAAGTTCCTCATCCAGACCATGAGGTTCAGTGTCTCTAGGCTGGGATAAAATATGAAAGCCATTTTGCTGTGTGAGCAGGTTCATCCCATGGGGTAACTTTTGACGAGTGCCCTTGGCTAGGTAGAAGAGAAGGGAGAGCTAATGGTGCCTGGGCCAAAAAAAAGAGTCAGCATTAGTACTTTCAAACTCTCTGGATATTCAGAAGAAACTCTGGAATGAAAGGAAATAGAGAAGGCACACATGAATTTTCCTTGGCAGAAAGATCTCCCCTGATGGATGATCTGAAAACCACTCAGTTCAGCATCCACTCGTGAGGGTCTGCCTTGGATCGATCAAGTAATCTGCCATGCAATTAAGTTCTGAGGCGATGTATGCAACTTAGTGATACAAAATGGTATACTGCAATGTTGCAAACCTACAAAGGTGATAACAACACTACTGCACCCATTTGTTGATTTACCACATTATTGTGGTATTGTCTGATAAGATTTGAATAGTCTCTGGAGTTCAAAGGTGACAGAGACTCTGTAGGTAAAGTCTGCAACCAGGTACTTCATTGCATGCAATGAATGCTGCTGGAACAAACAGTGCAGCTGAGACTGCAAATCAGATGCAGTCTTCCATCACAGACTGGCAACAAGAACGTTCTGAAGATTTCTGTGGCTATACATCCCTTAAGTACCAGCATGTAGTATGTATGGGTTGCAGGCTGGGCATAAGGCACATGAGAAAGCGGTCTCAGCTTTTGTAGACAGCCTAGACAGTATCTTTTTTTAAGGATATGTCACATAAGTCAGCAATACTACAAGAGTGAACTAATGATTAACATCTATAGTTCTTCAGCGAAGAAGAAAAAATCAATACTAGAAATGCATGCTGCTCTAGAAACTCTTGAGGTCATCTGGCTATCAAAACAGAGTAATGATAACACATTAGATTTACACATTTTGAGATCCAAACCTTGTGGACTAGAGAAAAGCATTACAGTGTAAATTGTGACAATGCGTCCGTACATTAATGCATGGTGACATGACATGCTCTGACTAGATGTGCAAGTGTTTCATAACCTGAGAACTGAAGTATGCTGAAACAGGTATATCAGAGGAGAAAATATAGTCTCTGAAATCAGATCAATCTGCAGCAGTAAAGTCATAGCTTCAGTACAGAAATGTAGGTTTGTACTTGGGAAAGACCTTTCATAGGATTATAGAAGGTTACTAGGCTATTGGCCCCGAGGCCCTTATAAGCCTAGCCAAGAGTTTAGCCCATATTTAGACAAATGAGCACCTGATACCCCTGTCCAGCAGGGACAAGGATGGAATCCCAGGGGTATATTTTCTGTTTCCCATCCAGTTATCCAAATTGCGCTTAAAAAGGGGGTAAAGATATACTCTGCTTGATGTGGAGAGGGAGTATATTCCATAGATGGGGGGAGTCTCTGGGACACAAATCTGTCCCGCCAACAAGTCTTGTTGATGTCACAGACCAGGTTGTGGCCGCAAACGTGGATTATTCAAGTGGAGCCTAACTTGCAGATATGCAGCAGTCCCCATCAAGCTGTGGTCTGTGATCGCCTTGTATGCCAGACAGAGGTCACCTCTGAGGAGTCTGTATAAAACTGAATAGAGATGTTTGAGGTCCTGGATTCTCTTGGTGAGGAACCTCTGTGGTCTCTCCAGATGTGCTTTGCGAGGTACATGCTGAAAGGGGGCGCTGTACTCAATAATGGGTCTTATAAGGGAAGAATACAGGGAAGTTATGATCTCCTTGGCCTTGGATGAAATACCCTTACTTATGAGGTGAGCCATGTAGAAGGTTTTCCATACAACGCAAGCAAAATGGTGGTCAAAAGTCAGGTTGCTATCAACCTAGGTGCCCAAATCCCTCACAAATGATTTGCGTGCTTAGGACATTGTTATTAATGTGATAATTTGTGTGAATATCACTCTCTCTAAAGGGGATGGTGATGCATTTTTTGGTATTCATCTTGAGGCCATGTTTCTGGCACCAGTCATTTGTCTGAGTGAGACACTCTTGAAGGATGTCCACATCATTACGGGAATTGATGACAGCACCCAGCTTGCAGTCATTTGCAAACTTGGTTAGCCATAGCCCACTGGGTTTGGCCTGCACCTCAGAAAAGTATATCCCAAACAACAGAGGCCCCAAGACCGAACCCTGGAGTACACCGCTTGTTATGGGTCTACTGCTTGAAGTGGCATCCCCTATTTTGACTATGTGGTTACTTATGGATTGATGCCTAGTTGAGAGAGTTTATCTATTATGCCTGAGTGGGGAATAGTGTCATAGGCTTTGGCAAGGTCAAGGTAAGCAGTGTGCACAGTCTTCTCCTCGTCCATGGCTTTGGTGACTGTCTCAAAGAAGTCAACCAAATTTAGCAGACACAACCTCTCCTTGATGAAGCCAAACTGTGTGGGATCAAGGGTCTGGAGGTTGCCAATATCCTTGTTAATGAGGTCCATGATAATCCATTCCATGATCTTGCAGATCAGGCTAGTTAGACTGATGAGTCTATAATTTCCCAGATTGGTGGATGCTCCACCTTTGTGTAAAGGGATGACAGTAGCAGTCATCCACTCAGCTGGGATAAAGCCAGTACTCAGGATTTGGTTAAATAGGGTGCCTAATGGTGCTGCAAGTTCCTGCCTGAATTCACATAAGATGTAGCCTGGGATGTTATCGGGTCCCATGGAGGAAGTATTTTTTGCCCTTGAGAGAGCAGTGATGACCTGTTCCCTAGATATAAGGGGAAGGGGCAGGTACTGGAGATGTCCTGATTTACTGATGGGGCAGAGGGGTAACATTTTTGCTGAATATGTCAGCCAGCAATTTGCTATACATACGGCATTTGTACATGTGGTGTTCTTGACCACCAGTTCTGAACAGATCTGGGTGCTTCCTTTGAGGTTGCGGACATATGTGAAGAAGGCTTTATGATTGTCTCTAGTAGATGTGACCATATGGACTCGAAGTTTGCTTTGGAGGATTTCAGTAGTCCTCTTATTTGCTTGTTCAGGCTAAGGAGGCATTGCTTTCAATTGGGGACCTGCTCCATCTTGGTCTTGGACAGAAATTTTTTTTCCTTTTGTTATAGAGTTTATTTATTGCAGATGTCCACACTCTTTCTTACCGAGGATGATTTAGTCCTGTCGGGTATTCCTGACTCCATGCATCTATATAAATACTCGTATAGTACTTTGGTGTAGTTCTGAATATTGGTGCCAATTCCTACAGAGGGCAAGGGGGCTGTGAAGCTGTTTATAGCATCTCTCAGGAAGCTTTGGAGAAGTTTTTATGTCTGATCCTAGCTAGAGGGGGGTTGGGAGAGATGGTGACTTCGAAAATGATCATTTTACTGTCAAAATGTTAACAAAACACAATATGATCAAATATACAACAGAATGTTTCATATTTGAATGAAAGAAATTGGGAAAGAAGCTATTGCATGAGAAATTCTTGATGCATAACTCTGGTGACCAATGAAGTAATGGGCTATGAGCTATTCTATCTTTTTCTTCTGTAATCTGCTCAACAGGCAGTTTTAGACTCAGTAGAACATGCCCCAAAGGAATTCTCAAAAACATGGAAACCTCTGTGGCACTGCAGTATTTTTTTAAGAAAGGTGATCTAACCCCCCCCCCCCCAAAAAAAAAACTTTTACATACCAAAACCAAGATTGCCATACCTCAGAGAAAGCGGAATAATCTTAGAAAAGGCATATCTGACTTGGTGTATGCAAGTCCAATCTTTCAGTCATTTGGTCTCCATGTTTTTGGACTGAATCTAGTGGGTTCCAACATTTCAAATGGTTGTCTGCCCTGCTCATCTGCTAAATGGGCCAAGTCCGAAAGACAAAAATCACTGAAGTAAACAGTGTGGTACAAGAATTTCTAAATATATAGGAATTTCTGGTATGACAACAGGTAGATAAGCATCAATTTGCTGAGCTCCAAGATGGGTGATCCAAAGAGAGAGAAAAAAGCAAGTACCAAGATCAAAATGGGCATAGAAAGTGTATAAGGCAGATTTCATTTATGTCATACAAAAGTAAAAAAAAAAAAAAAAAAGCCTTGCACAAGGCAAGAGCAAAAAAATATCTGGACAGATTAAAGAAAGAAGCAGAGAAGGATACGTGCAGAGAAAAGACTGGGAACAGTGACAAGTGCAGGCTGGTGCACCTACTTAACTGGAAAATAAAACAGACAAAACATATGAGGAAATATTCAGGTTGAGAGACTATAATAATGGGTGATTACACGAAATGACCGAGACCATCTCTACTCATTCACATTCCCTTACAGAGCTGAAGGGGTCCGAATGGAGAGATGTCAGGAAGCAAGGGAGAACAGTACTGCCGAATTCATCCTCATGTCTTCATGAGTGCCTTTACCAGGTGGACCCTGTCTTTTTCACAAAATCTCACCAAAATGACACTGACATACAGACTGTATTTATATAGCACATATCATGGACAGAAGTAGGTTAAACATTACAAAAAGATAGCTGGCTGCACAAGACCCAGGATAAAAAAAAGTGCCCGATCCTGGTAGGCACACTGGTACCAAGACTGGAAAAAAAGTCAGTGCAAAATCCTCACAATATGGAAACATTCCTAACGTGGTACCAGGCCCAGGGGCGAGGATGGCCTTCTATTGTAGAAGTAATAGTCCAGAAAAACTGACAAACCAAGGAAGAGCTATAAAGATGATAAAGTGAACTACTGAGGAGAAGACAGAAATTATGTACTGTTACTATTAAGCAAAAAGCCCAGAATTGCCAGACACAAGATATACAAAATGATTGAGAGAGAAATTAGAGGGGAGAAAAATATTTCCACAAGAAAAACTGTCAGACGTTTCAAATAAAAATTCGTATTAATTAATACAACAGATTTGTGAAAAACAGTATATAGATCAAGAAACTTTTATCTGTTTGGAAAAAGAAGCACCTGAGGAAGTGCGAAAATATAAATAAAACCAAGAGATTTTTGAAAATTATAAAAAAGAAATATGGACATGGGAAAGAAAGAGATATTTGATGTAGTGCAATATTTATGCAAAGGAGAAAGCCAAATTAATCAATATAAAGAAGGCAGACCCAAAGAAATTCAAAGAGAAATACAGGCAATGGCATCCACATATGGAAAATTTCACAATAAAAAATATCACAAAGAGGGACTGTAGAAAAGAAGATCGGTAAAGCAGAAGTTGAAAACAGAAGATGAGGTTATGGAGTGCCTGTGAAATAAAGGATTTGGTGTAGAAGGTTTAACACTGGTTACATCACAGCATGATGGAGCAAGTCCCCAAAGTATGTAGAAGCAGAAAGGCCAGGAGACATCTGAAGAAGAAATATGGACATGTTAAAGAAAAAGATTTAATATGGTGTAATATTTATGCAAAGGGGAAAGCAAAATGTACAGTTTTGTACACTTACAATAAATGTAGATGTTAAGAGTGTATTCACTGTTGCAGTCATTATATTTGGGTTATCTGCTTTCAGGTAACCCTCAGTTGGCCTGATTATCAAAGTCTTGGGTCCTGCGTCGGTTGCTGTCTCATCTTCCATGACGTCAGGTAGTCAGGGGTATAAAGCATTCAGCAGACGCCACTACATCAGTTTTTCTTGCCCCAGATGTCAGGTGCCCCCATAATGGGAAGCAATTATATACAAGGTTACACCTCCAACAAAAAGCAAATACACCAGAAAGCTTAAATACATTAAACAAGAAAAAAGGAATAGTCGATAGAAGTCAGGGGGGGCTGGAGGGAGGGTAACCAGGACTGCAACACTTGAACATCTACATTTATGGTTAAGTGTGCACAAAGTACATTTGTGTACACTTACCATAAATGTAGATGTTCAAGTGTATTCACTGTTGCAGTCATCACATTTGGGTTATCTGCTTGCAGTAGCCCTCAGTCGGCCTGATTAACAAAGTCTTGGGTCCTGCGTTGGTTGCTGTCCCTTCTTCCGTGATGTCAGGTCGTCAGGAGTATAAAACATACAGCAGACACCTTTACATCAGTTTTTCTTGCCTAAGATGTCAGGTGCCCCCCTAATGGAAAGCAATTAGATCTATAAATATACAAGGTCATACCTTCAACAAAAAAGCAAATACACCAAAAAGCTTTTGAGCATAGTAAGGGAGAGTAGAGTTATAGCCAAAAGAAGTAAGGGGGCTGGAGGGAGGGTAACCAGGACTGCAGCAGTGAATGCACTCGAACATCTACATTTATGATAAGTGTACACAACTGTACTATGTTCTTCATGTTTCACTGTTGCAGTCATCACATTTGGGTCTATTCCCAAAGCTAAGAATGGGAGGAGGAATTTAGATAGCATTAGGACCAGCTATAAGGCCCTGCAAGACTGCAGTGGCAAAGCCAGCTCTGGATTTAGAGAAAATTGGCAGATGGTAATGCTTGGTGAAAGTATGTACAGAACTCCAGGTAGCAGCTTCTAGGATGTCCCTGGTACAAACGCCTCTGAGAAAGGCTGTAGAGGTAAGATGCAGCCCTGGTTGAGTGGGGTCTGATCCCCTGTGGGATAGGTTTTCCATGGTGCTTGTAGCAAGAAAGAATGCAATGGCTTATCCATTTGGAAATGGTTTGCTTTGAAATAGCCTTCCCCTCTGCCCCTGCGGAAAATGCCACCAGCAATTGATCAGATTTCCTTTGAGGTTTAGTCCTGTCCAAGTGGAATCTAAGTTGTCTGCCCACGTCTAAGGAGTGCAGTATTCGTTCCCTTTGTTCTGTGGATTAGGAAAGAAGGTTGGCAAATAAATGGATTGATTAAGGGCCACACTGGATACCACCTTGGGCATGAAGGAGGGACTGGTCCTGAGGGACACCCTGTCCATATGAAGGATGATGAAAGGCTCCACTGCCATGAGGGCCTGAAATTCAGATACCCTTCTTGCTGAAGTGATTGCTAAAAGGAAAGCTGTTTTCCAAGAAAGGAATTTTAAGTCTGCAGTAGCAGCTGGCTCGAAAGGAGGCAGAGTGAGTTTCGCCAATACAAAGTTAAGGTCCCAGGCTGGAGTTGGATCTCTCCTGGGCAGTCGTAAATTTTTTGGCCCCTCTGAGGAACTGCTTGAGCAGTGGATGAGAGAAGAGGGGAGGTTCTGTGTTACAATGAGCTGAAATGGCTGAAGCATGAATTTTGATGGAGGAGAAAGACAGGCCCTTGTGAAGCATCTCAGTTAAGTATTGTAAAATCTGAGGTAAATTAGGCACTGCTGTGCTCATCCCTTGAGACTGGTTCCAGGCACAGAATCTATTCCATTTTTCAGCATAAGATTTTCTAGTACTAGGCCTCCTTGCCTCTACGATGATATCCATCACTGGTTTACTGAGGGATGGTAAAGGAGAGATTAGGTAATTAGCCAGGCTGCTAGGTTCAGTGTTTGAAGCTGAGGGTGCAGGATCTGGTTGTCTTGCTGAGACAATAGGGTAAAAGTCTGTGGTAGGTGCCATGGGGCCAACAGTGACACACTGCGCAAGAGAGGGTTACCAGTGTTGGCATGGCCAGTCTGGTGCAATCAAAATCATCCTTTGTTTGTCTTGTTTGATCTTTAGTAGTACTTTGGAGAGCAGAGGCAGAGGAGGAAAGGCATAAACTGATAGGTTTTTCAAGCTGAAGGATAGAGCATCCAGTTTCCAAGCTTGTTTTGTGGGGAGTCCTTGTGCAAAATTTGTCCAATTGATAGTTTTGGGGGGAGGCAAACAGGTCTATATTTGGGCTCCCCCATTTGCTTGTCAACATGTTAAAAATCCTTTGTTCCAGTTTCCACTCGTGTGGGTCCATTACGTTTCTGCTTAGTTCGTCTGCCAGTGTATTTAGTTTTCCTGGCAGGAATTGAGCTTGCAGATGCACTTGGTAGCTCAGGGCTGTGTTCCACAATGGCATGGCTAGTCTGCAGGTGGGGTAAGAATGTGTACCCCCCTGCTTGTTTATGTACCATGTAACAGTGGCGTTGTCAGTATTTACCATTCATTGTCCTGGAATAATGTGGTCCTTGAAGGCTGTCAGAGCATTATGTATGGCTAACATTTCTTTTTGATTGTGTGCAGGTGCATTTGACTTGGGTTCCATTTGCCCTGAATGCACTTCCTTGCCAGGTGAGCGCCCCATGCATAGTCTGATGCGTCTGTGGTTAGGTTTTGGGCTGCAGGGGGTAGTGTGAATGGTAGTCCCTTGTTTTGGTGGCAGACCTCTGCCCACCAAAGAAACTCTAGGTGTAAGCAAGTTATGATAGGAATCATTCTAGATCTGAGAATGTTGACACCATAGGCTTTTTAGATACCATTGTAGTTTCCTCATATGCAGTCTTGGATATGGAATTAGAATAATGCAGGAGGCCATGAACCCCGAGGCTTGTAGTATTTGCCTTGCAGATAGCCGGGTTTTTGTGACCATTTGTTTGAAGTAGGTTGTCAAATGAATTTGTTTCTCTTGCAATGAGGAAGGCAATCTGGGAAGTTGTATTCAAGCTTGCTCCCAGGAATATAACATGTTGACAGAGTACCAGGTGTGATTTATTTTCCTTTACAGTGTAACCCAGACAAGTTAGAACCCTTTGTACAAAGGCCAGATGACTCAAAAGTATGTCCTGGCTTTCTGCCTGAATTAGACAATCGTCCAGGTATGGGTATATTTAAATATTTCTTTGCCCGCAAAATGCAATGACTGGAGCAAGGCACTTTGTGAATACCCTGGGTGCAGTAGATAAGCCAAAGGGCAGTGCAGAGAACTGATAGTGCGTGCAACCTGATTTGAAGCGTAGGTATCTTCTGCAAGAGGTTTTGCCGAGGCACTGGAGAAGTCAAGTTTTATTACGAAAATAAATCATTAGATTTACTGGCTGGGTCGTTCTTTGGATCTTCAGCAAGATTCCCTGATTGGGATGTGCAGGTATGCTTCCTTTAAATCTAGTGTTGCCAACCAGGCTTCTTTGCCTAGCATAGGGAGCAACTGGTGAAGAGTCAGCATCTTGAATTTTGGAATCACCAAAAAGGTATTTAGAGTAGGCAGGTCCAGGAAAGGATGCCATGAACTATCTTTTCTGGATGCCAGAAAAAGTCTCAAGTAGAAACCTTGTCCCTTTTCCTCTTCTGGTACCAACTCGATAGCCCCCATGCTTAAGAGAGAAAGTACTTGCTTTTGGGCCTCTGCCCACTGACTTGGGGGTAGATCTGGCCATCTGTTTGGTGTTGGTAATGTGTGGAAGTGAAATCTGTATTCCTGGGACACTATATTTAAAACCCACTTGTCCTGGGTAATGAATTCCCAGTTCTTTGTATGAAGAGCAATCTTTCCCCCCAAAGGGGCAGTCAGTTGAGAAGTGCTTGGAAGTTTTAAAAAGAAATCATTGAGGCAATTTACCATATGGAGGAGTTTTATTACTCCCAGATTTGGAAGTGGAGGTCCCCCATTGCTTAGCCCTGTGCGCACCCTGGGATTGAAGCCTGGGAGCTCTGTTGGATCTGGGTTTGGACTGAGAAGGTCTGGCGGAGGCAGGAAAGGACCAGTTCTTGGAAGGCCAATGCCTACTAAACCTTGGTGGTTGTACTTGTAAAAAATCTTTAACAGTTTGCATAGATTTACCTTTTTCCTCCATCTTTTTAAGTACTACTTCTGCTTTGTTGCCAAACAGGCAGTCTTGGTTTAAGGGAGCATCCAGTAATTTAGCTTCAACGTGATCCGGCAAATTTTGCTCCTTAAGCCAAGCATGCCTTCGAAGAACAGACCCAGTGACAGCGGCCCTGCAAGATGCCTCTAAGGAGTCAAAACCACATTGCAAAGTATGTTTACCAACTTGTTCAGCAGAATGCATTAAATCCTGTAATTCTTTATTTTCAGCACAGTCAGGAATTAACATCATTTTCTGTTTAAGTAATCCAATAATATGCTGCTGACCAAAGTAGCAGAAGTGTATACCTTCTTACCCAATCTGTCCAGAACCCTGGAGTCTCTATCAGAGGGGGTAGGGTTTGGGCAGTAATGGCCTTAATGCCTTTGGGTCCCTGTGAAATAGTCTCTGGGTCCGCAGTGGGATTCTTCAAGAGGAACATTTGAGAGTCGGGCACTCTGTAATACCAGTCAGGTTTCCTGGGAGCCGGAGGTACAGTGTCTGGGGTCAGGGTAGATTCCAAGAAGTCATCTACAATGTCCAGTACAGGAGGGATAGCTAAAGGCCTGTGGTGCGCTAGGAGTAAGAATTCCCTAAGCCTCTTTTTGGAGTCAGAAATCCTGGCTTTCCCAGCGGAAATGCTCCCTAAGAGTGTGCAAAGTTTCATCAAAAGAAAAATTTCTGAAGGGGAAGCAGAGGAAATGGAGTCCTCTGCATCAGAATCCTCATAGGTAGATAAGGGCAAATCCTGGACATCAGAAGAAACAGAAATTTCAAAATCCTGATTAGAAGAATCAGAAGGAAAATCAGTTCTAGGTCTCTTAGAGGGAGAAGGATGGCTTCCCCTAATTAGAGTAATAAGGTCTTCATCCATTCTTATTTGTTTTTAGGCATATGGGCCTGACTATGCGGTTTGGACATCAGTTTTCTAGGTGTGGGTCGAGTTTTAGGTCTTGAAGAAGAAGATGGCGTCGGTTTAATATGCAAGTCCGTAGGCCTGAATACACCCTCAGAAGTCGGTGCCTGCACAGCGGCTCCGGACCCATCCAAGGTAGAGACATCCGCAGGTTCCATAGTCGAAGCATCTCGTGGCATACCGGACTTTGAATGGGTGTCAGTAGAGGCCTCCGAATCTGAAGTAGCTGGTATCAGGGGCTGCGAAAGCACCTCACTGAGTACCGGCGAACTGGCGACTAGCTTAATGGAAGCATCGTCGGCAGCTTTGGACCTATGCGGTCTGTATCTGTCTTTATCTTTACGTTTTTTCAGAATGTCAGTAGTCGGATGGCTTACCAAAGCCATTTCTGGATAATTAAACAGAGTACCGAAGTAGTTTGAAGCAAAAATGAACCAACAACAAACAGTTCAAGCATTGAATAAGGCACAAAACCAACGAGGGACGTTGTGGTCTCGGCCTAAGCAAGGAATGCAGTACGAATGAAAATCTTTGAGGTATTAGCTTTCCACAAGAAATACAATTGTTAACTTTTACTGACATCGGTTTAGGGCAAGAAAAAGGATCCCCAACTGGGTACTTGTCTTTTTTGAAGACTTCGGTTCTGAAACTCGAAAACAAAAATTTCAGGAGTTGGCTGGCTGGCACTTGTGAACTGCTTCTGCTTCAGGCACTGCATGGCAAGAAAGACTGATGTAATGGCGTCGGCTGCATGCTTTATACCCCTGACTACCTGACGTCATGGAAGATGAGACAGCAACTGATGCAGGACCCAAGACTTTGATAATCAGGCCGACTGAGCACTACCAGCAAGCAGATAACCCAAATGCAATCACTGCAACAGTGAAACATGAACATCTAACCAATATAAAAAGAGCAGCACCAAAGATGTTTGAAGAGAAATGCAGACAAAGGGATCTGGACAGGGAAAACCTTACAATACACAAAATAAGAAGACAGAGGAAAAGCAGAAAAAGAGATTAGTAATGTAGAAGTTAAAGAAATAGAAACTGATGTTATGGAGCACCTGCGAAGTGAAGGATCCAGTGTAGAAAATTTAATTTAGAAAGCACAACAGGACAGAGTGATGGATATCCAAATTAAGGGAAACCAGTGGAATGTGAAGCAATTGGTCACGTTCCACGTGAAGATATTTTGGAGCCTTCCACAGGAAATCAGTATAAACACTCACTTGAAGCTGGACAGCAAGGGAAGGAACAGGAAACTGATGCAGTCAATGTTGAGGAGTGATAAGCCAGTGAGCTACCATATGACAGAGCAACGGATGGCACAGGATGAAATTGAAGAAAATGTGCCAAAGGAAGATGCTACAGAACTTTCTATAGAATGCCCACAGGAAATGGAAAACAAAAAATGTGCACTAAGTTTAGGAGAAACTGAACTAAGAGAAGAGTTGCTTGGTTTAATAGAAGATAGACAGACATATTAAGATCAATGAAAGAAACAGACTGCAGGTCAAGAAAACCAAAAAGTCAGAAGTTTGATGAAACAAATGAACATAGTAATTAGGACTGCCTACAGAGATCCATGCGATATAACAGAAGTAAACAGGCTAGATTACTGTGCAGCTAAATTAATAACTGATAAAGTTCTACCATAAGAACACAGGGTAGTAAGGGAAAGGAAGAGGAGAAAAACTGCATACCATCATGGAAGTATCGAACAGAGAAAACTATAAAGCAATTAAGACAAGATGTGTCACTGTTAGAAGAATACAGAGATGGGAACAGATCAACAAAAATACTAAGGATAGAGTTGATAAAAGCAATGTACAGTATTAGAACAGACCAGGATCTATCATGCACTATCGCAAATAAACAAAATCTCAGCACAGGCAGAAAAACTTAGAAAATACACAAACAAATACAAAGGAAAAGTACAAAATAAGCACTTTATTGATGACTGAAAAATGTTTTATAGAGAACTGAGAAACAAAGTAAAAGGAACTGAAAGACTGCCAAAAAAGAATAAATACATTTGTTGAAGTATCTATGAAGATCCTATGGAACATAACAAATTTGCTAAATGGATAGAAGAAGTAAAAGAAAGAATAAGTAGTTTGAAGGTACAGGCTATGAAATGGGATGAAGTAATAGGCAGAGAGATTGAAACAAAGTTAAGAAAAGCCTACAATTGGTCAACTCCAGGCCCAGATACAGTACGTAACATTTGGTTAAAAGTATTAACATCCTTGCACGAAGATTTAGCCATGAGTAAGAACTATTTATAAGCGCACCCCAGACAGACACCAACCTGGCTAACAGGAAAAGCAATGCTCCTACGTAAGAGTGAACCTGCAAGCTACCCTAAAAATTTTAGGCCAATAACTTGACTTCTGACAACGTATAAATTATATATGGGAATTGATGTCCAAAGAGTTTACAGTCATTTAGAAAAAAACTCAATGATGGCAGTAGAACAAAAGGGCAATAAATGAAAGTTATATGGCACAAAGGATCATTTGCTCTTTAAGTCATAGTGAAGAATTGTAAAAAGGGGAAGAATCTAAGTATGGCATGGACGGACTACAAAAAAAGCATTTGATAGTATCCCACATTCACCGATAAAAGAGTGCTTAAAAATGCACAAAATATACCCTACAGTGACTGACTACATTACAGTGACCATGAAACAGTGGCAGACCACTTTGCAATTAAGCCATGATAAAGGACAAATTATTATTCCAGGGATAAAAATTCAAAGGGGGATATTCTAGGGTGAGATTGTCACCACTGCTATTCTGCCTTGCTGTTAATCCATTAAGCTATCTATTTAATAGCTTAGGCCATGGCTATAATTTGGCTCCTAGAAAACATCATGTTCTTTAAGCTGTTCCCATTAGGGGTCACCACAGCGGATCATCTGTTTCCATTTCTTCCTGTCCTCTGCATCATGCTCTTTCATGCCAACCGCCTGCATGTCCTCTCTCACCACATCCATAAACCTTATCTTAGGCCTTCCTCTTTTCTTCTTACCTGGCAGCTCCATCCTTAACATCCTTTTCCCAATATACCCAGCATCCCTCCTCAGCACATGTCCAAACCAATGCAATCTCACCTCTCTTGCTTTGTCTCCAAACTGTCCAACCTGAGCTGACCCTCTAATATACTGATTTCTAAAATCCTGTCCATCCTAGTCACACCCAGTGCAAATCTTAACATCTTTAACTCTGCCACATCTAGCTCTGACTCCTGCCTTTTCGTCAATGCCCCAGTCTCCAACACATATAACATAGCTGGTCTCACTACCCTCTTGTAAACCTTCCCTTTCACTCTTACTGGTACCAGTCTGTCATAAATCACTCCTGACACTCTTCTCCACCCATTTCACCCTGCCTGTACTCTTCTTCACCTCTCTTCCACACTCACCATTACTCTGAACTGTTGATCTCAAGTACTTAAACTCATCCACCTTTACCAACTCTACTCCCTGCATCCTCACCATTCCTCTAACCTCCCTCTCATACACACACACATTCTGTTTTAGCCCTGCTGACCTTCATTCCTCTCCTCTCTAAAGCATATCTCCATCTCTCCAGGGTCTTCTCAACCTGGTACCTACTCTCACTACATATCACAATGTCATCTGCAAACATCATAGTCCATGGGGCCTCCCATCTGATCTCATCTGTCAACCTGTCCATCACCACTGCAAATAAGAGAGGGCTCAGAGCTGATCCTTGATGTAATCCCACCTCCACCTTAAACGTATCTGTCACTCCCACCGCAGTCATCACCAATGTCACACTATCCTCATACATATCCTGTACCACTCTTACATACTTCTCTGCCACTCCAGACTTCCTCATACAATACCACAACTCCTCTCTAGGCACCCTGTCATATGCTTTCTCTATGTCCTCAAAGACACAATGCAACTCCTTCTGACCTTATCTGTATTTCTCCAACAACACTCAGAGCAAATATTGCATCTGTAGTGCTCTTTCCTGGCATTAAACCATACTGCTGATCACTAATCATCACCTCCCTTCTTAACCTAGCTTCCACTACTCTTTCTCATAACTTCAAGCTGTGACTGATCAGTTTTATCCCTCTGTAGTTACTGCAGCTCTGCACATCACCCTTATTCTTAAAGATAGGTACCAAAACACTTTCTCCACTCCTCAGGCAACCTCTGACTTTCCAAAATGTCATTAAACAATCTGGTTAAAAATTCCACTCCTAAGCACCTCCATGCTTCCACTGGTATGTCATCGGGGCCAACAGCCTTTCCATTCTTCATCATCTTCATAGCTGTCCTTACTTCCGCCTTGCTAATCTGTTTCACTTCCTGATTCACTATCCCCACATCATCCAACCTTCTCTCGCATTCTCTTCATTCATTAGCCCTTCAAAGTACTCTCTCCATCTACTCAACACACTCTCCTCACTTGTGAGCACGTTTCCCTCACTATCCTTTATCACCCTTACCTGCTGCACATCTTTCCCAGCTCTGTCCCTCTGTCTAGCCAATCGGTACAGGTCCTTTTCTCCCTCTTTAGTGTCCAATCTTTCATACAACTCTCCATATGCCTTTTCCTTAGCCTTTGCCATCTCTCTCTTTGCCATGCGTCTCATCTCCTTATACTCATGTCTACTTTCTTTATCTCTTTGACAATCCCACTTCTTCGCCAGCCTCTTCCTCTGTATACTCTCCTGTACTTCCTCATTCCACCACCAGGTCTCCTTGTCCTCCTTCCTCTGCCCAGATGTCACACCAAGCACCTTTCTAGCAGTCTCCCTTACTAGCTCTGCTGTAGTTACCCAGCTATTCGGTAACTCTTCACTGCCTCCCCAGTGCCTGTCTTAACTCTTCCCTGAACTCCACATCACAATCACCCTTTTTTAACTTCCACCATTTAATCCTTGGCACTGCTTTCACACTTGTCCTCCTCTTCTTGATCACCAACATCATCCTACAGACCACCATTCTATGCTGCTTAACACTTTACCCTGTCACCACTTTACAGTCTCCAATCTCCTTCAGACTGGCCCTCCTACATAGGATATAATCCACCTGTGTGCATCTTCCTCCACTCTTGTACATCACCCTATGCTCCCCCCTCTTCTTAAAATATGTATGCACCACAGCCATGTCCATCCTTTTCGCAAAATCCACAATCATCTGACCTGCATTCCTCTCCTTAACACCATACCTACCCATCACTTCCTCATCCTCTCTGTTCACTTCACCAACATGCCCATTGAAGTCCGCTCCAATCACTAGTCTCTCACCCTTGGGTACACTCACCACCATTTCATCCAACTCGCACCAACATTTTTCTTTCTCATCCATCGCACACCCAACTTGTGGAGCATATGCACTAACAACATTCATTACACCATCAATTTCAAGCTTCATAAACATCACTCTATCAGACACTCTTCACCTCCAAAACACTCTTGGCATACTGTTCCTTTAGGATAACCCCTACCCCATTTCTCCTGCCATCCACACCATGATAGAACAATTTGAACCTACCTCCTATACACCTGGCCTTACTTCCCTTCCATCTGGGCTGTTGCATGCACAATATATCAACCTTCCTTCTCTCCATCATATCAGCTAGCTCTCTCCCTATACCAGTAGCCCAATTTCTGCCAGCACCCTGTTGGCTAACAGTACTGGTGGCATCATTGTTAACTCGGGCCTTGACCGATCTGGTTTGGAAATATGAAATGTTCTCCGCACAAGTAATTTGGCAGAGGTTTTACGCCGGATGCCCTTCCTGATGCAACCCTCCCCATTTTTCTGGGCTTGGGACCGGCACAAAGAAACGCACTGGCTTGTGCATCCCCAGTGGCTGGGTTGGGCTCCTAGAAAACAAAGTGCAACGACTTATCTTCTCTTTGTTGATTATTTAAAACTGTATATCTCATCAGACGAGAAACTGAAAGCGCAACTGTATGTTGTCAAAACTTTTTCAGATGATATAAGAATTCCGTTTGATCTTGATAAATGTGCAAAAGCAACCTTTAAAGCAGGAAAACTGCAGCAAGGGACAACATCGGTTTGGGACAAGAATGTGGTATAAAAGAACTTGAGCAAGAGGGAGTGTATAAATATTTGGGAATTGTTGAGGATCAACAATAAAACAAACAAATGCAAATAAAACTTAGTAAGGAATACTTTTAAAAGACTTAAATTAATCCTGAAAACAGCGTAAACACCTAGGAACAAAATTAAAGCTATAAACCAATTTGCTCCTCCTGTCCTAACTTACAGTTTTGGAGTAATTGACTGGCCCCAAAACATGTTGGATAGATTACATAGGAAAACAAGAAGGCTACTTCATGCTCACCAAATGATTTATAAAAATCAGTGCATACCAAGATTATATATTCCTCTTTCTGAAGGAGGGATGGGCCTCCTTGAAATTGATTACATATACAGATCTGCAATTGTGGGTCTCCACACATCTCCTGACCTCACGAGACCCAAACGTAGTGAAAGTTTTGAAATATGAGGAGAATAAATCTAAGATGACTTCTCTGCTTAATTTATCAGCATCAGGCAGGAATGGAAATCAACCATGGAAAAGAAGAGTCCCTGTAAGTATGGCAAGTGTACGGCTCAAAAAAACTCAAAATGATTAAAAAGAACAAAAGCCAGCACATAGTAGTGTGCAAAACATATTAATTCTTTATTAAATGGTTAAATCATGGCAAAAACAGACAAGGTCAATAAGCCTTCATCAGTGTAAGGAAAAACACATACTAAATGCCCTTGGAATGGAAATCAAACCAGAAGTAGATAAAAATCAGGCAGCAACTGAATGTGCCAAAAAAAAAAAATGAAAGAATATAAGGTGAAGGACCACATGAGAAGGCAAGAAATGTGGAAAATGCATAAATATAGTTGCAAATATAGAAAACGTCTGGAAAAACCTCATGTTGACCAGGAATGAACACAGGAAGGGTTAAGGAAAGGCAAATTCAAATCAAGAAATGAAAGGTTAATATTGGCAGACCAAGATAGTGGGCTATGTACACGCTGGTTTACAAAGTCCATTGAACATGTGGGAGGAACAGACAAATGTAGGTTTTGTAAAACCAAATTGGAAACAGTTGCACACCTTGCTGTTGGCTGTGGCATACTAATGGCAGAAGACCTGTATACTGAAAGGCATAATAATGTGGCAAAGCTGTTGCACTAGGGATTGTGCAAACATTATGGTATTGAAGTGTCTGAAAACACTGGAAACATGAGCTACAAAGCATCATAGAAAATGATGAAGTTGCATCACATGGGATCACCCATTACCAACAGTTCAAAAGATAGATGCTGGAAAACTGGATATAGTGGTCCATGAAAAAAAGACAAAAATAGCATTGAACACTGAAATCAACACACCCAGTGACTACTGTGTCTTGCATACAGAGAGACACAAAGTCATAAAATATTAGGATCTGCAGGCAGAAATGAGAGCAATGCGGACGGAAGATACCCAGACAGTTCCAATAGTAGTAGGAGCAACAGGTCTTATAAAAAAGAATCTACAATAATATTTAGATAAGTTACCAATCCATGTAACCCCGTGCGAACTGCAGGAGGAGTCATTACTGGGCACATTGCGGGTGCTGTGAAGAGCACTTTTGGCTGACATCAAAGATTGAAACAATACTAATTTCATGAACTTTAATTGTACTTTGACTTAGGAATGGGGTTCCATTCTCTCCATGGTGTTAGAAACCTAAAATAAATTAAAACAGCTGAATGAAGCAGATTAAACAGGGAATAGTGCAGCAGGAATCAAACTATGAGGATCTGAAAGCAAAAACAACTGAGCTCTAAGATCATGCTGATAGGAAGATTCTTTGTTTTTCCATGAGCTTGGGATGTGATGTTCCAAGTCACAACAGCCAAGGTAGACTTTCTGTAAGCCACATCTTGTCTTAGGCCCAAGATCAGTGTCTCAAACAATATGCCTTTTGGACTCGGACACAGAAGTTTCAAATTAAACTAGGATAATTTCAGGTCATCCGGTAACCAGGTGTGCTGACAGTGAGGGAAGTCAATAAGATTTCTTAAGATGAATACTTTTCACTGAAGAAAAAATCCAAGTCACAAATTTATTCTCGTGTACTAAACACAATTCAGTCCTTCTTTTCCTAGGACATATGCCATTCACTCTCATTATCTGAGTCTCATCTTCTATTTCAACCAACTTGTTTCTAGTCACTATAAGGTCTGCAAGAAACTCCAGAAATCATTTTCTTATCACTTCATTCTTTTTCTGCAAGAACACAATGGCATCAGACTGAGCACAAACCACCTTGACATGCTCTTCTTCCTTGTGATCCAATTTCTGCAGAAAAACACTGAAATTTGTCACAATCTTTTGAAAATCTGGCAAAATAATGTCCACTGAACATACCAGTACTACATCAGGAGGACCACAATCAGGACTTTTCTCACTTTCACTTTTTATCAGACACTTTCAGAACCATTTTGTCCACCAACATTTCCAAAGTATAGACAATATTGGTGTCCACTCTGTATGCATTTCTCCACAAATATACATACTAAAAAATACTGTTTGATCTTTTTTCTTCAACTTTCACAACAAATAACTATATGTCACATATAAATTTCTATATCTTACGTGACTGAAGACAATGCACTTCCTCCTGAAGCACTACAAGACCTTCCACACATGCTAAATTTTGATGGCCTTCAAAATTTCCTCTTTCTTCTGTTCTTACTTCAAGTTCATACAATTTCTGATTTACAACCTGTCCTCTTGTCCTGTCTGTCCTTCCTCAACAGCTGAGATCTGGGAACCCCGTATTCCATTCTCTGTCATTCTTTATCCAAATCTCTGTCACACCTTCTATGCCTGCTTCCCTCCCTGTATTACTTGGGCGTTTCTTTATTTTCTTGTTAATACGCTGACATTAGTCAACAGAACTCTGCACTGCTTCGTGTTTTCTGTTATTTCTCCAATCTATTCATACCTTTTCAGATATATTTGTTACTACAGTCCTTTTGCGACAGTTATTCTGTCCTGTTACCATACTACTTCCCACCCTGCATAATTGTCATGATATAGCCTTGCATTCCAGACTTCATCAATACTATTCCCACCCTAACAGAAGTGAAATTTATCATTGGCAAAGTTGTTCTCACTACAATGCTTCTTCCATTTACAAACTAGTCTAATTGTGTATGCAAAATTCAAATATAGGGCAGAACTGCTTTTGCTTTATCAAAAATAATGAATGTGCATCATGTCAGAAACTGGTAGTTCTGACAGAAGTTGCTTGTTTATGAATGATGAAATACTTCCCAGAAAAAAAATAACTGGTTAATTGGAGACATTTCTGTAACTACTTCACCATTGAAGGAGCTGCACCCCACAAAAAATGGCTTATTCAAGGCAGCCAATCTATACATGAAAGGAGAAGAATCACTGCTTGTGTGACACTTTGCAAAATAAATAAACAGGCAATTCATAGTTTTGCATTTTAATTATGTTGTAGTTACAGTCCCACAACATATATATGAAATTATTCTTCCACTACAATCATAAAGCCTACAAACTTTCATTAGACTCAGTTTAGGATGTACTATCTTTATGATGATGTGATATATAACTTACTTTCTGTTTCGGAAAAATTAAAGAAACCTGTGCACAACCCAAGTACAAATAACATTTGTGAACAGGTACTCAAAAAATTAAAAATGCAGTGTCCCACTACTATTGCACCTTAAAGCCAACCCAAGTACAAGTAATTTCCAAACGTCAAAATGTTTCAAACCATTTCAAAGATGCTACCCTACATGTGAAAGGATTACCAATAGTTCTGTATGACCATTACAATGTCCAAGACTGCAAAGTTAAATTACATTCATTTTTTGTAACTTGGGCATAAACACTATTTTTCAGTCTGCAGAGCACAGTCTATGTCAAGAATATATTTGTAATGTGCCAATACTATATCATGACTTTGAAAGTGTATGAATGTCCGCATATGACATTGTTCTGTCAAAGGAAATATAGTCTCATCAAAAATCCATACACTGACAACAGTAAAATATCAGCCAACTTGCGTATTAAGCAGTCATATAAAAGTACATACCTGGATGTCAAAGTAAAATTCCCTGAAACCTTTACTGAAAAATATAAGAAAATGTTTGGTGGATTACCTCATATACTGAAGTATCAAATGTAGGTTTGCACAGACAATGTAGTGCTACTGTCTGGAAAGTTCCCTTATATTTACTTTATGTAACAAATGAGTCACATTTTGCAAAAACGTTTCTTACAAAACAAATATCCATATTTATGGAGGTATTCTAAGTTCATATACTGGGGGATATTAATGGTCAACAGTAGGAAGACTTGATAATTACATATCTGGGTTACAGTATTTGTGGCTATTCTGTGTTAAAATTCTTAAAGAGAACTGCAAATTTATTCTACGCCTTCTGATATAATCCTGCTAATTTCTCTTTTTCATTTTATTTTTCATGCTCCCAAGCTGAACCTGTGAAATGGTCACAATGTGACTAGTGTTCTACTCTGGTTAACACAATTACACAAACAAGAACTCGAGGACATTTATGGAATGGAAACATGTTGTTACTGGTTATGGACTATAAAATATATATCCTGCAGATGTCTGTTTTGACGGTTATTGAATATTTTCAGTTCTGTTCCCAGCTTCTCTGTGAATCAGAAGCAATGGATAATAGATTCTGATGTGAAGGAAAGAACTACAGGGTAGCACAATAAAAGTAAAAGCGTCCATAAGATATGGCCAGGCCTGCAATGCCCGATTTTGTTAACGATTTCAAGGTCAAGATTTTTTTTTTTATCCATGTTTGATCAAGACTTACAAGGATACATGGAAGGCCATAGTAATTAATGGATTGGGTTTAGCCAGTTGAGTAAATCCATTTCAGTAGTGACCTGAAGATATTCTTAAGGTTGTTGGCAATTTTTTCTTGGAATTAAATAATTTAGATGTTGAGAAGACTAGTTTTGAAAAGTGATAACGTGAGAAGCTGGCAGTCTTAATAAAGGTTTAGAAAAAGAGAGAGAAATAACACAATACGGTACCGTGGCACTAGAGTAGGTTAATTTTGGACTCAAGACAACTTCTGACCTGTGGTAGTGCATGTGTGAATTTTAGCTTGAATGAAATCCATGGTTGAATTTTTGTGCCCTACTTCCAGCTAACAAGGAAGTTAAAAGTAGCTTAAGGTAGACCCTAAACATAAGCCTAAGTTGTTGATCTGAAGAAAAGCTATCAGAAGGTACTCATAACAGATTCATTAGCAGAAACTACAAAATTCTGGGACTGTAACAGAGCCATGGACTCCATGAGAAGATGATGGGGTCAACAGCTTGGCTTGAAGGTAAAGGAGTATTGGGATCAGTTGTGTGCAACAACAAGCTATGTCAACAAATCAAGGCAGTTTGTAATCATTGAATGGAAAATGTCTACATCATTACTCTTGCACACTCCTAGGCTTCAATGAATCCTCCCTAGTAAGGAAGGACTGTGTTGGAGGTGCAGTCCGGGAGATAACGGAATTCGCTCTATGTATTTTGGGGATGCTCTCCACTAGTGATCAACAAATTTTCACATTGTTTCATAAATTATATTAAACACAAGCTTATTTCTTCTAGAGTCTGCCAAGTTACAGGGACTCAGATAATAAGCTCGAATACTAATATATGTTTGCTTTATCGTGCTGTGATGCTGTCTAACTAAATATGTTGTGTATCATTCATTGTTTATGTTTTTCTTCAGTATTATATTTCTCATTGCTTCCTCTGAAAAGGGCTTTTTGCCCAGTTGGATTGTCCCAATTAACAAAACATCTTTAGTTTAGTTCCACTATTAGCTTTTTTTTTTGTGTGTGTGTGTGAACATTCACTTTATTGATTTTTTCATCGATGAAAGTACATTATTTCTTTAATTCTCCATCTTTTTTGTTCGGTAATTTTATTCTACTTCTATACTGTATCATTCAGGTTGTAAATGCAAGTTCTATATTTGGAGTTTTTCTCCTTACCTTGTAACAATCAATCAGATTTGGCATTGCTACTTGGCCTCTCAACTCAAAATCTTCTCCCATGCCTCTCTGCAACATTTCTCTTTGCACACAAAATCCTGTATACTCTTCCCCTTAACATTTGCAAAATTCTTTTTTTCTTGCGGGGGGGGGGGGGTTGTCTAAACAGCTACCCTACATATGGAACTATAGCACCCAGGAATATTTTTATTTCTTCTTATGAAAGTCTCACAGTCCATTCCTGTATTAGCCAAATTCCCAAATATTTGCTTTTAACTTGACTGCAAAGATAGGGAGGATCCATTAACAGTTCAAATAAATTACTGCCAGGCCTTTCATTTTATAGCTGCATTTATTTTATATCCTAATAGGCACTGAAATGCATTTAGTGCATGGAACATCAATGGCAAGTCTCCCTCCAAGTGTTCAGCAAATGATCATCATCTGCAAAAGGGGGCAATGTTATCATATTGCACCACCTATTAAATACCATCTAGGAAGAGCTGTACTCAAGTTGTAAATGGGTTCGAAATTAAGAACAAAAGGGGAGATACTGGACAACATAAGCAGTTCACACTTTCCAAAGTAAGTCCAAGTCCCTCCACCAGATTCACCTGAGTAGCTGATCACCAACAATAAAGTTCAATGTTGTTGGCTAATCAGAAAAGGTAAATACTGCCACCTTCGCTACATCCATGCTCAATATTACTAGTCGTCTCCCCCATCAGTGGTACATTCCATCAACAGACAGTCTTCATAGTATTGGCAATGCACCATCTCCCCTTTATAATTTCTGCACTGATCTACATCTATCAAATGCTGCAATGTTTTGGTTCACCTAAGTGCCAGGATTTCCATAAATTTCAAAACTGAGGTAAGATCTTTCAGATGAAGGGCTGTGGTTAGGTCTTTTCTTTCCTTAGGTACAACTAAAATAAGTGCTCCTTTTCCTTAGGATGCTACCTTTGGCATTTCCATCATCATTAACTACACCACCTCAGACCCATATTATTTTGTTCCCACCCAATTTTCAAAGTATTAGAGGGACACCATTGTCAGCATGGCATAGCAACTTGGCAAAATGAATTTTAACCTCTTCCTCTACAACTGAACCCTCTTCATGTTCTTGCTGGAGGTGGGGGTAGCTGTAGTTTTTATCAGAAACAATCCCACTTTTTCCAGTCAGTTTCCCACTTCTTGGCTACTGCTGTAAAGTTTTCTGTAGATGTCTCAATATGTAACCCCTAGTAAACTTGGCCTGAAGCACTATAAATCATTTTGTTACTCTTCTTTCTTTGCTACTTTAATCTCTGTGCTAGGTACTTTGTGGCTCAAGGAATATCAAAGTACCCTAACTTTACCGCCATTTTATTACATTCATAGTACTTATCCATATACTCCTTTAGTTTGTTTGCTTACTGCAACTGTTCCTACCTATCAGCTGCCCAATTATTTCTACTGTTTTGTGATTCCTTTAATTTCTTTACACTCCTTTGATATAACTTACTCTCATTTCCCCATACTGCTCTGGATTTATACATTTCTTGTCGGCATTTTTTTAAATATGTCCCATCATAACAGCAATGCCATAGAAGCTTTTGACAAATCTTTCAGCATTTCTACTAGCTTCTTTGTATAACATCTGTAAAACATGAACCTTTAGTTTACAGTAGGAAAACAGACTCACGGCCCTTAATAAACTTAATAATCTGGAAAAGTAGACCTGAATCAGTTGTTACTACTGGAAATGCATCAACAGCCATATAAATATGATCTTGCATCATATATACCCTTTGTCTTGGACATAAAATTATATATGGGGGAAACCGGTATACTCTGGAAGGTGTGACCTAACTCTGCTACCAGAAACTTATGTATGCCTTCATGAAACTTCCTCATGCCTGCTCATATTAGAAGTTTGAAATCGGAACACCGACATTCTGACCCGAGGTACGTAACCGCTTGGCCATCTTGTTGACCTATGCCCCTTACCCACATGGCAGTGAGATCTTGGCGATGGAATATTTAGTTAGGGGGGTTACACATTACTTCTTGACAGCATTTTTTAAATCGGTCCCATCGTAACAGCAATGCCATGAAAGTTTTTGACAAATCTTTCAGCATTTCTACTAGCTTCTTTATATAACATCTCTGCAAAACATGAACCTTTGGGTTAACAGTAGGAAAACTTATATATATATATATATATATATATATATATATATATATATATATATATATATATATATATATATATATATATATACACACATGATATATATATATATATATATATATATATATATATATAAATAAAATTTATGTATACAAATATATATATATATATATATAAAAAAAATATATATATATATATATATATATATATATAATATAAGGTCTATATTAGATGAACGAAAGTTCATCTTAACGAATGCTCACATGAGTGAAACTCCAGGAACTCAAAACTGCAATTGTGGGGGCTGCACCCCCACACCCCTAAATATATATTCCAACTCTGAAATAGCAGTACAATGAGGAAAGGGCAAATATTCCCTTCTTCACTGTACCGCGATCTCATAATTGCGGTTTCGAGTTCCGCAATTTCCGCTCATGTGAGCGTTTGCCAAGATGAACTTTCGTTCATCTAATATAGACCCTAATATATATATATATATATATATATATATATATATATATATATAATATATATATATATATATATATATATATATATATATATATATATATATTTTTTTATATATATAAAATCCAGCCTATGGACCATCTACAGCTTTTCTAGTCACAGTTGATTCCCATATACATTATACCCTGCTGCAAAGCAATCAGTTCACAATACATATTTTTTTAAATGTAATTAATTTTACTAGAAAAAGTGTAGTATCATCTCTGTTGGTTCGAAAACCCCTCCCCTCATCATACTATACAGACACCACTACAAAATGGAAGTGTTAGGATTCTAGGAACTTGAGCTGATAACTCAGGCTCTTTTGACTAGCACATTGGAATCAATCCTCTTTTCCCATTTTTTATATGGAGTTGGGGTTTCACATCAACAGTGGACAACTGATCTAGATCCAGTGTTCATATCACCAAGTGGCTAGCCCTGACACATATCTCCTTCTCTTTTGTCCATCATCAAATAATAGTGGTCAGGAAATCCTTTTCAGCACTAATTGCTAAAGGAATATCATCAAGGCCTAAAGAGGTAGTAACTCTCTTATACTCAACACTGATTAGACCAGAGTACAACACTCCCTTCAGAATATATCTCACTAAACATATCAAACAATTAGAAAAACCTCAAAGGTTCCTTCCCAAAAAGATTAAAGGCCTAATTGTCCCTTAACTACCAACAATCTCAATCATTTTATTTAGTGTCTTACAGACTTTTTAGAGATCTCTGACTTTCTTACAATGCTGTTAGAGACCCAGTTGTCTTGGGCATCCTGCATCTCTACCAATACCACAACCATGAACCTAAATCTTCCCCAACAGATAGATAAAACACAGTGATGGGAAAGGTTTATATTCTAGCATCTCCCAAGCCTCTGGAATCAACTTCCTCTGCATATTAAACAATGTGACTCACTATTTTTCTTTACTCATAATCTAGATGAACGGATGGGTATCCCTGAATTTATTTTGGGATTGAATGGTATGGCCCTCCTGCAGAAGAGGGGGTGCAGCATGATGGAACGTACTGACAAGAAGTGAACAGTCGTAAGATTTTGGGGCCTTGGGATATCTATAAAATCTATTCATTGTCTTATGTTTTGCAGGGGACATACATGTTTCCTTACTGTTACTCTTTTATCGAGCTAGAACACTCAGTGCCACATACCTTGCTTCTCTGTCAATCAACTCTTCTTCAATTAGGGTAACACCACTGCCAGGGATCATTTTTTCCTCCTAAGAACCCACTCCTTGCAAATTTCCATATTGTCCTAAGGAATGCATACAATGAAGTATCATCCATGTCTCCATGTGTGATGCAGTCACAAATCTGCCCCCCCCCCCATGGGGAACAGCCCCCATGCGTCCTCAGCCTCTGGTGGGGAAGTAAAACAAATGTGGCAATTAAGTGGTACTTGACCGTTACTCTCGAACATTTTTTCGATGTCTGGAATGATTACTGATTCGGTGTAGAGGCATCAGCTTGTCTGCTGGTTTCCTGTAAGCACACATCTGTAAGATCCCATTACGTGTAGTAAACCTTACTATTCAGGAAGCTTAACAATTAAGGCAGAGTACCTGAAGTAGAGTTTTATAAGATGGGTAGATCCACCTGATCTCTTGGTGGATTTCCTTGAGGAAATATATGCCAAGTGTTAAATTATGAATAAATTGTAAATAAGATGGAAACAAGCACAGTGCCAGAGAAAATACACTTCTAGGTTTACCATGAAGATGCCTACATACTTTGGAGGCATTCAGCTATGCACTGTAGTTTCCATAACCACAGCATGACGTTTTCCATTAAAATTGTGTGCCAGAATATAAATTGTTCATAATGGCAAGTCCATCTTTTTTTCCATAAGAACATTAAAAGGCGGCAAAGTTGACCATGTTTGAAATATTTGTGCAGCGTAATGTAACATCCATAATAGCTTAAACAATGTTAAATGGTACATTACTATAAACTTGACTGGATACGAAGAAAATGGAGTGTTTTGAAAAAAAATGTCCCTGTCAGTGACTACTACTGCACTGCTTACTATTATTTCTTCGTAAGACACTTTTTTTCTTAACATTATTTTTCAAGTCTTCCTGTCTCTATGCGACTTCTAAAAGAAAAAGCAAGCAATACTGCATCTCAGACTGTGCACCACTACAACACCCTTTGCACACATTAATTCTTGTAAAATATTTATTTTATTCAGTTGTATTTCAATGAGTAAAAACTGGTGTATGTACATCGTTATACTAACATTTACTTGCATCAGATTTGGTGGTGCTGTTTATCCTATTCTCTACTTCTTAATGAACACCAGAAATAGATACAAAGCAATGAAAACATTAGCACATAGTTAACCAATGCAGACACTTTAAGGGACTCCAGCTCTGCAGTGTCATACCTCTCAACTTCTTGGCTCAAAAAATTTGGACAAAGCCAAAAACATAATGGGTAGACAAAGGACCAGAAATAGGGACAAATTTTTAATAATGCACTTAGAAAGTTGCTAGAATAAAAGTTTTTGCGTTTGCATATATGTTCAGAAAGATATGAGGTTTGAAACTCCAATGCCCATCACTACTTAGTGACTTCAGTCCTCAAAGATTTTCCAGAAAACCACACATTCTGTGATGAACAGACCAAAATTTGATGCAAAAATCTGGCTATTCTGTGAAAATCTGAACTGAGAGCTATATGTGAAATTCATGAAGAAAATCAATTAGATCTACCATACAAGTTAAGTTTTGGCTACCATAAATAATGCTTATTACATCAGAACATATGCAGCTCTATGAAATATTAACTAGGCTGTATAACGGTTGCCTTCATATCTGTAAAAATAATTTTACTTGTGGCAATTCTTTTAACAAACTACATATTCTTCTGCTTGTCGTTTACTTTTGAATTTTCAGTCTGGCTGAAGTGAAGTAACAATTTTAGCTTGCACATGTTTTGTGAATTGTTTTTGAATCCTCATATGCTCAAAAGTAAATAAGGGATGGGACAGATCTACTAGTCCACATAATACTGTTACTGGAAGGAAGTTAGTTACCTTACTATGTCATCTAAACAATGTTGTAACACTTAAAAGAGCATGACTTATAAAACTGTAAAGAAAAAAAAAACTAAAACAAAATATTAAGAGCATAATGTCCACACACAGAAGGTTTCACTGTCAGAAATCACTGCTTCTTAGAGGAAATTGTGTATCTTGCTCACCTGCCATTCAAAACTTTGCAAGATTTTGCTGAGAATGAATCAGCAAGACTTGGCATACTTTCCCAATACGTCTGAACGCTACCCTGGAAAAAAGGCTCTGAGAAAAACTGGATCTATAGAACAAAAAGAAAAAAAAAAGATTCAAATTATATGAATTGTTATGAAAATATGAAGTCCTACAAAATCTGCATACTAAGACTGTTAAAGAGCAAGTCCAGGTCAGCAAATACTTATTTTATTCCACCATAATTCTGATGCTTACTTGTTTCTTCATCTCCTACTGCAACAGCCAATTAACAGCCTTGATTTACTCATCTCAATCCAATGAGCAGACTACTTGCATCAACATGTCCGACCACTGCACTACAAGAAAGTTGCAAATTAATCTCATTCTGATAAAGACAGGTAATCAGAAACATTTTTTAGCCCGCTAAACTACTGATCTCAGTCTTACTCTGCTCTCACTACCTTACCTACTTTTCCTGAGGGGTTCAGAGACACTGGCGGCTGTCATACTATTGGCAAGGAGGAAGTAAGGACAGCTATGAAGAGGATGAAGAATGGAAAGGCTGTTGGACCAGATGACATACCAGTGGAAGCATGGAGGTGCTTAGCAGAAATGGCAGTGGAATTTTTAACCAGATTGTTTAATGAAATTTTGGAAAGTCAGAGGATGCCCAAGGAGTGGAGAAAAGGTGTTTTGGTACCTATCTTTAAGAATAAGGGTGATGTGCAAAGCTGCAGTAACTACAGAGGGATAAAATTGACCATTCACAGCTTGAAGTTATGGGAAAGAGTAGTGGAAGCTAGGTTAAGAAGGGAGGTGATGATTAGTGATCAGCATTATGGTTTCATGCCAGGAAAGAGCACTACAGATGCGATGTTTGCTCTGAGAGTGCTGTTGGAAAAATACAGAGAAGGTCAGAAGGAGTTGCACTGTCTTTATGGACTAGAGAAAGCATATGACAGGGTGCCTAGAGAGGAGTTGTGGTATTGTATGAGGAAGTTGGGAGTGGCAGAGAACTATGTAAGAGTGGGACAGGATATGTACGAGGGTAGTGTGACACTGGTGAGGACTGTGGTGGGAGTGACAGATACGTTTGAGGTGGGATTACATCAAGGATCAGCTCTGAGCCCTTTCTTATTTGCAGTGGTGATGGTCAGGTTGACAGATGAGATCAGACAGGAGGCCCCATGGACTATGATGTTTGCAGATGACATTGTGATCAGTAGTGAGAGTAGGGACCAGGTTGAGGAGACCCTGGAGAGGTGGAGACGTGCTTTAGAGAGGAGAGGAATGAAGATCAGCAGGACTAAGACAGAATATGTATGTGTGAATGAGAGGGAGGATAGAGGAATGGTGAGGATGCAGGGAGTAGAGTTGGTAAAGTTAGAGGAGTTTAAGTACTTGGGATCAACAGTTCAGAGTAATGGTAAGTGTGGAAGAGAGGTGAAGAAGGGAGTACATGCAGGGTGAAATGGGTGGAGAAGTGTGTCAGGAGTGATTTGTGAAAGACAGGTACCAGTAAGAGTGAAAAGGAAGGTCTACAAGAGGGTAGTGACACCAGCTATGTTATATGGGTTGGAAACGGTGGCACTGACAAAAAGGCAGGAGTCAGAGCTGGATGTGGCAGAGTTAAAGATGTTAAGATTTGCAGTGGGTGTGACTATGATGGACAGGATTAGGAATCAGTATATTAGAGGGTCAGCTCAGGTTGGACAGTTTGGAGACAAAGCAAGAGAGGCGAGATTGCATTGGTATGGACATGTGCTGAGGAGGGATGCTGGGTATATTGGGAAAAGGATGCTAAGGATGGAGCTGCCAGGTAAGAGGAAAAGAAGAAGGCCTAAGACAGGGTTTATGGATGTGATGAGAGAGGACATGCAGGTGTGGTTGGTGTGAAAGAGCAAGATGCAGAGGACAGGAAGAAATAGAAACAGATGATCCGCTGTGGCGACCCCTAATGGGAACAGCTGAAAGAAGATGATGATATACCCTAAATGGCCAAAGAGTGTAACATGGATGTTTGGGGCATTTTGCACAGTATACGCTTATATATGTTGTACAAACGGAATCTCCCCAGGCTTGCACTGTTTGTTCCACAAGGTTAAGGAACAATAGTAGATGGTAGACAGGGGTCCAGGGAAGTAAATAGTGTGGGAAGAAATAGCCAGGGAATTGTTATGGCTAAGCTTATATAGGCCCTAGGGCCGATAGCCTAGTACCAACCTATGAACCTATATATTGACTAAGCATGCACACATACAAGAAATTTGACTCCAATTTAGGGGTGGGAGGTTGGCATAATGGTTAAAGTGTTACCTTATAGACACAAGGTGCAGGGTTTGATTCTGACATGGGATAATTGGCTAGGCTTGTAATAGCCCACATAGGCAGTTAGCCTAGTATTAATTTATGAACTTATGGGATGCACATTCAGCTAAGGGTAGCTTAGAATGCTGCCAGTTCACTAATCCAAATATTTGGATGTGATAGAAAACATCAAATAAGTGCAATACCCCCTCTCCCCTGTTTTGTGTCAGACTGACAATTCAGATATACTTTTGACATGAAGGATTGGTTAATAGCTTTTAAGGTGACCCGGCCCTGCCTCAGTGAAATACTGTGTTGGGCCTCTCACCATGAGGGGCTTGAACTTCAGAGATAATCCTAGCTAAGTAACAACCTCCAAAACAGAATTTTCCATGGCAAAAAAAATAATACATATTAGAGAGGTACTGAAATCATAGACAGCAAAGATTTGTTTTTCCAGCACAATATTAAGGTCCTCTAGGGTGGCTGGAAGTAGGAGTCATGGTTCACTGTTACCAACATTAGACAAGGGGTTCTCTATCTTCTCCTGGTAAAATACTCCTAAAGCTGCAATGCAGTGAGAACATCCTGAATTCTGATAGAAAACTGTTCCTAGTGATATATCCTGGTCACCTACATAACATGCAGAAACTCTTCTGAGAACCGGCCCTTAAAGGATATCAGACTGTTAACCTAGAGCTCATTAAGTTGCAGTGTACCAATGACTCCTTATCCTGAGTCAGGAGGGTGAAGATTTCAGGGAGCTCAGTGTCATTTTTCCATTCAGGTGAACCTGCTGGGAGATTTCAAGGTTGTCTTGGTCTCAAGAGGGGTTACTGAAATGAGACTAACCTTATCTTTTTTGTAACATTTTAGAGATCAAAGGATTAGGAAATAAGGGATACAGGAGTTCACCCAAACAAGGGAGAGAGAAGACTTTCCCTGCTATGCTTCTATACGTGGATATGTGGATCAGAATTTTTTTAGCCAATGGCCTTTTCTTATGTGAACATTCCTACTGCAGGGGATCCACATCTCTGCCTCTGGAAGGTCCTTAAATCCAGCATCCATTTACAGTTGTTGGAATGGACCTGCTCAACTTGACTGTCATAGCATTTCACAGTAGGAAGGATGTAGGTGACCTTAAAACAGAGCCATAGCAGAGAAGTTAAACTGCAGGCTGTCACTGCCAGCTTTCACAGCTGGTTTGAATGATCAGCTCTGTTTACATAACACATCAATGTATTGTTGCATGTATTTACTTTCATTCTCCAAGTCTGTCATTCTCTACTGAAAGCTCTTAAGACTAAAATGAAGGCCATCATCTCCTTTAGGCTGATATGCTCCTTTATTGTGGAGGTATTTACATGCTCTGTACTTTCAGGTGTCTGGCATGGTTCCCCTTACCCTGGCCAGATCTAAGGTGTCTGTGGTCAAGGAATGAGTAACTTTCTGGGACTACAAATGGGTGAGACCACCAGCTGAATCTAATTCTGAAGGCAGGAGTCGGGGGTAACAGGTAATGCAATGGGTGACTGTGCTAATCCCATGAGTGCATGAAATAACACTGAATTTTCCTCATGTGCAAACTGGTCAGGAGTTCCACCGGGATGTAGGCTGACACACAGCCTATGGTCTTCAAGAACATTTTAAGTGACAGAACTGTCCTCTAGGCCATGCTTGGAAAGAACTTCATAAACTGAATGCTCTTCACCTATGGTAGAAACAAGACATCTAGTAAACCTTCCAAAAAGACCTTTGAACCTTCGATCATACAATCATGCAAATAGTAGTAAAATATTAATACCTGGATACTGAAGTGAGCAAACACTGGCGCTGAGCATTTGGTAAACCCTCTATGCATGGTGGAAAGACCAAAGGGCAAGTATGTGAGCTTAAAGTGTCTGTGTTTTGCCCTGAGACTTGGGCACTGACTGTGGTCTTTGTGATGGGGATGCCATCCTTTAAATCTACTGTTAACAGTGTTTGTGGTACAAAGAAAAAAAAACAGTGCTCACAGGATCAGCATTTTAGGTGAAATAATCAGATTTCAGCATTGAACAGTACATATAGGCAGGAACTAGGATTATCTGCAATAGTGAGGAATTTCAGGGGGATCTAGATGGGAAAATATAACAAAAGGTAGGTTTCTGAAGAAATGTATGAATATATTTGGGCATGGCAGATATAAATTCAGTAGTAGATACTCAGAATTTACATATTCCCAAATGAACAATAACTGGGCTACACAGGATAGAAATTATAATTCACAGAAACATGAGCATTTAACAAAGTTTTGACATACATTGACTATTTCAAATCCTGCACCAATAAAAATTAAGATAAAAATGCAGGGTAATGAAGGAATAATGAGACACTGATGCTTTCCCTCCTGTTAACATTTTAGGAATTTGAGGAATGGGTAGTAGAAATTATTTGAGAGTTATTACAGAAGAAAGAAATTTGTTCAGAAGGAATAGATAGTGACTGGGACAAAATGAATATGGGGTTTAAAAATAGGGTAGAAATAAGAGAAAAACATGGTTAAGAGGTAATAGGAATTACTTGGAGGTGCTGACAAATATTAAAGTATTAAAGAATATGGGGAATCTCGCAGAACAACAGGAGGAGCAACTGCAGCGTGCTAAAGAGAAAAATAAGGGAGTCCTTGGATAATATGCATGAGTTTAGCATGACTGCTGTTAAGCAACTATCTTTTGAGAACTCCAGAGCACAAAAACTTTTAGCACACAGACTTTAAGCAACAGAAGTTAGAATGGGTTATCATCAAAATTAGGGCGCCAATGACAAGAAAAATAACCAGATATTTTATAGTGGTATTAGACATATTTTGGAAATGTTATGAAAATTTGTATAAAGCAGTGGAATGTGGAAACCAGGAAAGAACACAAATGGAAATATTTATGGAAGACAATTATGCCAAGATTAGAGAAAGATGAGATTCAACAGCTAATAGTTGGAGATAGGGGGAGATGAGATAAGTGATGTATAATTAATCTGCAGGGAAGTATATAGGAACAGATGACATTCCTGTGGAAGTTTTGAAGCTAGGAGGGAAGAAATTGTCAAAGATCTTGGAGATTTTAATAGTACTAAAAGGAGGGGAAGCATCCGCATCTTGGGAGAAAGCTGTGGTGGCTGTATTACCACAAGACAGTAAACACCCATTAGACCAATTTTCATAAAGATTCATTTCAATTTTAAACCACAATTATAAAGTGTTTATGTCTATACTAACTAAAAGAAAGGAAAAGCCGTTGCCAAAATTGATAGATATGGATCAAGATGAATATATGGAGGGATGGCAAACATTTGACATCAACAGAACGATGATGATCCAGAGGGAAGCAGAATGCAAGACAATACCACTACTCCTGGCGAGTCTCAATACAGAGAAAGCATTTGACAGAGTAAACTGGGAATTTATGAGTATAGCAATTGAAGCATTTACATTCCCAAATACAATAAGGTTAATTAGGAGGCTATATGAAGGACCCGAGGCAAAAATTGAAGTGCGAGTTACTCTCGATGTTTGTTTAAACAGAGGAATCAGGCAAGGGTGTTCTCTTCACAGACTCTAGGCTAAATGACCCTGGAGCCTTTACAAGCCTAGCCCATAAGATTACCCTGGCATTGCACCACCCGACCTTAGTTTCCAGTGCCTCTGTCGAGTAGAGCCACTGGGGTGATTCCCCGGGGTGAATCTTCCATTTCCCATCTACTCATCAAGATTTTTCTTAGGGCCAGTGAGGTGCTCTGACATGTATGGGAAGTCTATTCCATAGCATGGGCAGTCTCTGGGTTATGAACCTGTCCCTCCAGCACATTCTGTTGATTGTGTTAATGAGGTTGAGGTCTCTGGAGCGTGTGGTGCAGAGGGATTGGGATTTCTTTAGATTTAGCATTTCTAACAGAGCTAGGTCACACATGGCTTTATAAGTCAAGCGGAGATCGCCTCTAAGTAGACAATATGAGGCAGAGAATAGTTGGGAGTTGTTTTGATTCTGTCCATATAGGACAAGTGTTTAAGGCCTAGGATCCTCTTTGTGAGGTACTTTTACGGCCTCTCCTGTTGTTACAGGTGTCTAGTGAGGTACATGCCAAATGGGGCATTGCACTCTATGATTGGCTTAATGAGGGAAGAGTAGAGGGAGACCATGACCTCTTTCTTCCTGAATGCAAAACACTTAGTAATGAGATGTGCCACATAGAATGACTTTCTGACCACAGTGGCAATGTGGTGGTCAAAGGAGATGTTGATCTCAACCTGTGTTCCCAGATCTCTTATAATGCCTTCTGTGTTCAGTGGACTACCATCAATGTGGTAGTTCATGGGAACTGGGTTTTTCCCAAAGGGGATGATGACATTTTTTGACATTGAGCTTAAGGCCATGGTTTTGACACCAGTTGTTGGTCTCAGTAAGGCCTTTCTGTAGGATGTCAACATCATTTGGGGAGTTAATAATGGCTCCCAACTTACAATTGTCTGCAAACTTCATCAGCTAGAGTCCCTTCATGTTGGACTGGACTTCTGAGAAGTAGATACCAAACAGGAGAGGGCCCAGGACCGATCCCTGTGGTACTCCACTTGTGACTGGTCGGCAGTCTGAACTGGAGTCAGCTACTTTCACACTGTGGGTTCTATCTGTGAGCCAGTTTGCAATCTACCTAGTGATATAGGGGTTGATGCCTAGCTTAGTGAGTTTTTCTATGATTCCTGAGTGGGGAATGGTATCAAAGGCCTTGGCCAGATCAAGGTAGGCTGTATGAACCACCTTGCCTTCATCCACAGCTCTGGTGACTGACTCAAAGAAGTTGACCAAGTTGAGCAGGCATGACCTACCCTTCACAAAACCAAAACCAAAACCAAACTGTGTGGGATCCAGAGTTTGGAGATTCCCTATATCCTTGTTTATTAGATTCATAGCTTTGTATACAAGACTTGTCAGGCTAATGGGGCGATAGTTCCCACGGTCTGTAGTCACTCCTACTTTGTGGAGAGGGATGACTGTAGCAGTGCACCATTCGGTAGGGACAAAGCCTGAGGTGAGGCTGTGATTGAACAGGGCACAGAGGTGATGTGCCAGTTCACCCTGTAGTTCATGTAGAACACAGCCAGGGATATTGTCAGGTCCCACAGAAGCTGTACTCTTGGCCTTCAACAATGCTGTTTTAACCTGTGCAGCAGTAATACTGAGTGCCTGGCAATCGTGATTGGTCTTTTGGGGGGGGGGGTAAAGTTGGCACCGAATCTTTCGGCCTGATCTGTATAGGAGGTACTATTGTGCAGTATCTCGGAGTAAATCTGGGTACTGCCATGGAGGTCTGGGTACTGCCATGGAGGTTCTTTACATATTTATATAAGGCCTTGTGGCTGTCTTTACTATCTGCTACAATTCTGTTTTCATAGCTAGCTTTACAGGATTTCATTAGAGATCTCAACTTTTTATTGAGGCTGATAAGGGAGTTTTTCCAGGCTTGGGACTTCACCTTATTCCACATCAGTTTCCTCCTTCTGTTGTAGGGTTTGTTTATGGCAGGGGACCACCAGATTGGCTTCCTTTTTTTGGGAGGAGAGCGTCTTGGTTCTATTGGGTATGGCAAGATCCATGTATTTGTGTATGTGTTCGTACAGTGCAATGGTGTATGATTCGGCGGTCATGCAACTATTCTCCATTTGCATGGGTGCCGTGAAGTTAGCCACCTCTGTTCTTAGGAGCCCAAAGTTAGCTTTGGAGATGTTTTTCATGGTGGTTACCTTTGAGGTGGGGGGGGGGGGTGGATTTCCAAGGTGATTAGTTTGTGGATGGATCTAAAAGGGAGGAGTTGACTACTGGTGTAGAGCAATGGTCGCCCAACCAGGTCAAGAATGTTGCTACCTCTAGTGGGAGTAAGAATGAGCTGGTCCAGGGCATTGGAATTAATGAATTCTAGGAAACGTTGGGCAAGTGTATTGGTAAGTGAGTAGTTATCCCAGTTAATGGAGGGGTATAATTGAAGTCAACCAGAATGCGTTAGGTTGGAACCGAATATTCTCCAGGGTGCTTAGAAACATGGAGTGAGTGTCTTGGGACATGGTTGGGGACCTGTAACAGACTACGACCTGAATCGCTGTCTTACCCAATGTTAGTTGCACCTGTAGTATTCTCTGATGCATTATCTTGGGCTACCAGTCTGGAGGTGTGCGCATCCTTTATGAATATGGAAACATCACCACCTTTGGAGCTTCAGTACAAGTTTTGGGACCGAAAGGTGTCGAATGAGTAATAGCCTAGTAGTGCAGGGGTGCTTTCTGCTGCCTTGAACCAAGTCTCTTTTACAGCACAAATGTCGATGTTAGCCATTTTAAGGAGTGCTTCGAGAGAGTGCATTTTGAGATTTAGACTTCCAACACTGAGCAGCATGACCTTCAGACTGCATTTGTTTGCAGCTGTTACGGTGGTAATTTGGTCTTTGGAACACTGCCTAGAAAAGGCACTACACGGGTGGAAAGAGCCTTGGCCAGTATCTGGAGGCCCAAGGGTGACAGATCCAGGCCATCTCTGGCAAAGCATCAAGGTCTGTTAATCATGTCATCCCAGGCAGGCAGATACTGGATCCACTTAGAATGACCCCAGAAAAGTATAGTTGTGTACACTTACCATAAATGTAGATGTTACAGTGTATTCACTGTTGCAGTCCTAACAAATGGGTTATCCAGCTCCCGGTAGCCCTCGATCGACCAGAATACCAAAGGTAAGTAAAAATGACGGCTGTCGTCGGTTGTAAAGGACGTCAGGGCGTCCGGTACAAAAGGAGTCTGCCAACGTCACAGTCTTTCTTGCCATAACAGTCAGAAACCCCCAGAAATAATACTAAACCAAAAGCAATTTTGGCAAAAAATATCCAATTCAGCCTGTACCTCAGGAAAAGAGAATAGGAGAGGGCCAAAAAAGGGGGAAGGAGAGAGGGAAACCAGGACTGCAACAGTGAATACACTCTAACATCTACATTTATGGTAATTGTACACAACTGTACTATGTTCATGTTTCACTGCTGCAACCCTAACAAATGGGTTGATTAACAAAGTCCAGAGAAAAAGGAGGAGGAACCAACAAAGTTAAGGGTTGGATATAATGCCCTGCAACACAGCAGTGGCAAACTCTGCCCCGGAAAAAAAAGAGGCAATTATAATCTTTTCTGAAAGTATGAACAGAAGATCATGTGTTAGCCTCCAAAATATCCTTAGTAGGGACACCCCTTAAAAAACCTGCAGAAGTGGAAGCTGCTGTAGTTGAGTGGGTCCTAACCCTTTGAGGAGGAACCTTGCCATGAAAGGAATAACAAAAGGAGATGCAATGTGCAATCCATTTGGAAATGGTTTTGCTTAGAATTAGCCTTGCCTTGAGCTCCAGGGGCAAAACTGACCAATAAATGAGCTGATTTCCAAAGATCTTTAGTCCTGTCCAGATGAAACCTGAGCTGTCTGTGCACATCAAGAGAATGTAGGATCCTTTCACCTCTATTACGAGGATTAGGAAAGAAGGTAGGAAGGTGTATGGACTGATTAAGAGTCAAGTTACAAACTACATTAGGCATAAAGGAGGGATTAGTTCTCAAAGAGACCCTGCCTGTATGGAAAATAATAAAAGGCTCCACAGCCATCAAGGCCTGCAGCTCCGAAACCCTCCTTGCCGAAGTAAGAGCCAAGAGGAAGGCAGTCTTCCAAGAGAGAAACTTTAAATCTGCAGTGGCAGCTGGCTCAAAATGAGGAAGAGTGAGTTTCTCTAGAACAAAATTAAGATCCCAGGCTGGAGTAGGTGCCCTTCTGCGAGGTTTTAAGTTGCAAGCACCTCTGAGAAACATTTTCATCAGGGGATGAAAGAAAATGGGTTGTTCAAAAGAACAATGATGGCTGAAGCATGGATCTTGATAAGAGGAAAAAGAAAGACCACCCTGAAGCAATTCAGCCAAGTATTCCAAGATCAGAGGAAGGGTAGGCTGAGAAGATTCCCCTCTAGCCTGCATCCAATGAGAGAACCTGTCCCATTTGTCAGCATAGGACTTCCTAGTGCTAGGCCTCCTGGCCTCCCTCAGCACATCAACCACCTGCTGGGAAAGGGAAGAAGATAAGGAAGGCATCATACAATGAGTCATGCTGCCAAATGGAGGGACTGAAGATGAGGATGCAGAATGATTCCCTCTTCCTGAACCAAAATATCTGGCTTCAGAGGAAGATGCAAAGGAGGAAATTGGGAGAGACTGCGAAGCAGTGGATACCAATGCTGTCTGGGCCAGTCCAGAGCTATGAGAATAGTCCTTGGTCATTCATCCCTGATTTTCAATAACACACTGGGTAGAAGAGGAAGAGGAGGGAAGGTGTAAACTGATGGCCACATCCAAGGGAAGGACATAGCATCCACTCTCCAGGCTCTGCTGTGATGCTGTCTGGTGCAAAAGAGAGGTAAAAGATGATTGTCCGGGAAGGAGAAAAGATCCACCTGAGGTGTGCCCCAATGTTGAATGATTTTGTAAAAACTGCTCTGTTCAGCTGCCATTCATGAGGATCCAGGGTTCGCCTGCTCAACTGGTCTTCTGTCAAAACACTGAGCCTTCCTGGAAGGAACTGTGCTAGGAGATGCAGGTCAAGGAATGCTGCCATGGACCAAAGATTCATGCTTTGTCTGCACAAGCGGTAAGAGTGAGTCCCTCCCTACTTGTTGATGTACCACGACTATGGTATTGTCTGTTCTGACAAGTAGGGTCCCTGGAGAAAGAAGGTGCTTGAAGGCTAGTAAGGCCTGTTGAACTGCAATAAATTATTTTAGATTTATGTGCAGGTGTATCTGCTGGGCGTTCTACCGTCCCTGTATGCATCTGCCATCCAGGTGTGCTCCCCAGGTGTAGTGCGATGCATCTGTAGGCAGAACTTGAGTGGCAGGAGGTGTCCGAAAGGGCATGCCCTTGTTTTGTAGACAGGCTGTTGCCCACCACAGAAACTCCGTCTGCAGAGATGGAAGCAGAGGGATCATCATATCCAGGTCCTGTGTGTGTTGACACCAAATGTTCTTGAGGTACCATTGCAATTTCCTCATATGCAGTCTTGCATATGGAATCATGAGAATACAAGATGCCATGAATCCCAGAGCTTGCAGGGAGCTGGGACAGGCTTGCCAAGTCCTTGAAGTAAACAGAGTTGTCTGCTTCTCCTGGGTGAGATATATCTGGGTGGCAGTGTTCAGACTTGCTCCCAGGAATGTTATCTCCTTGGATGGTACCATTTTAGATTTTTCCTTGTTGAGAGTGTAACCTATCGAAGAGAGAAGAGTCTTTACAAATTCCAGATCCTTTAGTAGCTGCTCCTGAGAACTTGCTTGCAAGTATGGGTAAATCTGATTTTTTTTCTGCCTGCAAAAAGCAATCACTGGGGCCACACTTCGTGAAGACTCTGGGAGCAATAGATAAGCCAAAGGGCAGCACAGAGAATTGATAATGTTGCTTGCCCACTCTGAAACAAAGATACTGCCTGCAACTTTCCCTGATAGGAATGTGCAGATAAGCCTCTTTGAGATTCAAGGTTACCAGCCAGGAATCCTTTTCTAACATTGGTAGCAAGTGATGCAGAGTGAGCATTTTGAACTTGGGAATTACTAGAAAAGAGTTCAGAATGGAAAGATCTAGGATAGGACGGCAGGTGCCTTCTTTTTTTGCAACTAGGAAAAGTCTGGAATAAAAGCCCTGGCCTACCTGCTGAGCAGGAACTGATTCTATTGCTCAGAGATGAAACAAAGACAAAATTTCTTTTTCTACTTCTGCCCTTTGGATGGAAGAATGTCTGGGAATCTCTTTGGATCTGGAAAGGTGCGGAAAGAAAACATGTGCCCCAAGGACACCGTTCTGAGTACCCATTTGTCGTTTGTGATAAGAGACCTAGACATCTGAAAAAAGGGCCAACCTTCCCCCTAAAGGACTCTCCAGGCAAGCAAGAATGGGCAGAAGTTGTAAAAGGTCATTGAGAGTGTTTTGATCAAGATGCAGGCTTGGAGCTTCCCGCCTTAGAAGTGGAAGCCTGCCACCGCCTAAGACCTTTGAGGGGTAGCTGTCTGCCCCCTAGAAGATTTGTAACCCCTAGTCCTGGAACGGTTCTGTCTGCTGGTATCAGGAAGGGTCCAACTCTTGGAAGGGTAATTCCTGCTAAAGTGAGGGGGTTGAACTTGCAGAAAATCTTTAACAGTTTGCATGGACTTGGCCTTATCCTCCATCTTCTTAAGCACCTCCTCAGCTTTGCTGCCAAAAAGATTGTTTTTATGCAAAGGTACATCCAAAAGCTTAGCCTTGACAGGTTCTGGAAGAGGCTGTTTTCTGAGCCAAGTGTGCCTTCTAATAACAGATCCAGAAGCCCGTAGTCCTACTGGAGGCCTCAAGGATGTCAAAACCACAATGCAAAGAATGCTTATTCACTAGAGTGGCTGAATTCAACAAATCCTGCATATCATTATTCTCTGTCAAAAGAGGTACACTTGCTATCTTAGACTTTATAGCCTCCAAGGTGTGCTGTTGGTACTTCAGCATATGAAGAAGGCAATTGGTAGCCCTAATGGCTAGGCTGGCACAGGTATAAACGTTCCTGCCCCACCTATCAAGGTTTCTAGATTCCCTGTCCGAAGGAACAGGATTCCTGGTAACAGTGGCCTTAACTCATTTAGGGCCCTGAGAAATAACCTCTGGCTCTGCCAAGGGGTTCCTGAAAAGAAATAGATGAGAATCAGGGACTCTGTAATACCTGTCAAATTTCCTGGGAGCAGGAGGAACCGAATTTGGAGACTAGGAATTTTCCAGAAAAACATCAACAACAACTTCCAACATGGGGAATAGCAAGAGGCTTATGCTGAGGTAAATCCAGAAACTCCCTAATCCATTTCTTAGATTGGGGATAATCCTGGCTTTCCCCATTTGTTCCCTGAGGGTATTTAAAGTGTCACCAAAAGAGAAATCCTCTGGAGGAGAAGCCGAAGGGATGGAATCCTGTGCATCTGAATCCTCAAAGGGAGAAAAAACCTGAGAAAATTCCTCTTCATCAGCAGAAATGCTGGGAGAAACATCCCTACTCCTTTTAGGAGGATGAGGCTGAGAATCCCTAATAAGAGTTAACAAATCATTAGTCATTTTAATGATCTGGGACTGAGGAGAACTAGAAGGAACTGGAGCCTGCCTTTTTACAGGCTTACGAATGGGAAGGTTTACTTGCAAGCCTGAAGGACTCGGGAGAAGAAGGAAGGAGTTTGCTGTCAGAGCACAAATTTCGGATCCCGGAGTCAGCTTAGCGGTTCCGGCTCCAGCAGAAGAGGCAACCGGCGACAGGTTGGAAGACAAAATGGAGGCCTAAGGGACTCTGACTCAAGCAAGGCCTGTGGTTGTAAATCTGAGGACTGCAGGGACTGCGAAAGCGTCTCACTGGCTCCCGCTTGACTGACGACTAACTTAACTTCATCTGAGGACTTCGTTTTCTGAGGCCTGTCACTGTCCTTACTCTTTTTCGGAATATCCAAAGCCTGAAGACCGGCGGACGCCATAGCAACAAACTTAGGCCAAACTCCAAAGTGCCTAGCCAAAATCTTAGCCCGACGATGGATAACACGCGGATTAAAGGAGGCACAGAGATCACAACTGGGAACGTTGTGGTCAAGGCCTAAATAGATAATGCAATATGAATGAAAATCTCTATGGGGAATCTGCTTTCCACAGGTAAGGCAATTATTAAACTTTTCTGACATTCATTAAGGCAAGAAAAGAGGATCCCCAACAGGGTACTTAGCTGTAGTAGACTTCAACTCTTGTAGTCGGAAACCAACCAAGGTAATCTGCCAACCAGCACTCTTGCATGAAAAGCTTCTGCTTCGGGCTCCGCAGCAAGGAAGACTGAGGAAGTGACGTCGGCTGCCTCCTTTTGTACTGGACACCCTGATGTCCTTTACAACTGACGTCATTTTTACTTACCTTTGGAATTCTGGCCGATTGAGGGCTACTGGGAGCCAGATAACCCATTTGTTAGGACTGCAACAGTGAAACACGATGACCATCTTAGCCAATTGTTGAAATCAATCATTTTCTGCTTGTACTGTGGTATCATTCTGGGTGATGGTAGGATGCTGCTCAGGGCTACATTTACAGCTACTCAGTACAGGTAATTAAAAGACAACAAAGATTCCGTTATTAAAAGCTCAAGTTCTCTTTCATTTTTTCCCTATTTATTTGTCCCTGCTATGAATAAACAACACATTTAAAATATTTTAAATTGACTGTTTCTCTCCACTACAACTGTACCTCACTATACTGTGGTGGTTTCACTTTCAAAAAACTTTTATCCTGCCCTGAAAAAGTCTCATTGATGTCATCAAGACCACGGAATACAGTTGTTTTTCTGGCCAATTCCCTCCTCAAATTGACATCATCATGACCATCCTAAAAACCCACCCATGCTGTGATGTCACAAATTCCTGGTCCTTCCCCTATCCATACAGAAAGTAAAGGCTAGAACAAGGAAACAGTACAGGAGTCAAGTCTCCTGCTGTGAACTGTCAATCACAGCAAGTAACAACTCAAATTACCCTTAGCACTTTGACAAGCTAGGGAAGTTAGGTGTGAAGGGGGACGGGAGATGAGAGAAAGTAGTAAAATTCAGGCTTCACAAACAAAAAGAAGTGTAGTTTAGCCATTCTAAAAAAACAAAGCACTAAAAAGCACTTTGAAAGTCTGTTCTGTGGCATTTGCACTGTTTGTGTTTGAAGTAGTCATTGAACAGCATGAAATGTTACTATGCCACTGCTATAAAAAACGCATTTGCCCGGTTCTGCGCGCCGGGTATCTAGGGTACAACTATTCCTGGCTCCACAAAGTCTCCTCTTCAATTTTTCCCTTGGAACTAGACAAACTTTCAACTTAAGCACTCAAGCCATTAATTTCTCAGCCCGGCACTTGCTCAAAACTCATAGCAAGCACTTATAAACCCTAGCACTAGACCCCCCTATACTGTACAGAAGGACAAGGCTCTCTATTTGACCTTAACAGCCATTCAGTAAAACAGTTCACTGTACCTATCCAGGCATGTCCAAAGGGCAGTTTCAGGTGTACTCTCCAGTCCAACTGGTGAATCTGGGCATTTTGAGGCAATGTTACAACTGCCTCATGTACACATACAACCCTCTCCTCCTACCACCAAACAATAATATATGCGAGAGATGCAATTATACAGCCAAACTGGAGGCTAAGCTCTCTCAACCCAAGACTGGATCAGACAGTCAAGAGGAGAAGGGAAATACTGGCATCACACCACCAGTCTCACACAGACCCATTAAACCAGCACAGGCAAAAAACACACAAATACACAAAAACATACTCGGAGGCTCTAAATAAAAATCTGCAAAAGCAACAGAGACCTCCAAAGCAGACATCCAAGCAACCTCCACCCCCCCAACACAAAACACAAACCACAAAACCAGTGTGCCATGCAATCACAGCCCTTAAGGCAAAATAACATACCCAACATACTAGTAATAGGTGACACTATAGTCAGGCACACTGACGTCCCACTCATTAGGCTGAATAAGGAGAAGGTTACTGTTAGCTGCCTGTCGGGTGCCAGGATCTGCCACATAACACAAGCACTCAGGTCACTCCAGAACAAGTACAAATATAACTCTATCATTGTCCATGTTGGTGTGAATGACCTGAGCCATACCTGCCTGGACTACATGAAAAGAGACATGGAATGTCAGACTCTGATCACTAGCCCGGGCCAGCATGACCCTGACCCTGAGTAGCATCCTGCCCTCACAAAGAATGATACCACAGTATAAATAAAAAAAATATATCAATTTCAACAACTGGCTAAGTTTCTGGTGTCATTCAAAGGGGATCCAGTGTCTGTTTGCCTGGGATGACATGCTTCAGAAGCCACGCTGCTTCGCTAGAGACTGCATGAACCTGTCACCCTTAGGTTTTCGAATACTGGCCAAGGCTCTTGCCACCCCCATAGTGCCTTTTTAGGCGAGGCTCAAAAGACAAACCCACAGCCATAAATAGCACATGTAACAAAAATTTGAGGGTAATGCTACTCAATGCCAGAAGTCTAAACCTCAAAATGCACGCACTCGAGGCACTCCTCAGTACGGAGAAAAATCAATATATGTGCAGTAACAGAAACCTGGTTTAAGGCTCCAGAGAGCACCCCAGCACTACCAGAATACAACTCATAGCATACATTTTGGACGCAGAACCCAGACCGAAATACAAAAGGCTGGGGAGTATCCATATTCATCAAGGATACCTACACCTCCAGGTTCGTGGCACAGCACGATGCTTCAGAGATCATCCAAGTGCAACTCACAACAGGCAAAACTGCAATTCAAATTGTAGCTTGCTACAGATCACCCACCATGTCCCAGGAACCCCATTCCGCATTTCTGGAAACACTGGGCAACAAAGTTCCTACTAAACACCCTAATATTGGGTGATTTCAACTACCCAAACATTAACTGGGAGAACTACTCCAGTACTAACTCCCTTCTCCAACATTTCCTAGAATTTATAAACTCAAATGCCCTGGATCAACTGGTCAACACTCCCACCAGAGGTGACAACATATTGGACCTGGTCATCCCCAACATGGGCGACCGGTGTTCCACACCAGAGGTCAACCCCTCGCTGGTTAGATCTGACCATAAACAAATCACTTTGGATATCCACATTCCGCCCCCACCCCAGGACAAGGAAACCACCGTGAAAAACTTTTCAAAAGCAAACTTCATGTTACTTAAGACCGAGGTGGAAAGTTTCAAAGCCCCCATGCTAAAGGATAATGCTGTCCAAGCTGCAAAATCATTTACTAATGCATTCTACGGGCACCTACAAGAATGCATGAATCGTGCTATCCCAAGCAAAACCAAGAATCACTCCTCCAAGAAAAGGAAACCAATCTGGTGGACCCCTGCATAAACAAGCTACACAACAGAAGGAGGAAACTAGTACAGAAAAAAGTAAAATCCCAAGAAGGGTAGGGAAGACATCTTTGATCAGTATCAGCAAGAAACTACGATCCCTCAAAAAATCATCCAAGGCGAGCTTCGAAAGAAAAATTGCCAAGGACTCCAAAGATAACCACAAGACATTCTTTAGCCATGTCAAGAAGCTAAGTGGCAATGCTCAGATCTGCTCGGAGTTAGTGCCAAATGGCACAAAATACACTGAACCAACCAATATTGCCAACATCCTGGCAGACAGGTTAAGTGCAAACTTCACTGCCCTCTCACCCCCAAAAGGGCCCATAACCATACCAGAAGAATGTAGAGCCCCTGAAATCACAAACACTCAGGTTAAAACAGCCCTCTCCAAAGCACACTGTTCAAACTCAGCCTCTCCACAGGCAATGTACCTACAGAGTGGCACACAGCAACGATTATTCCGCTCCACAAAGGTGGAGCCACAACAGATCCCGGGAACTATCGCCCTATAAGCCCAACTAGCTTGGTCTGCAAGGCTATGGAGCGTATCATTATGGAACTCAATAACAGAGACATTGGGAACCTCCAAACACTGGACCCTACCCAGTCTGGCTTTGCTAAGGGCAGATCATGCCTCCTAAACCTGGTGGACTTCTTTGAGACAGTTACCAAGGCTATAGACGAGGGAAAGGTGGTACACACAGCCTACCTAGACCTCTCAAAGGCCTTCAACACCCTTCCCCATTCTGGTATTATAGACAAGCTCACCAGCTTGAATATAAACCCCTATGTCACAAGATGGGTTGCCAATTGGCTCATGGACAGAACCCACATGGCGAGAGTTGCGGGAGCTAGGTCTGACTCTAAACCGGTTACAAGTGGCATTCCCCAGGGCTCAGTCCTAGGATCCCTCCTGTTTGGAATATACTTCTCAGAGTTATAGGCAAGCACAGGAGGACCATGGCTGACCAAGTTTACAGACGACTGCAAACTAGGGGCTTTAACTGGCTCTCTGGGATTGACTCTCCTGCTGACACAGACATCCTCCAAAAGGGTCTCACTGAGATGGATACCTGGTGTCAAAATCATAGCCTCAAGCTAAATGCCAAAAAGTGCATAGTCATCCCCTTTGGAAAAAACAAAGTACCCACAAACTACCACATAGGTGGTAGTCCCCTAAATACGGAAAACGTAATGGGATCTGCGAACCCAAGTAGATAGTAATCTCTCCTCTGATAATCACATTGCCAAAGTGGTTAGAAAATCCTTCTATGTGGCCCACCTAATCACAAAAGGGTTTGCATCCAGATCAAAAGAGGTCATTGTGCCCCTCTATTCATCACTCATCAGACCCATCATAGACTACAAAGCCCCATTTGGGATGTACCTTACAAGACACCTGCAACAGCTGGAAAGACCACAGAAGTACCTCACCAAGAGGATCACTGGCCTCAAACAGATGCCCTATGCCGCTCGAATGAAGAAACTCCAGCTGTACTCAGTTGCATACCGCCTGTTCAGAGGTGATCTCTGCCTGACATACAAGGCCATGCCCAACCCAGAATTGATGGACATGCTCCACCTAAAGAAAATCTTATCCCCTCGAGCCACACGCTCTAGGTATCTAAAGCTCACCATAACAATAAACAGGATGTGCTGGAGGGATAGATTCCTGTCCCAGAGACTTCCCATGCTTTGGAACAAAATTCCAAAATACATTAGGCAGAGCTCCTCGCTAACACTCTTCAAGAGAAACCTTGACGAGTGGATGGGAAACAAAGTTTACCCCAGGGATCACTTCACTGGCTCTGCTGGACAGAGGCACAGGGAACTAATCTAAGGGAGTGGCTTAAGCAAACACATTCTGGCTAGGCTTATAAATGCCTTTGGGCAGATAGCCTAGTACCTACCTATGATCCTATTAAAACTAACTGAAAGACAGCAGTGCATGCATATAAAATCAATGCAGTGGCAGGAGCTTTAGAAGAAAGACGCCTGCGTGATGTAACATTTTACAAACAAGCATTGCATTGTGAGATACCTAGAGGCAGACAAAATCATAATTACTTCAGGATATCAGGCCCCATGTGGTCAGACTCAGAAATTATGTACAAAAATATTTAAAAACCTGTAAATAGTTCCAGAGTGGTGTTAAAATGGAGGAAACACCAAACCATGAGGAAATAAACATGTTTTTTTGAGTCTTTGGGTGCTGTTCTCCTTTAAGAAAAGTTGGCTTTATTTGCAGATACCGTTTCATACTTGATAAGCCTAGAAAAGGACATGTTGGTGTTGTGGTACACTGTGATATAGATTCAAATGTTCTTGGGATATAAAGTTAATGAAGATAAAACAAAAGCTATTGCTGTAAATTGTGCACCCATGCAGGATTTGATTCAGCAATACACATTTATAGGGAGATGACAAAATCAAGTATTTAGGAGTATGGATTAAAAAGGCTTCAATTATGGCAGCTAAGGTTTTGTGAGAAATGAGCAAACAAAGGATAATACAAAAACTGAGAAAATGGAAGCTCTTGTTCATGGATATGAATAGCAAGATACATGCAGTGAAAATATTTTTAATCCTTTTAGCTTTATATACAGGTCAGGCATATTTTTATGAACCAGAGTAAAAACTGTGGGCAGTAATAAAAGGATAAGAGAGTTAAAGGAATTTGTCTGGGAGAAAATAAGTTAATTGGGAAAAGTTCATCCTTCTAATAGAACAAGGTGGTTTAGGATTTCCTGATTTAAAGGGATAATTTAGTTGCACAGTTAAGGCTTATATACATAACACTAGCTGAAGGTTACAACTCAAAGTGGAAAGGAAGAAAGGAATGATGAAGGGGTTTGAAGAAATAAGGAAAGATTGGAACTTTGGATGTAGATCATTAAGGAGAACAATAACCATCATAAAGGATATTATATTTACAAAGCTGCAGAAAGTGTTCCAAGAACTAAGACAATATGGAAATGGAGAAAGGACATTTTGCCATAAGAGATCACTGCAAGTAGGGGTACAGAAGATAGGCAAGGAGGGAGAGAGCTGGAATTTACTGGAGAAACCTAGCAAAGGAACCAATATATTGGGAGGAAATTACTAGAGGGGGAAGGTAATAGAATGGGATGAGGCTAAGAAGAAGTCTGGACTGTAGATTAGAGATTGCCTTCCCTATCGACTGATATTGTAGTATACGAAAACAAAGAGACAGGTGAGTTCTAAGTGAAATACCTGCTCTGGCAGAGTCTGCAGTCAAACCTAGAAGAGAAGCTGCTGTTAAATGGGATAATTAGTATGCCATATAAAATATTGCATGACAATTATAAGAATCAAGCATAGGAGGTTAGAAAATGTTGTAAACTGCTTTTTCAGTCTTTTTTCCTAATGTAACAATGGGAGGACACATGCATGGCTTCCAAGGATTCCACAAAGTCCAGAAGGTTTAGGATATTTGCTTGTAAATGTTTACATAGATACTGTTACACTCCAAGCAGACTTCAAATAATTTTGCCTGAGATAGACAGCACATGATGGTGGTGCAATGGGGAAGAAAGAGCTAACCAAGAACGTGTTTTGCGAGTATAATGAATTGGCAGATTTTAAAAATTCCCTACAGAGCACTCTGTCAGAAATACTGGGGGGGGGAGCAGATGTCTGTAACTAAGGAAATAATTATTTTGAGCTGAGACACAAGATCTGAATTGCATAGAATCAACAAGACCTTAAGTTTAATTCTGTTGGAATTTAAAAAAATAAATAAATAAATAAATAAATAAATAAATAAATAAATAAATTACTAGAAACCGGAAGTCAAAATCTAAACCAACTGCATTGAAATTACGGAATATTGTAAGAGATGAAAGAACTGAAAGTGTGATCTTTAAAAAAGGGAAGGAACAAATTACATAGAAATAAATGGAATTTGTGGGAATACAGGCAAAATAATGTTCAGGAGGTGAAGTGAGGTTTAAGGGAAAGCAGGAATTGAGTAATTTATGCACTGCTGGAATCAATTGCTAGAAAGAAAACATGTAATGTATAATGTATGTAAATGGGAGGGAAATGTTAAAATGGTTTGTTTTCTATTAATATGTGTGCGCCTATGTCTTAAGTGACAATTTAATAAAGGCATTAAAAAATTAAATGTGACTTTTTTCCATTCACATTCTAGATGTCTGGTTACTCACCAGCTATGGGCGCATTCAGAGTACAGCTGATAGAACAGAGAACAGAGTGCAAAGTTACCCTTTCTAGAAATGAAACTCATGAGGAAGAAGTAAGTGTTATTCAGAATATTTACATTTTGAGGAGGGGCTACACTTCTGTTTTGGATACTTAGGGGAGGACCACTATGAAAAGCTGCTTATGAAGCCTTGTAGGACAAGTTCTTAACCTACACTAGGTTATAAAAGGTGAAAAATGCAATACATACATTTTAGGAATGGAGTAACTCAGGATATAAAGATATGACACAATGCAAACCCAAATCACATTCTCAAACTCAGATGGAATAGATCATGTCATTTCACTGAAGCAAACTTCACTTAAACCACTATCACTGAATAAGTTACATTGAAACCAAAAGTGCCACATAGTGAAATCCTTTATCCCAATTTGTGTTTGAAGCAAACGGGATAAGCAGCCATGAAATCTTTTGAAATGTATGTCTTAAGCTTTAAGCAAAACCTGATCCTGTTTATGCATACCTACTGTGTGAGGGGGCTCCCTTTCTCTGGTTTCTGCCCTAGAACAGAAATCATGGAAAAAAAATGTCAGTGCCAGTAGCTCACTATGTGGTACACTCGCCTTTGCTGTCAGAGGACCATGAGTCTGTAGGTTAAATTTCCACCCCAGGTCACTAGATTCATTTTCAAAGACTGATGCTAAAGTGGTGCATTGGGCAGGTGCTGCACTCCTAAGAAAGCCTCCCATCTGCCAGAGTGGACCTCAGGTTGATGTGAAAGATCCCATGGCATTCATCAAAAAAAAAAAAAAAGAGAGACTAGGGGAATTTCCTTAGTGTCATGGCCAAATTTCTTCTAGCCTGTATAACTATCACCTCTGGTCTTCCCTGAAGAGAGGTCACCTGCCTAGTGGGACCAACCTGGTTAACAAAGGCTAGATAGACAAGACAGACCATAGGTAGAGCGAAAGATACAATGAGCTAGTTCAGGAACTTGGAACACATCTGCAAATAAAAATACAAGTTAATCATAAGGGACGGTTCATCTTCATGAAAGAAAATATGCTTCCCTAGACAGGAAAGCCTGCAGTTCTGAGATATTGCAAGCAGATGTGATGGCCACTAGGAAAACATTTTTTAACAGATAAAATTCATCACCACAGAGGCAGGGCATTCAAATAAGGGGAAGGCAGGCCTCCCAGTCATGAAGGTCAGATACAATTGAGGTGTTCTTCAAAGGTGCTACTCCTTTAGGGAACTGCTTAACAAGTCAATGGCAAGCTGCATTCCTGCGCACCACAAGGTCATAACAGGCAGAAACACCTGACGCACATACCCAGAGTATGGAATAACAGTTCAAAATATAGTGCATTTCAGATCCATCAGGGAGAGGTGTAAGTTAAAAGACTGGGGTGGTACTGGGTATCATTTTGCCCACCCAACAGGTATCTCTTTATCTAAGCAAAGTAACAAGCAAGTGTATCAGAATGTTCACGTCAACTACCAAAGGAGATAACAGATTTACCTATGAAGCTTATGACTCTGCATTTTGGGAAACCAATGGTTAAATAGCAAATAAACTTAGGTCCCCACAAGTTACAGAATTTGACAGAATATAAGGATTTAGGCATTAAATGTATTAATTTTTATGTATAGGACTGAAGCCTTAAAAGTTAAAGCTAAAAAGTATTAAAAGTTATTGGCTTAACTTTTAAAAACTGTACAACCAGAAATGACAACTGCCTTTTGAGGTTAACATATGTTTAACTCATCAATGAGTAAAAAAAGAAGCTGTGTCTTACCATAACGTTCCATCTGTGCTGTTCATCTTTCACTCATCACGGATGGTTTGGTTCCGAGCCTTTGGAACAGAGTCAGCCTATTACCAAGCTTGCACCAGCTTAAAAAACTCTCCAGCTAAGTCTTTACCCAGAATGCCCCTCTCCCTGTTACCTCAGATTGAGTTTGCTAAGAAAGGATGTAAAGCCTAGGCCACTTCTACACAAGTACCCTACTGCACCACTCAGACCCAAAGCATCTCCCAGGGGCCTTTCGGGTGGGAAGTGATGAATGAAAAAAGATGAACACCACAGATGGAATGTTATGGTAAGACAAATTCTTTATCTGATGTTGTTCATCTTTTTTCCATTCATCACTGATGGGACAGAATCCCAAGCTACCTTGAGGTCCATGGGCGGCCCTTATGGAAGAACATTCCTCAGTACTATTGAGCCAAAGGCACCTCTCCCAATGGAGACCAGGTCCAATTTGTAACGACTGATAAAGGTATGAGGCTTAGCCCAAGTAGCTGCTGCACAGATGTCATCCATGGATACCCTGGAATGGAATGCTATAGAAGTTGCCACAGATATAGTGGAGTGGGCTTTAACTTTTGGCATGGATTCATTATGGAGGGAATCAGTGACGCATATGCAGTCCCTTAGCCATTTTGATAATGTAACCTTGGAAACAGCCTCTCTCATTTTTGGTCTCAAGAAGGAGATGAAAAGCTGTTCAGATTTACAGATAGGTTTGGGATGGCCTGATTCCTTACCTGTCTAGGTAAAACCTGTCTAAGGTGTGAAGGCAATACTCTCTTCTATTGACAAAATTCGGAAGGAACACAGGTAGATCAATGGACTGGTTAATAGAGACTTCAGAAACTGCTTTGGGAAGAAAGGATGGGTTCGTTCGAAGTGACACACTGTCTTTGTGAAAGACCAGGTAGGGCTTCTTGATACACAATGCCTGCAGCTCCGAGAGATTCCTGGAAGAGGTAATGGCTACGAGGAACAAAGATTTCCAAGACAAAAACTTTAGGTCATACTTAGCCGCAGGCTCAAAGGGCTTTTGAGTCAAAGACTGGAGGACTAAAGTGAGGGTCCATGGTACTATGGGCTGTCTAAGAGGAGGCCTGAGATGAGAGGTCCCTTTGAGGAAAGCCTTGCAAAAGCATAACGAAATAAGAGGGGTACCATCTACACCATTGTGGAAGTTGGAAATTGTCGCTAGATGTACATGAACTGTAGAGGCAAAAGCTCAGCTATCAAAACACTTAGCCAAATATTGAAGTACTGCAGTAACTGGAGCCGAATACAGGTCTAACATGTTATCCTTGGACCAAGTGGAAAACCTCTTCCATTTATTCTGATATAGTCTTCTGGTGGATGGTTTGTGAGAGGCCAGAATGAGGTCTCGAACAGGTGAGGAGAGGTTAGCATGCCTGGTGACTAACAGAAGTGAAGAAACCAAGCTATCAGATTGAGAGTGGACAGGTTTGGGTGACTCAACCCTTGGGGGTAAGTGATCAGATCTGGTAGAGGGTCCAGAATCCATGGTGGGAATACTAGGTGAGGCCTAAGAAAGGGGAATCAAACTTGTTGAGGCCAGAATGGGGCTAAGAGGATCACCTTTCATCTCAACCAAAGAGATTTCTTTAGAAATTGTGGGATCAGAGGAATGGGAGGATAGGCATAGAGAAGTCCCGTGGGCCAATCGTGGATCAGAGCGTCCCTCAGTGACTTCCCCTGTGGGGGAAGTAAGGCGAAGTAGCTGCTGTACTTGGTGTTTGATGGGGAAGCAAAAAGATCGCAGCCAGGCTGTCCCCAGTGGCTGAAGATTACAGACACCACCTCAGGGTTGAGGGACCACTCGTGGGGCATGAGGATGCATCTGCTCAGTTTGTCTGCAATCACGTTGGAGCTCCCCGGGATATGCATTGCTATCAGAAAGTGGTTGAAAGCTATCGCCCACTGCTAGAGTCTCATGGCTTCTCAACAAACGGGGTAGTACTTGGTTCCTCCTTGCTTGTTGATGTACCAGACCACTGACATATTGTCTGAATGGACTGCAATTGTCCTGGAGAGGAGAGCCGTATGGAATACCTGCAATGCTAACAGCACGGCCCTCAGTTCTAGGACACTGATATGCAGGTAGGCCTTCGAGGTGGATCATGTCCCTTGGAAAGTCTTTCCCTGAAAATGCCCCCCTCCCACTCTATCAGAGAAGCATCCATGGTCAGAATGGCTGTGGGGTGGAAGGGTTGAAAAATTCGGCTCTAAAGGTCTTCGTCTGGCCTCATCCACCAAAGCAGGTCCTGCTTGCAAGAGTTCGTTATTCGAATCTTGTAATCCAGGGGATGACAGTTTGGGAACCATTGACACAGGAGGAGCCATTGCAAGATGCGCATATGCAAACTTTGCTAGAGGCACTATTGGAATTGACACAGCCACAGAACCCAGAGCTTGGAGAACTTGTCTTGCAGGGACTAATGTTTGAGAAAGAATCACTCTGATTTGAAGCCTCAGTCGGTGGAGTCTGTAAAGAGGGAGTGATACCAGACAGGACTGAGTATTGAACACTGCTCCAATGAACTCTATTTGTTGTGTAGGAAGAAGATTTGATTTCTTGCAATGTATCATTATTCCCAACAATTTTGCCAGACAGAGAGCATGCTGTAGGGCAGTTACCAGAAGATACTTGGTGGGGGCGGTAAGCAGCCAGTCATCTAGACATGGAAACACTCGGAATCATTTTAGCCTCAAGTGAGCTGTTATCACTGCCATGCATTTCGTGAACACTCTGGGGGCTGTAGAGAGACCGAATGGCAGGGCACGGAACTGATAATGACTGGCTGCTAGCCGGAAGCGAAGCAGACTCCTGGAGCATTTGTCCATCTTGATGTGGTAATACGCATCCCGAAGATATATAGAGCACATCCAATCGCCTTCACTTAAAGAGAGAAGGATGGACTGAACCGTGACCATCCAGAATTTGGTTTGGCTGACAAGATGTGTTTAATGTCTCCAGTCCCCTGTCTTTTTTGGCAGATCTGCGCTGATCTGGTGGGACTGGTTGGATGACTCTTTTTGAGACAGCTCTATAATCTTTGAAGCTGCTGCTTCCCTTTGACTGAGTGGCACGTCGGGAAGTTTACTTGGAAAATTTGGTTGACAAGAAAAAGGAATGGTGTAACTTCTGGTGATAATCTTCTACACCCAACAATTGGTGGGGATAAAGTGCCAGGCAGCTTGGTGCAGACAGAAAAGACCCCCCCCCCCCGACTGCTTCCAGTGGTAAGCAATCAGGCCACCCCTCAGGAGCACTGATAAGGCTGTCCAGAGAGAGTCCCTGGAGCCTTGGTTGTAAGGACCCCCTCTGCGTCTACAGGGGCATCTTCCAGAGTTGTTACCCCCTCTGCCTCTGGGAGTATCATCACCACGTGTGGCAAGGAAAGGACCCTGAGATTTCTTATGCCACATTTTCCCACTCCTCTGATTCCTGGAGAAGGTAAGTTGAGGGTTGGAAAATCATAGGCCTACAGCAGACAGGCTTTTTCCATCTTGCTCGCACCTGGCTAGCGTGTCCTTCACTTTGGAGCCAAAGAGGGATGAAGCTTTGATGGGAGAATTCAGAAAGGAAGACATGAAGGGCTCTGTCAGGTCACAGATGCGCATCCAGGCATGGCGTATCATAACAATGCCTGAACCTGCTGCTCTAGACACCCCTTCAGTCGTGTGCGAGAGCAACCTCATGGATAAGTTGGATACTGATTCCAGGTTTGTTAGCTGTGAGGCCATTTTGTCCCTGACCTCGTCAGACAACTGTCCTGCGAGTATCCCAGAGAGTTCGAAGATCAAGTCCTTCTGGAGCCTCGTAAAATGTGCCAGATAATTCAGGGACCGTATAGCAAAGGTCCCTGATGCAAAAACACTTCCCAAGTCTGTCCACCGTCCGAGACTCCCTGATGGGCCGGTGGACAGTGGTTCTTTCCTCAGCCAAGTCCTTTTTTGTGGCTACCGCCAACACCATAGCATCAACTGGTAACCCTTTGGACTAGTGCGGATTTGCAGCAGGAGGGGACAGAATTTTGTCTGGTCTCCGGGGGATTGCCTCAATGGAATCAGGGTTTTTCCACGTGTGCTGCATGAAGAACTAGACGAGCTTGTCAGCAGGCGGGTCACCCAAGAGGTAGATGGTCGGGCATGGACTCCTCAGACAAAGGGTTGGAGGGCTTCCAGTCACCTCTCTGTTTTAACATTTCCAGGATGTCTCTGAAGGAGACATCATATCAGGAGGTGACCGTGGAGACCCTTTACCATCATCGTAATCCATGTCTTCCATTAAGGAATCCTCAGGCAAGTTCACATGCTTCCTCTTGCATGTCTTCTTTCGAGGGGGCTCCTCAGTGGGGGGTCTCTGAGGAGAACTCGGAAAAGTGGGTATCCTGAACACGGGTGTCCCTGTGGCTTCTCTGACCAGTGTCCCAGGGGGGGTGGTCTGTGACAGCTACAGCTCAGGGGGCGAAAACTGGGATTCAGATATCAAAGGAGTGCTACCAGAAGCAAGAGCCCTCTCCATCGCGCGGAAAGCAGGCCTGCCCGAAGAGGGATGGGAGCCCGGAACAGAGAATGACAACCTCTGGACTGGGGACACACCTTGCTCCAATGGACCCAGCCCCATGGGTGGAGCCTCAAGCAAGACTGGCATAGATGCAGCCATCGGTGCCAAGGAGGGAACTGAGGAGAAAGTCGGCACTGTACCCCAGGGTTGACTCGCCCGTCCCCCAATCCCCAGATTGAGGAAGGACTGGTTCGGTGGGGACCGAAGACCAAAGGGACTAACTTGGAGCTGGAGTGCAGTGCACCGTAAGCACCGAGGTGGTGGGTTCCAAGAAGGATGTCAAAACGTAAAGCTTCGGAACCGACATGGTGGAAAGAGGAGTGTAAGATGGAGTCCATGGATAAGGCAACCCAAGTCCAGCAGGTGGATGGGTTTTAGAAAGTGATGGAATCCCCCTGGCTACCAACAGCTGGCCCACAAGATGCACCACGTCATGTTCCAAAAGGCTCCTGGTGGATCTAATGGATACTCCTGATGGGGATTCAGGACATTCAAGAAAAGGGCTATACGCTTGGTCCAGAAACGGGTCTACTGAGGGAGAGTATCGGGTCCATGGTGCAATGTCTGCCAGCACTGAAGTCTCTAGTTTTGAGACCGGAAGCAAACGGGTCAGATCTGGCGAGGTCGGTACAAACACTCGTGCCCAACTAGCACTGGGAGTCATTGAAACGGTCAATTCCAAAATAGAAATTGAAGTTGAAGTTGTGCCCTGAGCGAAGTAGCTACAGGTGCCAAAGTCGAAACAGGTGTAGTGAGATCTATAATAGGTGCCGGAGGCAGGGTCTGTGCCAATACAGGCATTGGTATCAAAGGTTTTGAGATGGTTGGAGCAGAGGAAGGTGGATCCGAAGAGGCAGATTTATGCTCCGATGATAACTTGGGGACGTTAGACTTCACAGGTTTGCTCTGATCACCCGATGGTGAAGGAAAAAAAAATGGGATCTCTTTTTGTCCTTAGAAGAAGGGGTTGAGACCTCCATTGCAGAAATGGCCTCTGAGAAGGGAGACTTGAGTAACCCCTTCAGAATGAGTTTATTTTTGCACTCATTAAGAGTCCGTTGACTGAAACTTTGACAAATATCACGTGGAGGCTGCACCGAAAGGTGGGCCACTCCCAAACAGTATACACAGTCATCATGCAAGTCACTGTTAGGTAACTTGCCTTTACAAGTACAATGCTTAAAGCCAGAAGTACCTTTCTTATTCGCCATTTTAATAGAAAGGACACCACAACTAACTATAATCCAACAATAATGAAGTCACTCAGTTACACAACACAATGTATATGTGAAGAAAGGGAAACACCTGAACAGAGATAAAAAGCTAATAGGTTAGGCAAGAGAAAGCAATACCAGCTACGGTATTGAAGAAATACCACAAGGGTAAGGGAAAAAGGCCGTACCAACAATGGTACTTAAGTTTACCAATGGTAACAATGGGTAGAGTGGAGAATATACAGTTAGATAGAAAAAGAGACACTAGAAATACTAAAGGTTTAGTTAAATATGAAGATATCCAAAAACTTTTACACAAATATCAAAAAAAGATTTTACTTAGCTGAGAGCTCGGTTGAAACGCGGCTTTACGGCTAGGCAGCAAACGAGACATGAGGTAATAGGGAGAAGGGCATTCTGGGTAGAGACTTGGCTCAAGAGTTTTTTTTGACTGGCACGAGCTTGGTAATAGGCCGACTCGGTACCGAACCCATCAGTGATGAATGGAAAGAAGATTAACATCATCAGATTATGTTGTTTTGCTCCTACAAGAAAGGTAATCTCTTGGCTTTAGAAGGTATTCAATGAAAATTTGCAAGGTGCATCAATACTTGTAGAGATAAACCATACCCATCTAGACTGGAAAGTCGAGGCTTCTTTTTAAATAGTTACAGATATCTGAGAGGTAAACTTTGCTTAGCCAACAGGGGGCTCTGAAATGAATAATATCGATCTCTACTAAATATTGAACTGCTGAATACAAGCATATTAACCAGAGGTGCATATTTTACTTACAGAATTAAGGAGTCAAAGACAGTCTTAAGAGCAAACCATTTAACACAGTTGTTGGTTCGACTTTGGAACAGGTTCCTTTACATAGCCAACAGTCTTCTTTGTATATATTCAAATAATAACAATACCGGATTGGGTCCCAGGATGTTTACATTCATTGAGGAGTCTGCTTTCTGAATGGCTTTTGGCCTTTACACAGGAATTAATGAACAACTGGTCTCAGTGGTGGGAAGCTTCCTTGCAGACTTGATCACTTCTGACATTCCTGCTATGAGATCCAGTGATGTAAGAGGACCAACAGCAAGATTCAGGCCCGTAGGTTAAACCAACTGTCCCCTTCAACAACAGGGAACCCTCTTAGTACCAAGAGAGTTTCTTATTCTGTGATGGACCTTTGATAAAAACTTAACCCTTCTTCACCACTATATGGTGACAAGAATTAGGCCTTTTTCCCTGAACTTTATGATAATGCATGGAATCAGTAGGAATGGTGCAAAGACATACAATTCTCCCTCACAATGGCATGACAAAGCCATTTACTGTATACTCCCCCCTCACACAGCTTTGCCAAGGTAAAGTTGGGAACAACAAAAATGATCGGCATACCCCACTTCTGGAATATCTAATCTAAACATGGTCCCTCTGAACCCACTGTTCAGAGAAAAGACTGGAGATATTCATGAAGTGTATCAGTGTGCTCACATGTCAACTGCTGATGGAGCTCACAGGTCTATGAAGCTAATGACCCAATGGATTTCAAGAAGCTTGACTACTGCGACTCCATGCTGACATTTCTTTTCTTTTTTATACATTTATCTGTACATATACAAGTTTATATATTATTTTACAGAACTAATTTTAAGGGGAAGCCTCCTTATTCCATAATCTTGAATGGTACTGGGCAACTTGTTACTTTTTTCTATCACAAATATTTATTTTTTATTATTAGGTTTCCCTAGTAGATCACTTCAGAGATAGACTTTCAAATACAAGTAGATGTTAATGGACCAGTCAGAGATCAACTCTAAGCCAAGTGCAACAAAAACACACAAGACAATTCCTGAAACCTTTCTGAATTAAGTTTTCCAACACTTCAGTTTTCCTAGCAAGGAATCATATCTTTTTAATTCATCCCAGGTGGCTAGTTCAAAAGCTACAGAACAGTGTTGCATCTGTTAATGAGTTAGATTGGTAAGGTATATAGTGTGGGGCAATGATCCCCATGGAGTAACTAGACATGCCCAATAGAATTTGATTCATAGACTGTTACTAGCCTAATGACCCGGGGGGGGGGGGGGGTCTTTTTAAGCCTAGCCAAGTTTTCCCAAAAGAATGATGATGTCCTGCATCCAAAGAGGACACAGGACCAGGTGTTTATAAGCAACCTCTGTCCATAAGGGACATGGGTGCCGGGTCTTGTGCAAATTTCATATTCATCATCCACTTCTCTAGATTGTGCTTTAAAATGGGTAATAGACAAACTCAAGCTTTATATGGATGGGAAGCCTGTTCCATAGGACGTGCAGTCTCTGGGACACATCTCTCTCCAACATGTTCTGCTTAAGTCACAGACCTTGTACATCTGGTACTCCGATTTACAAGAGTAGGAGATTCATAAGTGTGGGGTTTGCGTATGCCTTGTTAGCCAGGCATAGATCACCCCTCAGCAATCTACAGGAGACTGAGTAGAGGGAATGGGCTTTATGGTGTTCTGCATAAAGCAGGTTTATTACGCTTTGTATTCTTTTAGTAAGGAACTTTTGAGGTCACTCTAGTTGCTGCATATGCCTGGTCAACTATATACCAAAGGGAGCATTAAACGCTATGATTGTTCTGATAATAGCGGAGTACAGTGGGATAACGACCTCTTTACACCTACATGATGTGTGACAGAATAGGCTTTAATGACTCTGGCAGACACTCAGTGCTTAAAATTTAACTTGTTTCCTACTGCTTCACCTACACCTTTAATAGCAGCAAAAAATGCTATGATCGGACTGCTTTTGCAATCATAATTTTGGTTCTTTTATTCAAAGTCTTACAGTGCTACAATTACAGACATTTAAGGGCAGTTCATCACTACCGCTACAAGTATGTGTTTTTGTACCTCACTTTTGGCAACTTCTAAAGATTTGCTAAAGCTATAATTTTTCCTAGCTTTCAATCATTAGCATCTTCAGTTACCCATAGTCCATACCACCTATCTCAGGAAAAGGTCAAAACAGAAGATGTCCCAGTCACAAGCCTGTGGCACACCACTTGTAACCCTTGTTGAGACAAACAAGTAACTCCATCCTAAGTTCTTGAATCTTGCCACTTGCCCAGCATTGTATGCCTTGAATTATGTATGAAATGGCATGTTGTATTTTTGCCAATTATTTCCTAATGTAGGTTAGTGCTGAATGCCTCTGCAAGGTTATAAGTAACATGTAGTCAAACCTTCAGCTGTTGCAGTTACGTCTTTATAGAAAGTACAGTTGTGTACACTTACTATAAATGTATATGTTAGAGTCTATTCACTGTTGCAGTGATCACTTGTGGGTTACGCCTGCTGGGTAGCCCTCAGTCGGTCTGAATACCAGAGTAAAGGATTTCCCCCCTCCTGCATCGTCTGTTCAGAAACAGTGGCTGACATCAGATCATCAGGGCTATAAAGGGTAACAGCCGATGCCATTACATCAGTTTTTCTTGCCCCCCCCCAATAGTCAGGAGCTCCGAAGAGGCTATAGAAAAACAGGGGAAGGTGGGAGGGAAACAGGACTGCAACAGTGAATACACTCTAGCACCTACAGTTATGGTAAGTGTACACAACTGTACTATGTTCTTCATGTTTCACTGTTGCAGTCATGACTTGTGGAAAGATTCCCAAAGCTGAGGAAGTAGGTGGAGGCATGCTATACAGGTTATGGGGATGCTATCATGCCTTGCAGGATTGCAGATGCAAATCATGCCCTGGATTTGGAGAATGAAGTCAGCTGGTAGTGCTTATAAAGAGTGCGGAGAGATGTCCATGTAGCAGCCTCCAGGATATCCTTGGTAGGAACTTCTCACAGGAAGGCTGTGGAAGTACAGGTTGCTCTATTGGAGTGAGACCTGATGGATTTAGGAGGATTCTTTCCATGGAAGGCATAGCAGAAATGTACGCAATGAGAGATCCATTTGGAAATGGTCTGCTTAGTAATGGGTCCCCCTCTGCCCCAGGGGCAAATGAAACCAGGAGCTGGTCAGTTTTTCTGACTGATTTGGTCCTGTCAGGATAAAATCTCAGTTGTCTGTGTACGTCCTAAGTATGTAGAATTCTTTCTCCTTTATTGGTAGGCTTTGGGAAGAAAGTAGGTAGGTGAATAGTCTGATTGAGGGTTACCTCGGAGACCACCTTAGGCAAAAAGGCGGGGTTGGTTCTCAGAGAGACCCTGTCTGCGTGGAAAATGATGAAGGGCTCAGTAGCCATTAGGGCCTGGAGCTCAGGTACCCTCCTGGCAGAAGTGATGACTATCAAAAGAACAGTTTTCCAAGAGAGGTACTACAGATCTGCTGAGGATGCTGGTTCAAAAAGGGGGTAGAATCAACTTTTCCAAAACAAAGTTAAGATCCCAAGCTGGTGCAGGTGGCCTTCCAAGTGGTCTGATGTGAGCTACACCTCTGAACTGTTTTTAAGAGGTGTTGATAGAACAAGGGCTGCTCCGCCTGGACACCGGCTGAGATAGCTGAAGCATGAGTCTTGATAGAGGAGTAGGACAACCCCTTTTCTAGAAGCTCTGCCAGTTAGTCCAGAACCAGTGTTAAAGTGGCATTGGTGCTGTCTGCGCCTCTGCTGCTGCCCCAGCAGGTGAACCTTTTCCATCATGCGGAATAAGATTTTCTGGTGCTGGGACTAGGGGCCTCCTTAATAATGTCTAACACTTGCTGAGGACTGCAGTGTTATCTGCCTTTGAGGAATCAACCATGCAGTTAACTTGAGAGTGGCCAGGCCTGGGTGCAGTAGCTCCTCTCTGTTGTGTGAGAAGGTCTGTGGAGGGGGTAGGAGGATGGGAGGGTACCTGCTTAGACTGAGCATCATGGGGTATCAGTGCTGCATCGGCCAGCCTGTGGCAATTAAGATGGCCCTTGGCCCTTCCTCTCTGATCTTGAGCAGCATTCTGGGTATCAGAGGCAGTGGTGGGAAGGCATAAACAAACTTCCCCTGTGAAAGGAGAGGGCGTCCACCCTCCAAGCTTCTGGGTGAAGCTCTCGAGCAAAATTTTGTTAGCTGGTGATTCTGGTAGCTTGCAAAAAGGTCTATGTCTGGTTTCCCCACAGATGTGACTGATCTGAAGTAAGGTCTTCCTGTGCAACTGCCACTTGTGTGGATCCAGGAGTTGTCTGCCAGTGTGTTCTGTTTCCCTGGAAGGTATTGTGCTATCAGGTGCAGTCCCAGGTTTGAGGCTGACTGCCAGATTTTCATAGCTAAGCGACAAGAGGGGGTAAGAATGGGTGCTCCCCTTGCTTGTTGATGCACCACATACAGTTGTGTTGTCCGTCTTGACTAAAAGGACTCCTGTTGACAGATGTTCTTGGAAGGTTAGAATTGCTCTGTGCACTGCTAGCATTTCTTTCAGGTTGACATGGAGACCCTGAACCTCCTGTTCCCAAATGGCCTGAGTTTGTAGTGTTCCTTTGTGAGCTCCCAGGCAATGTCCGAGGCGTCTATGGTTATGGTTTGGTCATGTGTCTGAAAGACACAGGGGAGACCCTTGTTTAGGTTGCAAGCCTCGGCTCACCATAGGAACTCCCTTCCCAGACAAGGAATCAGTGGGAGTTGGTATTCCAGTGACTGGGAGTGCTGGCACCAGACATTCCTTAGGTACCATTGCAACTTTCTCAGGTGTAGCCTGGCAAGGGGTACCAGCAGAATGCAGGAGGCCATCTATCCCAGGGCTTGCAGGATTTGCAGAGAGGAGGGTTTTGTGTGCCAGATGGGTGATGTAAGACTGTAGGAAGGCTTGCTTCTGAGGGTAGAGGAAGGCCATTAGTGCTGAGGTGTCTAGAAGGGTGCCCAGGAAGATAATCCTTCGTGTGGGCTGTAGATGGTGAATCCCAGAAAGATTAATAGGGTTTGCACAAAGGAGAGGTCCTGCAGGAGTTTTTCCTTGGTTTCTGCTTCTATGAGGCAGTCGTTGAGATAGGGATAAACGTGTATGCCCTTCTGTCCGCAAAATGCAATGACTGGAGCCAAGCACTTGATAAATAAGCCAAAGAGCAGAGCAGAGAACTGAAAGTGTTGGGACACTGCTCTGAACCTTGGGTAACTCCTATAGGACTGCCTGATGGGTATATGCAGGTAGACATCCTTCAGATCAAGAGTCACTAGCCAGGCTTGTGGCAGGAACATAGGTAGTAGTTTTTGTAGAGTCAGCATCTTGAATTCTGGAACCAGGAGGGACAGATTCAGGATGAAGAGGTCTAGGATAGGGCACCAGGTGCCCTCTTTTCTGGGAACCAGGAACAGTCTTGAATACAATCCTTTTCCAGTCTATTCCTTTGGTACAGGTTCTACAGCACCCTTGGCATGAAGGTTTTTGATTTGATGAATAGCTTCTGTCCTCTGATTTGCAGGGACGTCTGGGCAACCTGACCTTTTTGGTTTCTCTTTGAAATAGAATCTGTACCCGCTAGTAATACTTTTCAGGACCCATAGATCTGAGTTGATGGCCTGCCAGTTTTCTAGGAAGAGGGAAAGTCTTCCTTCTAGACTGTTGGGTGACCTGAGGGGCAGAGGGGAGGGGAGAGAGTCACTGAGAGTCCTTGGAGATGGGAGTTGGTTTAGAATGCCCTTGTCTAGGAGCAGCAGTGGACCACTGCCTGAATATTTGTTGGCTATGGGACTGATGCCTGGTGGTTCTGTCTCTGCATCCCTTTCTCTGGGCTGTTTTCATCTGAGAGGGAAAGGACCAGTGTTTAGTGGGGAAGTTTCTGCTGAACCTGGGAGGCTGCACCTGTAAGAAGTCCTTGACAGTTTGCATGGACTTGTCTTTGTCCTCCACTTTCTAAATGACCTCCTCCGCTTTAAGCCCAAACAACTGGTCTTTATCTAAGGGGGTGCCCAGTGGTTTGGATTTTACCTGGTCAGGCAAAGGCTGCTCCCTTAACCAGGCATATCTTCTGATTACTGAGCCTGTGACTGCAGACCTGGCAGAAGCTTCTAAGGCATCAAAACCACAATGCAAGAAGTGTTTGGCTACCTGAGAGCTAGACTGTTTGAGTTCTGTTAATTCTCTGGTAGTGCTATTGTCAGGAATGGAAGATAACTTCTATTTAATCAATTCAAGGACATTTTGCTGGAATTCGAGCATATGGAATTGACAATTTAATGCTCTTACAGTTAAAGTGGCTGAAGTGTATATCTTTTTCCCATTCTGTCTTAAGCTCTTCTTTCTTTGTCAGCTGGAATGGGATTTCTAGATGAGCTAGCTCTGCTCCCTTAGGACCTTGAGTAATGACTTTAGGGTCTGCAGTAGGGTTCTTGAAAATATATTTGTAGGTGTCTTGCACCCTGTAATATCAGTCTGATTTTCTGGGTGCTGGGAAGAGAATCTGGTGAAAGGGCAGATTCTAGAAAAACATCCTCCACTATAATTCTAGGATAGGCAGAATGGCCAGAGGTTTATGCTGGAGCAGGTCAAGAAACTCTCTTATTCTCTTCTTAGACTGAGGGTAATCTTGGCCCTCCCACTGAAAATGTTCTCTGAGGGAATTCAAGGTTTCCCCAAAAGAAAAGTCCGGGGGGGTGGATGGATGGAATGGAGTCATCAGCATCAGAGTCCTCAAATTCTGCTAAGGGCTGGTCTTTCATGCCTGACTCCTCAAGGACAGATTCTTCCGATTCCTGGTCAGAGGGGGCCTCAGGGGAGGTGTCCCTTTTTCTTTGGACTGGGGTGGGAGGATGGGGCTGGCTTTCCCTAATAAGAGTCAAGTCTTCTGCCATTCTGAGCAATTGCTGCAACTGAGGCTAAGTGTAGGTCGGTGGCTGGGTCCTTGGGGAGGGAGCTTTTTTGGGAGTAGTCTTTGGCCTGGATGGGTCGGTAGTCTTATACAAAATTAATTTAACTGGTGGGGTAGTTGTCTGTGTCTCAGCAGGAAGCAGCAACATACAGGTAGAGGGAGATGGATCAGCAGCATACTGGACTCCAAATGGGTCTCAGTAGAGACCTGCAATGGTTCCTCGGCTGGTGTCAGGGGCTGCAAAGGTGCCTCACTGAGTTCAGCTGTAGCACAGAGTTGAAAAATACCAGACTTTTGACCTGAGTCATCAGAGGGCCTAACTTTTAGAGGCGCCTCTCTATAATTTTCTTTCTTTTTTCAAGGTAAGTCAGTAGCCAGTTGAGAGACTGATGCCATATCGTGTTGAGGAAGAGACTCAATAAAATGGCTAGCTACAATTTCTGCTCTTCTTCATATGGTTCTAGCATTAAACAGGGCACAGAACAGACACCCAGGGATGTTGTGGTCTGGGCCTAAACAAGTGATGCCGAGAGAATGGAAGTCTCAGTGTGGGATCTGCTTTCCACAACTGAGACAATTACTGATTTTTCTCTGACATCAGTTTAAAGCAAGAAAAATGTCCCCCAATGGGGTTCTTAGCTTTAGACGGTTTTCCTCAATCTGGCAATCGCCGACCGATGCACTTGCAAAACTGCTTCTGCTTTGGATTCCATGGCAAGGAAGACTGATGTAATGGCGTTGGCTGTCATCCTTTACAGCCCTGACGACCTGACATTAGCCATGGTCTATGAACAGCCGACGCAGGAGGGTAATACTTTACTCTGGTATTTAGGCTGACCGAGGGGTACCCAGCAGGGATAACCCACAAGTGATGACTGCAACAGTGAAACACGTAGATCATCACTACAAGAGTCAAAGGTATTACAAGCCCATATTGTTCCATCTTTAAAAGCAGTAGGTCTCAACATCATTTTGGTTAAGTTCTATTGTAACTCTCTCCAAGAATTTTTCACATACACATCTAAAACTGTTTTGGTCTACGAGTTCTTTCCCTTCTTGGCTAATGGGTATCACTACAGCTTGACACTACAAGTCAGGGATATGCCACATGCTAAGATTTGTTTAGCAAACCTAACTAAATCTCAATTGGCTTTCTTTGATTCTATAGGGAAACTAAAAGATATACTTCCTGCTTCCATGTAGAATTTTTTTTTTTTGTGGCAGCAGTTATCAGGGATGTCTACCCTTGTTTTTACACCATTCTAAGACACAATTCTGCTTAATCTGAAGTTTCACAAATTGTTCTCTGCAAGTACGTTATGTTCTGCAGGTACGTGATGACTTCATTGCTTACAGATGCATTACATTCACAATCGCTCTCTTCCAGTTTTCTGACATAACTACATAATATCTTATTACTGCTTTCAGCCTTTGACATCAAATTGTGTTCAAAGTTAGATCTAGAAGACATAAGGAAAGTAGAGTTTCTGTACTTGATTAAATCTAGACGTTTTTATTCTTTTCTTGGTGCTTCGTAGCTCCATGCTTGCCAATCATTGGCCCCCCCCAAGAGGTCTTGAGCTCATTTGTTCTCTTATCCATGGTGAGAGTGATGACCGGGGCAGACATGATGACCATTTATGTCCTGCAATGAGTGTGTTGCTATCAAACCCTAATCTTTGCCCATGGTAGCGGACATAGGCAGTCAGGTCACTGAGGGCTCTAAATGCCCTTCTTGAATGTGGATGCTTCCAGCACCATGTCAATGGAAGCTACCATCACTAGTTTGTTAGAGCCAAGCCCTGGCTGCTTTTGGTGACTTCCAAACCTCTACCTGCTTGGCAGAAATTAGCTGACTAATCCACCTCTCTCTCCTGCCAGGGTGAGTGAAGCAACACCCAACCAGCTACTCCCGTCTTTTACTGTCTGGCAACCTCTAGTGTCTTGGGTCATCTGGATTCCAGTCAAGGATTTATCCCTCTACGCCACAAAATCAAGCTAAACTTATTTTGAGTGACAACAGTAATAAGTTAAGTAGAACTTAATCTTTTTTGTTGCACATTTTATTAATTTTGTGAATCAACCACAGGGTGTTTTAGGGACATTTGCCTACATAGTTGTGTTATCAGTATGTGTTCATGAAATCAGAAGCAAATAATATAGCAGAACTTGCTGATCCCATTCACAGCAGATTTTTTTGAGTCACTGATGCCAACATCCCAGTCTGTTTTCATAACCACAGTCTGCAATGATAAAGTCTTAGGAGGATGACTTATTTATAACCACATTTTGATTTTATTCTTAGGTTAAAGATATCCTCCATGGCAAACTATAAGATGTGCATTACATTTCTAGAAAGCAGGCAGGGCCATGTATCCCTTTTCTTGTTTAGTCACCACACATCAGGTTGGTTGTCAGACTTCAAAGGCATTGGACCACACAGCAAGTTGTATGTCAGACCAGGGAGGCCTTGGGTGCAGTGTCCTCTCCAAAGCTCAGAAGGTTCACATCTCCATCAGGCTACTGCACAGCCCTTCTCTGGGGATCACTACATCTCCTGACTCATGGAAGACTTAATGTTGGCTTTCCAAACTCCATACACTGAAGTAGTAGGAGGGTGGCATAATGTTTAAGGTGGTTACCTTAGCAGCAGAAGGTGCAGGGTTTGATTCTCATAGGGGGTAATTGGCTAGGCTTAAAATGGTTCATGAGGGCAGTTAGCCTAGTACTAATCTATTGGGTTGGGAGGGTGGCCTAATGGTTAAGGTGTTTGCCTTACAAACACGACATGCAGGGTTTGAGTCTCACAAGGGATAATTGGCTAGACTTAAAATGGCTCGCAAGGGCAGTTAGCTTAGTACTAATCTATGAAGCTAAGTGTCCATTGTCAGAACTCAAGATGGAAGAACATGGGCATTTTCCACAACTCCATTCCACAGTCCAGTGACAAATCAATCCAGTTTCATTGTTTTCAGGAGATTAAGTAGTTTCTTAACTCAACACTTTACGGCCCTGACATTTCTAAGCCTGTAGAGCTTGTTCATCCTGCACATATTCAGGCAGTTTCTCCTTTAAAACAAGTTTAGCTTAAGAGTATCCACCTATGAACAGTTTTCAATGTCACAAGTGATGGAAAGCATCTGTCCACACTACATACAACTGGACATAATTCTGAAAACAGGGTCACAAGAAATGCTACATTTCAGTTCCACCTGCACAGGAAAATGTTTATCTTGCTAAAGTACTGTTCACAACTCTCTGGACTTCTCTTGCATACTAATACGCAGGTGACACGGTTCCTCATGTTGGTAAGAGGACAAGAAATAATCTATGCTGAGTGTCTCACTCAGACAAATTTCTAAGTGATGCATTACTAAGCACAACTAGCTTTAAAAAAGTATCTCCCTCTTGGTGGTAAAATTGTATACTCTCTTACTGAGATTTCAGTTTTTTTCACCATTTTGCTTACATGGCAGATTTTCAGTACAGTAGTATGATTTATGCTAGATACCAACAAGCATTACATGTTACATCAAGCCTGCTTCTTCTGGTAACAAGAAAATACCTGATCAATCTTTGCTTTCAGATTAGAAACTTCTGTCTTGGTGATCGTGGCCTCTGGCTGGACAGACCTAGTGGGATCTAATATTAATAGGATGAAAGTCTTTAAACTGATTGTCCTGTTACAGACAGGACCAACAAAGGAACACAGCCTTAAGCCAGTCAAGATTTCAAGCCTGGCTAAACTAAAGTGCTGCTGGTGAGACTCTGCTGAGTGAGGAAAGTAAGCTTACATCTTTTTTGTCTGTGATTGATGGAGTTGCTTTCCGTTTTACCTGCTACATTTTTTCTGTTTTAAGAAATTTGCTCGGGCTGGTGTTTTTCTTGTGTGAGAGAGACAAATTATCTAGGCTACACATTTCACATGTTTTTTCATTGGTTGAATAGTTTCTCGAGTGATACTAAATACACAGTGAATTTCTGGGGCTTTGTCTTTTTATGAAAAGATGTCAAGCTGCATAAATTAAGTCACTGCTGGTGATTCTCTGCTAGTTTTTCCACCTACCTGGTGATTTTAAACTGCCCACCCCTACTGTAAATTGAGCTTAATAAACTCGTCCCTTTCTACACTGCTATTTTGAAATTGCCTTCTCTTATACTTATATTGAAAAAGTGCACTTTGCCTCTCATCTGTTCTACTGATTTACTTGCTCTGAATTCATTATCTAGCTACCTGTTGGATAAAGTAGTGCATTTTTACACTCTAGCAAGCACTTGTTCATAGGACGACACTAGGCTATTGGCCTGGAAGCCCTTATAAGCCTAGAATTTCATCCATGTTCCCAACAAAGTCAGCACCTGGTTCCCTGTCCAGCAGGGACACAGATAGGATCTCAGGTTTATATTTTCTGTTTCCCATCCAGTCTTAAAGAGGGCTAGTGAGGTACTCTGCTTGACATGGAGAGGAAGTCTATTGCACAGATGGGGGAGTTGTTAGGACACAAATCTATCCCACCAACAAGTTCTATTAATGTCATAGACTAGGTTGAGACCTTGCGTGTGGGTTGGTCCAGTGTTGTTTGGCTTAAGGATATGCAGCAATGGCATCAAGGCTGAGTCTGAGACGGCCTTGTAAGCTAGACACAGGTCACCTCTGAGCAGTCTACATGAGACTGAGTAGAGGGACAGGACTTTTAGCCTATCTGTATAGGATAGATGTTTGAGACCCCAGATTTTCTTGGTCAAGAACCTCTGTGGTCTCTCCAACTGCTTGGCAAGGTACTTGCCGAAGGGGGCATTGTACTCGATAATGGGTCTGAAAAAGGAAGAGTACAGGGATGTTATGACCGCCTTGTTCCTGGACGAAAATACCCTTACTTATGAGGTGGGCCATGTAGAAAGCCTTCAGTACAATGGAGGCAACATGGTGGTCAAAATTCAGGTTGCTATCAACCTGGGTACCAAAGTCCCTCACAACTGACTGCATACTTAGCACGTTGTTATTAATGTAAAAATTAATGGCGACACCATTTTCCTCAAAGGCGATAATGATGCATTTCTAGGTAGACGTATGTTGATCTAACCTGTCTGAGTTGGTGATTGTTGGTGGAAGGCTTATTGGGTGCCTTCCCGATTGGTAGTTAGCTTAAAAATTATTTCTCTTTGCTCGTACTTAAGCCTTGCATTTGTGTGGTACTGCACTTCCATGAGGAGCAGTTAGCAGTGCCCTCTATACACACACAAACCTAGAACAGTGATGGCGAACATTTTTTGGGTTTGGCATGTCAAAAACTCCTGGCACAAAATAATTCAGTGTACCTGACATGAGCAGTGAATGAAAAAGCAGCATCTTTGGTGACTCGGATGTTGGTGGTTGCTGACATGTCACAACCAAAACGTCATGGTGTGTGTCACCTTTGACACGCGTGTCATAGATTTGCCATCACTGACCTAGAAGCTCAGTTTTCCCCTTAACAGTGGTCACTTGAAAGCCTTCCAAGCTTTTCTGCTGCTTTAGGAGCAACTCGGTTGCCTTATTGATCAACTTTAGCTTTCACAAAGTACAAGTCCTTCTTGTAGACTTTACACTACCAGCATAGTTCTGCCAGATTAATCCAGTCCCTCCCCTAGTAAAACATACATTAAGAGCCTATCATGGACAGGCAAGTTTCCCATCAACTCTCTGGCCAGCCTGATAGACATGATCATCCTGATTCAATGTAGCAATTGTCTCATGCATACTGACAACCACTTACTCCTAAAATAAAAAAATACTTTATGTGAGAGATGTAGTTACACTATGAAATTGGAAGCAAGACTCACATAAGGACAAATCGAATGCCAGGCAGGTTGTCAGTGCACACACACTTCCCACACTTAAGGACATGACACAATCCCACATACGTGGAGGTACTCGCTAGTAACTTACCAAAAGATCAGAGGCCTCCCAAATGGAAACCACCTACACACAACTACACAAAAAACAACCACAACAGCACACACAGCAGTGTCAACAAATAAGCCCATAAGGCATTATACCACAAAACCTAATGTACTGGTCATAGGTGACTCCATTGTGAGGCACACGGATATTCCCCCTCACCAGGATGGATAACGGGCAAGTTACGGCTATCTGCCTGTCATGAGCCAGGATCCATCAAGCCACTCAAGCACTCAAGTCACTCAACCACAAGTACTGGTATGACTCAGTCATAATCCATGTGGGGGTGAATGACATGAAATGTACCTCACTGGACTATGTGAAGAGAGGAAAAACTGAGCTCTCAAGAATGTGTTTCACAGACAGGTATAAGCCTAGCCTTAAGCAGCATTCTAACTTCTCCAAGGATGATGCCACAATACAAACAAAAAATGACTGACTAACAACTGACTTAGCTTCTGGTGTCAGTTGAAGGGGATCCAATATCTGTCAGCCTAAGATATGGTTGACAGGCCATGTTGCTTTGCCAGAAATGGTCATCTGTCTCCTCTAGGCTTCTGGATGCTGACAAAGGCATCAGCCACCCCTATTGTGCCTTTTTTAGGCAATGCCAAAATAACAAACCTCCCAACAAAACAAAATCCTCTCTAGATAAACTCATGGTACTGCTGCTTAATGCTAGGAGTCTAAATAAGAAACTGCACTCCCTAGAAGCACTTCTCACTTTGGAAGATGCTGAAGTCACTGAGACATGGTTCAAAGATGCATAAAGCACCCCAGCTGTGCAGACCTACAATGCCTTTCATATGTTTAGACCACAAACTGAGCATGAAAAAACTAAAGGATGAGCTGTATCCATTTTCATTAAAGATAAGTACATCTTGAGACTGGTCAAACAGTATGACCCTCTTAAGCTACTCAATGTCCAATTAATTAACTATAGGCAACGCCACCACCTAGCTATAGGTCCACCATCATGAAATAGGAAAAGCATATCGCATACCTGGAATTACTGGAGTCAGTTGCCATACAGCCCAACACCTTACTTACTGGTGATTTTAATTATCCTAAAATCAACTGGGAAACATACAAGACCACAAACATGCTGGCTCAGAGGCTCTTAGACCTTGTCAATGCAAATGCTCTGGAACAGCTAGTCACCACACCCACAAGAGGCTCAATGTCCTAGGCATAGTACTCACTAATGAGGGACAACATTGCACCCCCCCCCTCCCATGTGATGTCCTCCCTGGTATGATCAGAACAGTCTCATTTGATGTAATTATAAGACCAGATACCTCATCAAGCTCAAAAATGCTTAAGAATTTTTCAAAGACAAATTTTCTCCTACTTCGAGATGGTATTAGAAGTTTCAAAGTCCCCTCAAATGCAGATAACATGAACTCCTAAGCAAAGCTGTACATCAATGCCCTGTAGACCCCACTTGGGCAGTTGTAGAGAACTGGCTGTACCTGACTGGATTAAAAAAAGGTCTTGCCCAAAAAGACAACCACTCTGGTGGACCCCTAGTATAAATAGGCTATACAACAGAAACACACTAATGTCCAGGAACAAGAAGGAATCGACTTAACAGAGGAAGAAATCCCTCTCTAGCTTAAACAAACGAAGCAAAGCTAATTACGAAGTAAAAATAGCCTCCCTAACCAAAGATAACCACGAGGCATTCTTTAACTTCGTCTGAAATGGCATCACCGATACTCAACTGGAGGTAATAGCCAACCTGCTAGTTGAGAGATTTGGAGCAAACTTCACTCCCCTGTAAACTCCAGTTATCCCTCAAAGTATACCTGTCATGATTCCTCAGCCTATTATCTCAAGAGGGAAGGTCATCTCAGTGCTCTCCAAGTCCAAAAACATGGCATCAGTGGCACCAAACATCCCAGGTTATTTTTTAAACAACTTAAAACATGACCTAGCAGACCCACTTGTATCCCTGTTTAACCACAGCCTGCGAATTGGTTATGTTCTGACAGAATGGAGAACAGCAACAGTAATGCCTCTGCACAAAGGGGAACCATCAACCAAACAAGGGAATTATACACCCATAAACCTTAACTAGCCTCATCTGCAAGGGTATGGAAATAATCATTATGGACCTTATTAACAAGGACATAGGTAATCTCCAAACCTTGAACTGAACCCAATTCTGATTAGTTACAGGAAGATCACACCTGTTAAACATGGCTGAATTCTTCAAGAAAGTTACCACGGCCCTGGACAAGGTAGAGAGTGCATACCAGCTATCTTGACCTAGCCAAGGCATTTTATACAGTTCCCCACTCAAGTAATACAGAGAAACTCTCCCAATTGGGGATTAATCCCTACATTACCAGATAGGTAGCTAACTGGCTCACCAACAGGACACATAGTGCCAAAGTGGGTGACTTCACCTCTAGCAAAAAGACCAGTCACCAGGATTCTGTGCCGGGCACCTTACTGTTCAGAATTTATTTCTAAGTCCAGGAAAACGTGGATGGCTTGTGGCTGACCAAGTTCACTGATTGCAAATTTGGAAGCAATCAAGTCCCCAATGATGGTAATATACTGCAGACAAGGTTAACTCAGACAAATGACTGGTGCCAAAGCCACAAATTAAAGCTTAATGCAAAAAATGCATCATTATTATTCCCTTTAAGAAAGCTGACATCCCTGCTAATTACATTATAGACAGCATCCCCTCAAGTGTAGACTCAGTGGTACATGATCTGGGTGCTCAGGTTGACAGCAATCTGAACTTTGACCATCACGTATCCACAGTAGTAAGGAAATCCTTCCAGGTGGCACAACTTACAAGTACAGGCATCGCATCTAGATCTAAGAATGTTATAACATCACCAGACCAGCAATTGAGTGCAATGCTCCCTTTTACATGTACCTCACCAGACATCTGCAACAACTGGAGAGACCACAGAGGTTTCTCACCAAGAAATTACAGGGTACACAAAACAAGTCTTACATGGAAAGATTGAAAGTTCTGTCACTGTATTCTGTCTCTTACAGGTCACAAAGGGTGACCTGTGCCTGGCTTACAGAATAGTCTCCGACCCGACACTGATGGAAATGCTACACATTTGCAACTCAAACTGCACGAGGATCACTTGTTCCAGGGGTCTTAACCTAACCTCTGACATGAAGAGGTCATGCTGGAGAGAGAGAGAGAGACATTTCTCAGAAACCGCCACTTCTCTGGAACAAGCTTCCAATTCATGTGAAACACAGCCCCTCCCTGATCCTCTTCAAATGCAATCTAGATCATAGATACTTACCTCTGTGAACTTCACTCTCCTAACCACCAATAATTGGGCAACTCGGGATAAATGTAGATAGGCCTGCAAGGACTCTAGGGCCATTAGCCAAGTAACCTTCTGTGAACTTATGAAGTAAACTAACATGCTTTACTCAGTCTGTAAAACACTAGTACAGGGCTTACACTTACTGAAAATTCTTTTGTGTGTCCTGCAACAAAATTTAGCATGAAAGGGAAGCAGCTCACCTACTATATTAGAAGAAGACAGCACACTTGTAAGACAAATTACCGATACAGAGCATTATGTCTTCTCTCACCAGTAAAGCTAATTACCTGCCAAAAATAATATGGAAAGGATGACTGTAAATGTCACAACACATTTCAGGTCCCTGTAAGAAAGTATACTTAACATCTGTTTAGCGCAGTTCCCTTTTTTTTATTCATTTTTTTGCAAACAGCAGTTAGGAAAAAAAAATTACTCTGAGGAGAATGAGGACGAGGAGGGTGTATTCAGGAAACACTTGAAATGTACTGTCCCTCAAAAATGTCTTGCCACCAAACAAGCTTTGGTCACAATGGCTACAGGTCACTTTATTCCACATCTTTACATTTTTTCACAGATTCCGTTTAACCAGATGTGAACTTAGTTTTTTACAAAATGAAAAAGACGCATCCTCTACTTCAAGCCATCCTTATCTGGGTCTTTGAAATGCTCAATTAAAAGATGTTTAAACGCTAGACAAGTTAAGTGAATCCACAGTCCCAGCAATTTGCTCTGGTTTATTGTCACCACACCAATAGCAAACTATGTCTACCTTCTTTCTTTCCAGCATGCCCAAAGATTTCTGCTTTGAAGGATATGCCTCTTTTACTATACACATATTTGGCATCTTGAATGACATCAGACAAAGCTATTCATGTTAATTGTAACAGTCTTGCTGCTTCTACAGTATATGATGCAGCCTTGCTTATTGCCTCTTTTTCCCTTACTGTGTCTGTAACACAACACTGTGTGCATATAACAGGCCAGCAAGTCCAGTACATCAGGGATCAACAAAAAAAATCTGCTCCCAATGAGGATGATGGCACCACTCCCAGCATGCTCACTCCTCTATCCCTAGGGGAACAAGTGGGCCCTAGGGATTTCATCTCAAGGAGAATGAAAGGACCAAATGACAGCTTGCTGGGGAGGCTCAGTGGTCAGAGTGGACCACATCAAAAAAAGAAATTTAAATCAAGTTACTCTCACTTCCACTTTGGTTCAGATTAATTCCCAACGCTGTGTTGTGCCTAGTTTGGCCTGAAAATGAAAGGGTCACTGACAGAACTTGCCTATATATATATATATATATATATATATATATATATATATATATGTATGTATGTATGTATGTAGAACAACCTCTCAGTATTTCAAGCTTACTTTCCATGTTTCAATCATCCTTTTCTCAACAAGCACTTTATAATTATCCTCTAGTACCAGTTGTTTAACATGAAAACCATGTAGAATGCCAATTGTCCCACACACACAAAGCATATACAACTAATAATTATGTTGTGTAACAGCAGCCATTTTAGCCCCCTCCCCTACAGTATTAAAATGTGTGTGTCTTCAGCAAGTACATTTGCTTTGTGTTTTGAAAGGCTATCTTACAGCTTTGTCTGAAGGATGGTATGGTAAACACACACACTCACTTTAAAAGTAGGTGTGGCTACAATGGAGTCAGAAAGAAGGATAACGGAAAGTGGGTGCGTTCTGTACAGACGAAAAGTCTTGATGTACCATTTTATGCTCTACAGCAAACCCACTAGCCCACTGAAATTAAGAGACCTTGCCCTGCTAATTTCCTGTGTTGCAGGATTGTTGTTGCATTGCTTTAAACATTGGTCAACCTGCAACCTTGACAGATGGGGGTCAGTCTGCTGAAATTGTTGCTGTTGTCTTAAGAAGGTTGCCTTTCCTCAATAAAGGAAAGAAGGTACTTCACTCTGCAGAAATACAGGAGACTCTGGAAAGAAGTCCAAGCTTTTTTTGCAAAGTACTAAAAAGGAATTATTTTTAGTATTCAAGTAAAGTTGCCATCCTGTGTTACTGAAATTATTCAGAACTGTCTGGGGTCAGCACTTGGACTAAAAAGATTATCTGTTAAACTATGTTACAACTGACTAATTTTATGTTTATTTCCTAATGCAGTAAAATAAATATTTTATGAAAGGCCAAATTAAGCAACCCATGTTTACTTTTGTGCGTGTGTAAACAAGGCAAAGTGGCATAGAATGTGCTTTGTTCCTTTATTGCTAAACATTCTTGAATTTGTGTCTTTCGGCTTTTACCTGTTAGGGGTCGCCACAGCGGAACTCCGGTTCGCTAATGACTGGCAGTAGATTTTTATGTACTGGCTTGCCAGGCCTAACACACAACCTTCAAAGAAGGAACGCCCATTCACACATGTCGCTACACAGAAGACGCTCTAACTGAGAATCGAACGGGCAACGTCTAACTGTGAGGCGACAATGCTACCGCAGCACCACCATCACAGTTTGGTATGGCCTTCTTGCACATCACAGACATTAACTTTGCTCACATACACGGAGCAAGAAATAAATATACCACACACCACTTCTAATGACAGTGGATTTATTTTAGCATTTTCTCAGTAAACTTCAGACGGAGAAACTCAAAGTCCAAATGAAAATAGACTACTTAAGCAATAACCCACGCCTGGGTGTGGGCAATGCTGAATTTACCCACGGTTGGTGTGGTTTGGTCACGAGGGCGAAGCCCGAGTAGCCAAAGACAACCGTGGGTAAATCCAGCATTACCCACACCCAGAAGTGGGTTATTGCTATTATACAATGACATTAAGAAAAAAAATACTTACTTTTCTTAAATAATGGCATTGTATACTGCCTCCATGCTGCCCTTCTGCAGCTGTCTGGTATTCTGTGGCATTTCTGATGTACTGCACATGCGTATGCTTACACAGTACATCAGAGCTATGTGTGGAAGCAACGGAGAAAGCAAGCTCGCTGTGTTAAAGGAGTTTAACATAGTGAGACAGCTTTAAAAAAAGCAACAGATATCTTCCTTTCTCCATTGGTTTTTTTAAAGCCGTCTCACTATGTTAAACCCATTTAACATAGCGACACAGAAGATCTCTGTTGCTTTTTTTAAGCTATCTCGCTATATTAAACTCCTTTAACATAGCGAGACACCTTCTAAAAAGCAACAGAGATCTTGCATTCTCCGTTGCTGTAACAAAGAAAAAAAAAAGACATACTAATGGAAAAAGTCTAGGCGACTGGACCTTTTTCCATTAGTAGAAGTCTAATTTTCAAAGGGCACGGTGACCAATCAGCGTACACGTTTTGGAATATTAATGGGGGCATTGTATAATGAAAAATATTCTCTTATTCTTACACCACCCAGTCTCTACTCCACATATTACAAAGGACCATGAGCTCTGAAGGAGAGTAACACATCTAAAGGCCAGGCTCACATTCAAATGTACAGTTAAAAACTTTTCCAAAAAGCCATAAATACTAATTAGAAATACAGCCAATCAGTCTCTATTGCATCAACTGTATCTTCGGGAATGCATAAAAAAGAGCTCTGAAAGACTATAGCAGCTTTCAAAGGTCCAGAAGCAGCAACAGGGTCTAAATATAGACCCCACATTCTGCTCTCACCCCAGACTACAATAGTCACAGAAGGTCTCATGAACTTCAGTGTTACCCTAAAGCAGAGTTATTCTCAGGGGAAGTGGAGGCTGTAGAACAAAGGAGTGTCTTAGTTCTTTTCTCTCACTAAGACAATGATATCCTGGTCTTCAGACTCTTTAAAGCAGCCTGAGCAGAACACTGTCTTCCATAGCAAGTCCACACCACAACTTGATGGGCATAGAACACATACTAGACAAAAGAAATCCAGTACTCAGAAAAATGCTCACCAAGGGTGGCAAATGGGAGTGAATGGCTTGTGGAAAGTGAGATGCTGGCATCTGATCTTATTCCCTGTAGGTGTTTTCCCACTCCTGCATTTCAAGCTCTCAATAAACATCCGTTCGATGTCTACACCATGAGCCACATATACAGTGCTGTGGAAAAACTTTGCAGATCCCAGCTCAGGCTGAGTTATTAGACCCTGATGGCCAGGGAAGAGACCCTGATAAGAGACATCTTCAGCTGACAGACCTGCAGATAATTGGTCCTACTTCCAGGATAAAGCTGCTCAGATGGGAAGGTCTGTCCATCTGACTTGAAAATGGGCAAAGCCTACACCCTGAAATGCATCCCCAGGGTGGGAAGCCAAGGGTACACCTCCTCCAGGCCTGGTGTTGTAAAGCAGAACTTGCTATTCTGTGGTTAGCATAAAACCTGCAGGACAGCTCCAAAAACAGACTTGCTTCCAACCTCAGAGTACTGGTACTTGTTAGGGGTACATGGCCAAAGACCTGGGACTGTGCAAGGTACCTTTGCATTTAGCCATGTAAGAAGAATTGTGAAGTTCCACTGTCTTCCTGGTATCATGACAGCTATCATATCTTTCCATGAGGCAGTACTGGACTGGTTTAGTCTTGATAAATAATGTGATAGCTGCAGAGGCACTCCAATGATTTGCTTTTAGGCACTGAAAGCAAAAACGTTTCACCAACATATGCCAGGACTGATATCTGAACTGTGTAAGCAGTAGAAATGAACTATGGGTCTCAGGGAATAGGCACTCTTATGTAATTAAGTGATGGTACCACAACATGTACAGATACCAAGTTTATGCAACTAAGCACAGCAGCTTCTAAGAACACTGTGAACAAGATGAATCCAAAATGGTTGCCCATTTCATACAATTCCTAATGTCAGATCAACATCTAGTCAGAAGTTCTTCTAGTTGAACATGATTTTAAAATCTAAGGGGTATACAGGATGGACATTGTGTATGTATAAGTTTCTACAAACTTTGGACTGAAAACTCAGTCATATCTGCTTTCTGGAGGCATTTGCTATTAGGCTTTCGTGCGGGCAGGTTTACAGGCTAAAAATAACCATCTCCCGAAGTAGGGCAGACAGGTCCATCAGACACGAGGAAGGGACTAACACCATGACAAAATCCAGTGGGTTACCTTGATTCTGCAACCAGTAGTGATGCACAGTTCCATTTAGGTACCTTAGACACAGACAGGAGCAGAGGATTGTGAAGATGCATACTAGCATGAGTTCTATCATATATGAGGAGACTTGGGCTTTAGACTGCCAGAAAAGTCAGCTGTAAAAATAGATTCTGCAGTAGAAAGACCCTAATTTATGAACAGAATGGACTGGCTTAGGACTGCTAAAACTGTGTCCCAGTTGTTGAAAGAAATTCATGGATAAAGTCATTGGCAACAAGAGACAAGAGACCTCTGAATGTGGGACACCATGAGTAGCAACCATTCAATTACAGGGACAAACGTGAGGATCCATTCTGCACAGCCACCAACAATACATATGTGAACAGTTATAGAACAAATGGCAAGCTAAAAGTTAGAAATCTGCACTACAAATGCAGAGAAACCAAGGCAAAGTGCAGAAACCTAATGTGCTTTCTTGGGACCATGATGTACCAGAAACCATTCATCATATGTCTTAAAACACATCTAACAATCCTACAGCAAAATGGTAAACAACAGCCTGAAGAACAACCATCATAATACGAGGCAGAAACATATATAAGGTGAAGAAATTGAAAGTCTGCAAGTGACATCAGGCCTTCTGGCTTTCATTGCACAAGAAACATCCAGAAGTACACCATAAAATTACCTACCTTGGAAGCATATAAATGACAAGCATAAGTAACAAAACTCCAGATGCATACATACAACATGCACAAATAACCTATTAATGGAGGATAAAAACAACAGAAATTATACATAGCCAGCATAAAGGGATAAAGCACTAAACACATCTAAGTGACCTTGTGTTCAGTTAGTAGTTTTAGTGCTTAAATTAGCTGGAAGGGGAGGACGGCTGTGCCATTTCTTGAGTTTGGGTGAGGCAGGCGAGAATGTATACTGTCACAATCTCTTGAAGGAGCAGCAGCATTGTGCAGGCATCCTGGGGAAGGCTTTTAACACAGCAAGTCATCATCAGGTAGTAGTCCCCATTAGTGAGTACATAGGAGCATACACTCAAGGGGTAGGGAATTGTGGGTTCTGCACAAAAAATGGTATTGGGGTCATCCTGAATGTCTTCACAGCTGGGATATCTGTGAGGAAACCAATAATTTCAGTAAATAACACATACAAACACACTTTACTACACAGTTATGATTCAGACAATTCGCACACTCCTAGAATTCTCTCTACACAGTTATGATTCAGACAATTTGCACACTCCTAGAATTCTCTCTACACGGTTATGATTCAGACAATTCGCACACTCCTAGATTTCTCTCTAAAAGTGATCATCCACAGTGCTAAATCTATTACAATGCACGTCAAAAGCACCATATACTTTACTATGAAACTTATCTTGTTCATATTTTGTTTACCCTACCTTTACTTCAGTATAACTTATTTAAATATTGATGAACTATGTGCTGCATTCTATGCCACTTTACAACTTGAAATCTGCTGACTACAGAAATCATGCCTACTCACTGCATGTGGTTTCTTCCCACAATTGCATCATCAAAAGGTTGGGCTACCAAGCTGACACAAAATGAGAACAACTGGACAGCTGTCATCATACAATAAATGCAAACAGTTTATTAAACTTAACAGTTCACCAAAGTAACTGAATTAAAAACTACATATGACAGAATAAGAAAGCCATCTTTACATGATGAGACCGAATTACACCAAAATGAAACTGTGAAGGTGACCTCATGGTGCAGCGACATAAGGCCCTTACTGCACTGCCAGATGACCCACATTCAAATACTGGCACATGAAGAACCACAGGGGAGAAGGATGGGATTGAGAGGCATCTTAAGGGGAAGGAGGTATCCTAGGCTTCTGTAATAAGCAGCATATGAGCCTGGTGAGCCCCACGTCGCATAAGTGGTGAGTTATTCAGTCAGGAGGTTGTGCATCTGAGGAAGTACGCATGCACCTCCCAAAGGCAGTGACTGTGGAGTTGACAAGGTTGCTGCAAGGTGGCAAAAGGTACAACACAATCCCTGGCAGAAGTGTAATTGTTGCGCCAGAATCCTTGATCTTCTTATTGGCCCCAGACGTGAAACAGGTTGGGTCTGGGAGGCTTAGGCAGGTCTGACACACCAGGTAAAGGAGGGCAGGAGTTGGTGGTCAGCTGTGGAAATAAAAAACAAACAGTAAAGAAAAAATTTCCACGTCAGTTAAAATAAGCTATGTAACATGGTTATTCTCACTGTTGAGACATGCATTCCCAACATTAAGCAACAAGAGAACTACCTGCCTTCTGTCACTGCAAGGCAGTAGCTCAAGGATAATATGGATATAACCAGGATGGAATTAAGGAAGTAATGGATTACCTACAAAATCAATGCTAGTATTCACGAGTGAAGAGAACTGTAACCCTCACTATCACTTCAGAGTGTTCTGTGGGTCCAAGTAAATCAACTGACTTTTTCAGAAAAGTTTATATGCTTGGTTAGAAAGGCAATATATTAAAAGAAAAATGCCATTCATAAAAACATTTAACATTTTCTCTTCATGCATTATGGCCTTTACAATGCACCTGTGGCCCTGTTTTACATGAATTTGCAAGGTCAAATTAAATATTGTCAGTGTAAAGTCAAATCAAGTTCTAATCATTTTAAAATAAAAGCAGACCGTCAGCCATTTCTAAAACTCAAGAAATAAAACACTTTTGCCTGAAGTTCAAAATATTCATGCAGACAGTAAACCTCAGCATTGTTTGCGGTCCATTTCAGTTTCATTACATTTCTAAAAATTTAAATTTTCTTACCTTGTATTTTTCTTTGGGAACACTATTATCCTAAAAGAAAAAAAAATAAATGTCATACAACCACCTCAGATTAACAACATAGAGATTCTAACCACCAAACTGCAACTCAACAATAGTAAATGCATTTATATAATTTGTATGTACATTCCCCCAGGTAATAATATAGCTACACTTGAAGACACCCTACGCTGGATATCTAGTCACTACCCTCAAGAAACCTTACTTCGCGGAGACTTTAATATAGATTGGATCACCTGTTCTTCAGAATCCCCTACCACCCATATTAACTTGCACTCATTCACACAAGTTATTAACACCCTAACTAGGACAGGCAAACCCAACCATAAAGAAAGTATACTTGATTGGGTACTCATTAATAGTCACCCCAACCTGTATACGTTTGGTACCCTCCCTGATATAGTCTAAGTGATCACCATCTCACATATATAATTCAGCACAGTAACCAATCCCAAACAACCCTTACTAAGAAATGTCAGAAATAAAAAAAAAATTTGACTCAACCAAATTCCAACTAGAATTAAATTCTTGCAATTGGTCTATACTAAAACATCTCCCCTTAGAAGAAGCAGTATTATATTTTAACAAAAAATTCCTTGAGATTCTTGACTTTCATGCCCCTACTCGCTCAAAGAAAACCAAGGCAATAGCTGCACCTTGGCTTTCAAAAGAGACCAAGCTCAAAATTAAACTCAGAAATAAATCTTGGGCTTTATGGCGAACTACTAAACTTCCTCATGATCAAATTAAATACAGGCAACTTAGGAATGAAACTAAAAAACATATACTACTTGACAAAAAACAATACTACTGCAAACTACAAACAGAAAATCAAAATAACCCTCAGAAGTTCTGGGCAGGGTTAAATAATCTTCTACACCCTGGTCATTCTACTACCCCTGTCCCAGCTGCCTTCACCGATAAACCATCAGAAGCAGTCTCTGACAGTTTTAACCGATTCTTTACAGAGACAATCCAAGCCCTAGCCAGCCAACTGCCTCTTAGCTCCCACAGCCTAGATAGTTCCACCCTTATAAATCTACCCTCTTTTAGCTTTCAACCTGTTGCTACATCACTTATCCGTACCTTAATCAGAAAACTAAAACCCACCACACTCTCAGCTGACCAACTTCCAGCTGAATACCTACAAAAATCAGCTGATGCCATTGCCTACCCAGTGTCATTACTTATCAATCGCACCTTAGCAGAAGCAAAAATTCATGATATCTGGAAGATATCCTATGTAATCCCTCTTCATAAAAAAGGAAGTTCCACTGAGCTCTCCAATTACAGGCCTATAGCTATACTCTCTCCTCTAGCAAAGATAATGGAAAAATGTATTCAAAAACAGTTCATGCACCACCTAATTAATAACCACCTCATGGCAGATACCCAGCATGGCTTCAGACCTCACCATAGCACTACCTCAGCCCTACTAGTCTTCTCCAGTACCATAAATTTCCATCGTAACAATAACCATATTTCTTCAGCTCTATTTTTGGATCTGTCCAAAGCTTTTGATATGGTGGATCACCAACTATTAATCAACACGCTACAATCACTTTGTCTAGATCCCAAAGCCCTTCAATGGATTAATTCCTACCCAAGTGGTAAAACAGGCTGTACTTTGGCAGACCAAACTCTCTACCCTGTTACCCAACACCCTGGGAGTACCACAAGGTTCTACATTAGGCCCACTGTTATTCTCCATCTTTATCAATGATTTGAACAGTCATACCTAATATGTCAGCTGTATCCAATATGCAGATGACTCTACACTGATTTGCTCAGCAACATCCCCTACAGAGTTACAGTTAACTACCCACACTACCTTTAACACAATGGAAAACTGGCTTTCCAATCGTCGCCTGATACTGAATCCCAAAATGACTAAAATGCTGTTATTCCTACCAATACAAAGGTCTAGTGCCATTAACTTTACAATCAAAGCAAAGGACGGCACAATAATCTCACCAGACCATTCTACAAAACTACTAGGTGTCACTATCGACAATAACTTAAAATTCGACCTACATGTCAACTAATTGATCAAAACCATCAATAAAAAACAAAACTAGGCTCATTGTACAGAATAAAAAAGCTTCCTGACTCCCCCAGCCAAAGTTGCTATTGCTCGATCTCACCTTCTCTCCTGTACGCATCCCCTCTTCTCCATAATACTAGTAAGACTGTCCTGAACAAAACCACTATCTGTTATAATCACATCGCCAGGTTTGCCACTGGGCTGCCTTTCAGGACACATCGTTGCATCAATCTAATTCAGCTTGGATGGCTCGAACTACCTAGTCTAATATTATATAACCAACTAGTTATGACCCACAAAATTATATACAACCCTGAAAACACCCCTGCACTCAAAAATCTGGTCACCCTTTAAAACAACCCTAGACCACTGCATTCTTCCAGCATACTCCTTATCTAGACATGTAAAACTAATAACTTAGCCGGCGACTCTCTCTTTACTAACTCTGTAGGCAGAACATGGAACCTACTACCTCCTGAGATTACCTCACTCTCTTCTTTAGGTCATTTTAAAGCTAAACTAAAACTACACCTGGGGTCAAAATAGACTTGCTATTGTATCAAGCCTGGCTAATCTTTTCTCTAGATTATGTACAGCTGCTATGTAACCTATTTTGTACTGCAACTTTTAGATTTCCCTACTTTGAACTGTATCAGCTGCTCTTTATGAAACTAATAAAAATGGTAGTTCATTGATATAATGTAAAAAAAAATGTATGGATTATCTCAATGTTCTTCTGTAAATATTCTATCATGCTATTCGAGATATGTGATATGTAATGATTTTTTTGTTACTGTTGAGAGCTTTTCTCCCCGGGCCTCCGCTGAAAATGGACATATATCCAGTCGGACTATCCCCGTTAACAAATGTAAAATAAATAAAATAAAAAATGACTCCATACTTCAAAATGACTCCATACTTCAACACAGAAAAACAAACTAGAGAGATAAATTCAGGTCATGGTACACACCAGGGGGGGCTCGTGGCACTGGACTGCCGGACTGCAGCCCCCTCAACAAAAAAAAGAAAAAAGTACCTTTTTGTGTAGTGAGTGTATATTATTTTTTGTTTACTGTGTCTCAAGCAAGCCGCGACTCGTCTTTCAAGTTTTTTCCTGCCTCGGCAAGTACGCGCATGCGCACTTTAATCGCCTCGGGTTGCGGCGGTTTTAAATAAAGACTTTTTTTTTGTTTTTGCTGTAGCCCAGTGAGGAAATTAAGGCATCAGTGTGATGCCCAGCAATCTATGCAGTTCCAAACCACATAGAATTGGAAGGGGTTCGGACTGCGACATCCGCAGGCACATACGCTGCCGATTGGTTGTCGCTCTCTTCCCGGGCTTTATGTGCTGGGAAAAGAGCGAGAATCAAACAGTTTCAGTTGTGGACTGATTCGTGAGCGACTGAGTCAATCAAGGGAAGGATTTACCTAGCTAGTATTTAGCATTTATTTGCTATTGGATTTCTATTTTTTTTTTTTTTTTTTTTGGGCGGCCTATATTTTGTCAGCTGTGCTGAAGAAGAATTACTGAAGATAAGAAATAAGTAGTACAAGTTAGAAGAAGAACAGAGTAGAGTACAGAGAGTTTTCTTCTTGGTGGTATGTATATTATTTTTTATTGTCCCAGCCAACTGCATCTTTTTTAATTGTCATTGTTTATGTTATTATGTTTATTGGTAGCCCTTTTAGCTGGACATGCTTGATTGCTTTAGTGGTTTGCTAGCCTCCTTATAACTTCTGAAAAAATATTGCAAATAAGCCGTCTTTAGCCTACAAAAATGCATCATTCCACATTCCCTTTTGTCTTTTTAGTCCATGTTCTCTATCATCTCACACTTGATAACCTTTTTTGTTTCACACTGCTTCACCTTTATCAAAAAGGTTGATCATCACATCACATCTTTTACTTGGTCTTTTCTTCTCCTTGCCTTTACACTCAAGTGTGATGAGATCTTAAATCACATTACAAAGCAGAGATGCTTCAGACCTATGAAGCGCAAAGAAGTTATTAAAATTATATATTCTTTCAAACTGAGAAAAAAATACTCCACAGTGAAGGACATTCTCCCCCTCACATACCTACATAATTACAATCAAATTTGATTCTGCAAAGTCAGTACATCAAGACTACAAAATTTGTTTTTGCTGACTTCTCAGTTCTGCAGTCCTGATTTCTACTTTTCTGTGCTGCATGCTGCTAACTATTAGAACCGCTTTGTTTTTTACCATGTCTCTCAATTTAAATTATGTGCCCTCATTGCTATTATTTGCCTTTTTTGCTTTCTTTATTTACTCACTGTAGTGCAGCCCTTTTTTCCTCCTGATTTGTTACTGCAAAATTCTGTTTTTGGTGAGTTTTTTCCCTTATAGGTATCATGACTCTTTCAGATGCGTTTCTTATTTTACAGTCATTCACTGCTGTGCTTCATAACAGTTTCTTCAATAACACACTGTCTTCAGTATGTCATGTTTATACAACTATGTAACAAACAAAAGAGCAGTGGATCAAAGTTCCTTGTAGTTCTTTATACATTTATGTATCTTAAATTTTCTTTGATTTTCTTACCCACTGAAAACAGTGTCTGATGGGATCCTACTATTACACTCTTTACTCCTTTTCATCTGTCCAAAACTTCATCTTTCTCTTCCTGTTGGAGTTCTCTGTCTTGTTCTGTCTCTAAGTGACTTCCATATTGGAAAAGTCAATAGTATCTGCCTGTTTCCTAGGTGAGCACTTCTTTCTTCTCCTACTTCTAGATACTGGTGCTTTAGGGTGCACCATCTGCTTCTTTTTCTTTTCCCTGATTGACTTCTTCCTTTGCCCATTGTTTGTTGCCATTAATCTCACAACAGGATGAGGATTCTACTTCAGCTTTCCTATTTTTAGGCCCTTGAAACCCTGTTAGAAGTACCGATATTCAGTTTTCTCTACCACTCTTCCAGCCATTTACTGGCTCTTTCATTGCACCTGATTAGACCATGCTGATAAATGTTAGTATCACAGTCTATCTGTACTGCAAAGTTCTTCAGAACATATTTCATAACTGTCTGCTATCAGAAGACTCCAAACTGTAATTTCCCCCAGCATATTACATCTGTGTTTTAAAGCTTGCTGTAGCTTGCAGTTCATTATCATATTGTCATTTAAATCTTGGTGTTGGAGTATTTTTCTTTACTTTACCTGGATCCCTCTTACCTGAGACAGGTTTCCATGCTCTACTACCCACCCTAAGCATCCTGACTTTCTCCTGCAGACTACTAATGGTTGCGCAGATGTGTTTAGAAACATCTGGTTACCATTCATTTTGCCTACTGGGCATGCATATCTGTAACTTACTACTAAAGAGTCTGTGAGGTTGTTCACCTTTGGCAGGCTTCCCACAGACACCTCAAGAGCTACCTGTATTAGCATTTAGTAACAACACTGTGGATCATTTCCAATATGTCTTCTAATGGTCTTAGCATTTCATAATTATGACTCCTATTGACTAAAGTGCAGTTTTATACTTACAACATTTTGTGCTTTGCATTTATATAGTTGTATTTTCAATGTTTATTGTATATAGTGTTTTGATCTAGTCCATTACTACTGTTTTGTCTTAAAACCACTATAACAAAGCTGCAGTTAAAGTGATGAACTGCTCTAGACTATTACAATTAGCAGTTTGTTGAACAGCAGTTTTAAGCATGTTAGGAGAGGGAGGTGAATCCCGCAGCAACTAAGAGAAAAGGGAAGTAACATTTATCATAGGCATTCCATCCCAGAACTTTTCCCTTTGCTGATAGTTCCCAAGCATGCATATTCTGGACGTTGTATTATTGACATAATACTCTTCCTTTCTTTATACATTGTTAATGTTTTTAGCAGTGCTGTACCAAAGTGTTGCGGTAAAAGTCATGTTTTAAAAGTCTGGGGTACATACACAAAACTAAACTGTTACACTCAATAACTATTCATGAATTTAAATTATAAGGTATGCTGTGGACCAGGCAGTCTCTAAGCATGGCAGTGGGAGGGGGAGGCATGCCTCACTTGTGCCAGGGTTCTTTGCTGGTGTCCTTTGACAGACCAGGGTTAAAGAAGGAAATAATCAATATTTTGGGCAGACTGGTGGCTAGAGTTAAGCCTGATGTAGGCACACTGATTCTAAATGAGAGAACTACATGGGGTTAGGAAATGCAAATGTTTCTTTATAGACATATCACCAGTGATTCCTTCAATTCATAAATGTTAAATTATTCACATAATTAGTACCACACTAGAATACATGTATGTAACAATGTGTGCTGTGTAGAGTATTCAGCATGCGCCATACTGACTGAGCATTTATTTCATGTAAATAAGTAAGCATGTCAAGCATTGATCCCATTGCACCACAGCTCCACCCCTTTTCAGTTGACCACACCCCTTCCTGGTGGCCCCACCCATTCAGCTGTCTCCTGCAGCCCCCCTTTGATTTGAAGTCACCAGCCGCCACTGGTACACACATCATACATCAGAGACCTTCTAACATGCAGCTGCAAGGCGAGTATGAGACACTGACAGTGAGTTACCCTGGCACTAGATTTTTTAATTAGCATAGCTCTCAACTCTCCAGGAATTTGCACAATGTCCTGATTTTTGCCTCATATTTTTAGTCTGTTCCTCATACAATTTGTAGTTTTCTGGCAAACCATTGAGGTTTAAAGTCACTGAATAAATATGACAGATGTGAGTTTCAGACTTCATATCCTTCAGAAAATGCACACAATGTCTGTTTGTGTCTTTCGGCTTTTCCTGGTTAGGGGTTGCCACAGGCATAGCTCCTCGTGGTCCCCTGCAGAGTTCCTAAGGCAGCAGAGAGCAGAAAAAGCGACTTTCCTGATTCTAAGTATTTTTAAGCATTTTTATTGCTTTTTTCGACCTTTTGTGCATTTCGACCACTGTTTGTGCTTATATTATTGTTATATTACCTGTTTTCTCTGTTTTTCTGAGCTTAATTTGTTGACTGCACTTCTTAGCTAAAGTTTTGCTTATAAGTTAACCAACAGGCTAATACACTCAAGTGTACTAGCCTTTGATAGCATTTAGTCGAATAACAAAGCATTTACTGTATTTTCTGTGTGTGTAAAAAAAAAAAACTAAAAAAACCAAAAAAATACTTCTGCTTTCCTAACTTTCCTAGCTAGTTGTTCCAGTGATCAGATTTGCTGATCCCTGGGCTTTGTATTTGGTTCCTGTGTTCCTCCATTTTCTTGTGTGGCCAGAGGGAAGTTTCTTTACTCACCAGTGAGAGTGGGGAGTACTGAGCTGCCTGTTTGTCCTCAGAGGAGTGGTTAGAGACAGCAACTGGTAATTCATTGGCCATTTTGGGTAATTTCCTGTTTTTTCCAGCCCCCTGCTATAAAGCACGCTTTAGCGCGGAGTTGCCACAGGAGCAGCGGCGGTTAATCAAGGTTAAACTATTCGGGCTACCTAAAGTCCACTCTTCAAATTTTCCCTTAAAACAGCCTTCCCTGAACTGTACTGCTGATCTAACCAGCGTATTCTATATCTAAAAAGCTCAGCTCTACTTGATTCCTAAGTAGAATATTCTCTATCTGTAAAGCCTAGCACTTGCTCCTGAAGTACTTTTTTACTTGATATAGCACTTTTATTTTACATAGTACCCCACCAGCCAAAAACCCCATTCGATCACCCACATCCCCCGGAGTCTTTTAAAGTCTTTGTCTATTCCTTCTAGCATGTCGAAGGATCAGTTGCTAGTGTCCTCTCCTACTCAGTTGGTGAATCTGGGAATATTGAGGCAATGTTACAATTGTCTCATGTACACGGACAACCCTCTCCTTCTCCCACAAAACACAAATACATGCGAGAGATGCAACTATATAGCCAAACTGGAGGCTGAGCTCTCTCAACATAGGACTGGTAAGACCAGACAGGAGGAGAAGGTAACCACACACACCACAAACCCAGTCTCACATAGTACTATCACAACTTCAAATCATACACATAAATACACAAAGACATATTCGGAGGCTCTGATCAAAAATCTACCAAAACAGCAGAGGCCACCAAAGCAGACACCCAAACAACTGCCACCTCAGGACACAACACATGCAACACAGAGACCACATAGTCAGTGTGCCAAACAGTCACAGCCCTTAAGGCCAAACACAATGCCAGACACACTCGTCATTGGTGACTCCATAGTCAGACACACTGTCGTCCCGCTCACCAGATTGAACAAGCAAATGGTCACAGTAAGCTGCCCGTCGGGCCCTAGAATCCGCCACATACCGCCAGCACTCAGGTCTCTCAAGAGCAGGTACGAGTGCGACTCTGTCATTGTCCACGCTGGTGTGAACGACCTGAGACGTACCTCCTTGGACTACATGAAGAGAGACATAGAGGAGCTCTCTGATTATGTAGCCCAGGCAGGTATGACCCTGACCTTGAGCAGTATCCTACCTTCACCAAGAATGATGCCACAATACAGAGACAAGATGATCAGCTTTAATAATTGGCTTAAACTCTGGTGTCATTCAAAGGGGATCCAATGTCTGTCTGCCTGGGACGACATGCTGGACAAGCCACGCTGCTTTGCAAGGGACGGCTTGCACCTGTCACCCCTGGGCTTTCGGATATTGGCAAAGGCTCTTGCCACCCCCATAGTGCCTTTTTTAGGCAAGGCTCAAATTCTAAACCTACCACCCTAGAACACAAAAAAGGAAAAAAAACTAAGGGTAATACTGCTCAATGCCAGAAGTCTCAACCTCAAGATGCACGCACTCGAGGCCCTTCTCAGTATGGAGAACATTGATGTCTGTGCTGTGACTGAAACCTGGTTCAAGGCTCCTGAGAGCACCCCGGCACTATCAGGCTTTACCTCATATCATGCGTTCCGGCCCCAAAATCCAGACAACACCAAGAAAGGGGGGGGGGGTCTATATTCATCAAGAACACCCACACCTCAAGGTTGGTGGCAACGCACGATGCATCGTAGACCATCCAGGTGCAATTAACCATAGGCAAGACTGCTCTGCAATTTGTAGCATGTTACAGGCCACCCTCTCAATCTCAAGAACCTCACATGGCTTTCCTGAAAACACTGGAGGGGATAAATGTATCCCCAAACACCATCATACTAGGTGATTTCAACTACCCGAATATAGACTGGGATCACTACTCAAGCCCCAACACTCTAGCCCAAAGGTTCCTAGAGTTCATAAACTCAAATGCCATGGAACAGCTAGTCACCATTCCCAATGGGTCCCAATGTTCAACACCGGAAGTATACCCTTCACTGGTGAGATCAGACCATAAACTAATCTCACTGGAAGTCCACATCCCGCCCCCACCTGAGATAAAAAAGACCACAGTGAAGAACTTCTCAAAAGCTGACTTCACACTTCTAAAAGCTAGTGTGGTCTCTTTTAAGGTCCCCGAAACTGCGGAAACCATTACTCAAGCCGCTGAATCACTTACAAATGCCTTCTACCAGCACCTACAGGACTGCATGGATCAGGCAATCCCAAACAAAACAAAGACCCTTTGTACCAAAGGCAAGCGTCCAGTTTGGTGGACCCCAGCCATAAACAAGCTCTACAACAAAAGGAGGAAGCTACTACAAGATAGAGCAAAATCCTTAAAAGGGAAAACACCCTTGATCATTATAAGTAAAAAATTAAGAACTCTCATAAAATCATCCAAGGCAAATTTTGAGAGAAAAGTCGCTAAGGACTCAAAGGACAATCATAAGGCCTTCTTTAGCTATGTTAGAAACCTGGGAGGAAACTCCCAGATATGCTCAGAATTAGTTCAAAATGATGTAAAATTACTGAACCTACAGACATTGCCAACATACTGGCTGACAGGTTCAGTGCAAATATCCCCTCCCCAAAAGGTGAGATATCTATACCAGAGAATTATAGCCCCCCAAACATCTCTAACGCTCAGGTGAGAACTGCTCTCTCAAAGGCAAAAAACACAGCATCCATGGGACCAGATGGTGTCCCCGGATGTGTGCTCCACGAACTCAATGAGGAATTAAACCCGCAGTTAGGGCAGCTGTTTAATCTTAGCCTCACCTCAGGATACGTGCCTAAGGAGTGGCGTACGGCAACTGTGGTCCCACTTCACAAAGGAGGTGCCTCCACCGACTCGGGAAATTACCGTCCCATCAGCTTGACAAGCTTGATCTGCAAAGCTATGGAGAGGATCATAATGGAACTCATAAATAAAGACATAGGAGACTTGCAGACTTTGGATCCGACCCAGTTTGGCTTTGTCAAGGGCAGATCATGCCTTTTAAACCTGGTGGACTTTTTTGAAACAGTCACCAAGGCCATTGATGAGGGAAAGGCAGTCCACACAGCCTACCTCGACCTGGCAAAGGCTTTTGACACAATACCCCACTCAGGTATCATTGAAAAACTCATCAGCTTAAATGTAAACCCATACATCACAAGATGGGTTGCAAATTGGCTAAGTGACAAAACCCACAGGGTCAGAGTTGCTGGCGCCATGTCAGACTCAAAGCCTGTCACAAGTGGTGTCCCAAAGGGCTCAGTCCTGGGCCCTCTCCTGTTCGGCATCTACTTTTCAGAAGTACAAGCAAACACAGGAGGATTATGGCTGACAAAATTTGCAGATGACTGCAAACTGGGCGCCATAGTTGAGAACACATCTGACACAGATATCCTTCAAAAGGGTCTTATAGAAATGGAAAACTGGTGCCAGAACCATGGCCTAAAGTTAAACGCCAAAAAATGCATAGTCATACCCTTCGGGAAAAACGAGGTTACCCCTAGCTACCATATAGGTGGTAACCCACTAAGCACAGAAGAGGTTATCAGGGATCTGGGTACCCAGGTTGACAGTAACCTTTCATTTGATACTCACGTTGCCAAAGTAGTTAGGAAGACCTTCTACATTGCCCACCTGATCATGAAGGGATTCACATCCAGATCAAGGGAAGTCATCGTCCCCCTGTACTCATCACTCATCAGGCCAATGATTGAGTACAATGCCCCATTCAGAATGTATCTGACACGACACCTGCAGCAACTGGAAAGGCCCCAAAAGTTCCTCACCAAAAGGATAAAGGGTCTCAAAAATATGTCCTATGTTGCCCAACTGAAGGAACTTCAGCTCTACTCAGTCGCACCATCTGCTCAGAGGTGACCTGTGCCTGACATACAAGGCCATGTCCAACCCAGAATTGATGAACATGTTTCACCTCAAAAAATCTAGATCCCTCAGAACTACAAGGGCGGGAGACTTAAACCTTGACACGGTTATTAATAGGACGTGCTGGAGGGACAGATTCATCACCCAGAGACTCCCTATGCTGTGGAACAAAATCCCGGTACATGTGAGGCAGAGCACCTCGCTGGCTTTGTTCAAGAGAAATCTTGACCAATGGATGGGAGATCGCAGATATACCCCAGGGATTATCTCAGTGTCACTGCTTGACAGAGGCACAGCAAAATAATGGGCATAGTATCCTCCAAACTAAAGGGGTGGCGAAAGCCACAAAACTATGGCTAGGCTTATAAATGCCCTTGGGCAGATAGCCTAGTATGAACCTATGAACTCCGGTCCACTAATGATTGGCAGTAGATTTTTACGTGCTGGCTTGCCGGGCCTAACGCACAACCTTCAACGAAGGAACGCCCATTCACGCATGTCACCACACAGAAGATGCTCTAAATGTAAAATCTGTTATTCTAACAACTCCCTAAGTTTATAACAGCAGTATTTAAAATCTGCACTGTGGTGGCAGGACAGGTAGCTTACATCCTTCTAAGTTGGGAACTGCTGATTGAGGGCCCAGTGTCTGTTATTCTATAAGTGTATTAATTCTGGTTTAAGCACTTGGGCTTCAAGCCAGGTATTTTACATTAAAAGGGTTCGTGGTCTGCACTCTTGTGGGATGAGAGGCTGGTCTCTGCCCTTCTAAGCTGGGAATTTCTGGTTAAAGGCTTATAGTGCCTGCATATTTTAACTGCTTCTTACTGAAATTGGTACACCTTCTTTGCTGTTGCATAGACTAGATCCAGGCCTGCTGAATCACACTTTGTTTGTATAACTTGAGCACTAATCCAGGCATTCTTTAAAGTATTCAATTGTATCTATTACTGCATGGTAGTAACTTGATTAAAGTGTAGCTATCATTCTAAGTCTTTTGGCTTAAGCACTTGGGCTTCAGACCAGTTGTTTTACGTTAGGAAGGTTTGTGGCCTGCACTGTGGTGGCAGGACAGGTAGCTTACATCCTTCTAAGTTGTGAACTGCTGATTGAGGGCTCAGTGTCTGTTATTCTAAAAGTGTATTAGTTCTGTTTAAGCACTTGGGCTTCAGGCCAGTTATTTTACATTAAGAAGGTTCGTGGTCTGCACTCTTGTGGGAGGAGAGGGCTGGACTCTGCCCTTCTGAGCTGGGAATTTCTGGTTAAAGGCTTATAGTGCCTGCATATTTGAACTGTTTCTTACTGAAAGTGGTACACCTTGTTTGCTGTAGCATAGACTAGATCCAGGCCTGCTGAATCTAGCTTTATTTGTATGGTTGTTTGTTTGCTTCTTATTTCCCTGAAACGCTAATTCCACCTAAAACGCGGCTTTTCAGCGCTTCTGTGGATCCCTAGTGATATCTGCATTGCTTACTGTACTTATTTCCTTGTTTCATTTGAAAGAAAGTTACTGTTTGTCGTTTTTGCATTTAAGTTACCTGTAACACACTGCATTTAAGTTACCTGGCACTTGTTCACTAAAGCAATTATACAAGTCAGCACTAAAATATTAAAAGCACTACACCCTCACAAACTCCCTTTGAGTACCTCATTCCCCAATGGCCCTTTTTTTTCAATTATAAAGGAATTCCCAATACTATTCTAGCATGTCCAAAGGTCAGTTGTCAATTTCCTCTCCGGTCCAGCTGGTGAATCTGGGAATCTTGAGGCAATCTTACAGCTGTCTCAAGTACACAGACAACCCTCTCCTCCTCCCAACAAATTCCAACACATGTGAGAGATGCAACCATATAGCCATACTGGAGGCTAAGCTCTCTCAACTCAGTACTGGCGAAACCAGTCAGGAGGAGAAGGAAACCATACTCACTACAATTACAGTCTCACACAGACCTACCACGACAGCAAACCAAACACAAACATACTCAGAGGCTCTAAATAAAAATCTGCCTAAGCAGCAGAGATCTCCAAAGCAGACACCCAAGCAACCGCTACCCCAAAAGAAAACACATGCAACACATAGCTCAGAAAGCCAGTGTGCCGAACAGTCACAGCCCTTAAGGCTAAACACCACCTGATACACTTGTAATAGGTGACTATCATCAGGCACACTGACGTCCCACTCACCAGGCTGAACAAGGAGAAGGTCACAGTAAGCTGCCTGTCGGGTGCTAGGATCCACCACATAACACAAGCACTCAGGTCACTCCAAGGCAAGTACAAATATGACTCAGTCATTGTCCATGCTGGTGTGAATGACCTGAGACGTACCTCCCAAAAGGGCAAATATCTATCCCAGCAGAGTGCTGCCCCCCCCGACATTTCAGATGCTCAGGTAAGAGCTGCCCTCTCCAAAGCAAAAAACACAGCATCAATGGGACCAGACGGTGTCCCGGGCTGCGTCCTACATGAACTCCAAGAAGAGCTAAACCCAAACATAAAACTACTGTTCAATCTCAGCCTTACTACAGGATATGTACCCAAAGAGTGGCATACAGCAACAGTGGTCCCTCTCCACAAAGGTGGTGCTTCAAGGGATCCTGGAAACTATCGCCCCATAAGCATAACTAGCTTGGTCTGCAAAGCTATGGAAAGGATCATCACGGACCTCATAAATAAATATTGGGGACCTACAGACACTGGATCCTACCCAGTTCTGCTTTAAGGGCAGATCCTGCCTCTTAAACCGGGTTGATTTCTTTGAAACAGTCACCAAGGCCATTGACAAGGGGAAGGTGGTCCACACAGCCTACTTGGACCTCACAAAAGCCTTCGATACAATACCTCACTCGGGCATTATAGATAAGCTAACCAGCTTAAATATAAACCCCTATGTCACTAGATGGGTTGCAAACTGGCTCAAGGACAGAACCCACATGGTTAGAATTGCTGGAGCAATGTCAGACTCCAAACCAGTTACAAGTGGCGTCCCACAAGGCTCAGTCCTGGGACCTCTCTTGTTCGGTATATATTTCTCGGAGGTACAGGCCAACACGGAAGGACTGTGGCTGACCAAGTTCGCAGATGACTGCAAACTGGGTGCCATAATCGACTCTCCAGCCGACACAAGCATCCTCCAAAAGGGCCTCATAGAAACAGACAACTGGTGCCAGAGCCATGGCCTCAAACTAAACGCCAAAAAGTGTATAGTCATCCCCTTTGGCAAAAACAAAATGCCCACAAATTACCACATAGGTGGTAATCCATTAAGTACAGAAGAAGTAATTAGGGACCTGGGGACCCAAGTTGATGGCAATCTCTCATTTGACAACCACGTGGCCAAAGTGGTTAGAAAAACATTTTATATAGCCCACCTAATCATGAAGGGATTCACATCTAGATCAGAGGAGGTCATTGTGCCTCTTTACTCATCCCTCATCAGGCCCATAATTGAGTACAATGCCCCTTTTGGGATGTACCTTACCAGACACCTGCAGCAACTGTAAAGACCCCAAAAGTACCTCACCAAGAGGATAAAAGGGCTCAAACAGATGTCATATGCTGTCCAGTTAAAGAAACTCCAGCTCTACTCAGTGGCATACCACCTGCTCAGAGGTGATCTGTGCCTGACATATAAAGCCATGTCCAACCCGGAATTAATGGACATGCTGCACCTCAGAAAATCCAAATCCCATCGAGCTACACGCTCGAGAGACTTGAACCTCAGCACTGAAATAAATAGGACATGCTGGAGGGACAGATTCATAACCCAGAGGCTCCCTTCACTCTGGAATAAAATCCCAGTCCAGGTTAGGCAGAGTCCCTCATTGACTCTCTTCAAGAGGAATCTTGATGAGTGGATGGGAGATCGTAGGTTTACCCCAGGTATCACTTCTGTGTCACTGTTAGACAGAGGCACAGTATACTAACCTTGAAAAAGGGCATAGCAAAATTAATTTAAAATGGGTGGCGAAAGCCAAACACACACTGGCTAGGCTTATAAATGCCCTAGGGCAGATAGCCTAGTATGAACCTATGAACCTGATTTTGGGCCTTTGTCCCCAATCATGTTTTGGCATTATCCAGAACTGTTGGGCCAAAACGTTGAGATATATGTCAATTAAGAATCTAGTATGGCAACAGAAAATCCTCTTTCTTCAGAAAGTAATCAGTGGGTAACTCGGCTAGGACAGCTTACTACAGAATTAATTAGGCAAAATAAAGCAGAGAGGCTCAAGCCTTCACATTTCTATAGTAAACAACAAGAAATCTGAAACTGTGGGCTCCCCTTTACTGTATATGAAAGATACAGGTATAATTTAAGGGCTTTCTCAATTCAGTTTTCTTTAGTTATCCTAGTTAATACTAACTCTCTTCACAAATTAAGCTTCATATACTTATACTGCTAAAAGGGGATGACATCAAACATTAATACTCTTACAAAATTCTAAAAAAATCATGTGACTCCATTTTTTTTAATCTCATTTTACCAGTGATCATACATATTGCCAAGTTATAAATTAAAATGCTAGCAGTTACAAAAGTTAAAGCACACTGATGACCATAACAAGAGGTTCTCCAGTTAGGTTCTCAGCTGATGTGCTTTCTATGCATAGTCTGCATGGCCTAACCTTTATTTGCATTGGTTCTCTCTAGGTATGCTGACTTCTTCCAATATTCCAAAGTATTGCCATAGATGGACTGGAGACTCTAAAAATGTATGTATGTAACCGAGTGAGTGAATGACTGAGTGTGCACGCATGCATGTGTGTGTGAGACAAGGAAGAAAGACCTGGCAACCTACTTTATCTGATCAACTACAAAGTACATATTTACTTTCCAGACACACTACAACATACACATGAAATGTTAAGTTTTCCCATCAATATTTTTTGTCTTTTACATCTCTCTCTCCTTCATGTGGTAGACCTCACACACAGAAAGAGAAAACAAAAGTCATCATTTGACAAAAATCAAAAGATGTACAACTGAGGCATAATGAATAGAAATGTAACACTAAGAACACTAGTGTCACAGTGCCATGTCTGATGCAGGGACTCTGACACGTCAGGTATGACCACAGCAAGGTCAGTCTCAATCTCCTTCAGACCACTACTCTTTTGAACCCAAGGAAGAAAGGCTATCAGTTAATAATCAAATGGCAGAGGTCTGGATTGTAGCTTCACCACACTAAGCAATTTTCATTTGGAAATTTTGCTTCCTCTCTCTCCAACCAGAATGCTGCTGTAAATTATTACTGATCTTGCAGTTTTCATATACATTATTAGAGTTCTTTTTGACAGTACTGATCAGTTAAGCTAAGATGGACAGTTCTGTTTGAATACCAACATAAATGAAGGGAGGGAATCCATTAAAATAGCTGGAAATTGCTAATACGTCTTTATCTGCTTTGTTACAGAAAGTACAGTTGTGTAAAATCTTACCATAACAGTAGATGTCCCTCTCTTCACTGTTTCAGTATTCTTAACATGAGGGATTCCGTGCCAATAGCAGCCTGACATCTGGCCAGTATACCAAAGCTTTTAGGTTAACGATAATCCGTACATCACACGTATGCTTCCCGTGCTAGACGTTAAGGGATAAATGTAAGTTCTGGCTGTATCATCCTCAGAACTGAGAGCCCCAGTAGGAATGCCAGCCCTAGGATACCAGAGGGTAACATACACAACCAAAGGGACAAAAGACCATGGGGAGGAGGGAGGCAGGGAGTGAATACTGCAACAGTGAAGAGAAGAACATCTACTGTTATCGTAAGATTTTGCACAACTGCACTGTGTGCTTCCATGTCACTGTTGCAGTATTCATATCATTACGGAGAGTGCCAAAGGTCAGAAAGATAGGGTGGAAAGCAGAGCCTTCTAGGAACCCATGAAGAATGGTCCTAGTGAAACCAGCTCTAGCACTGGATATGAAATCCAACTTGTAGTGCTTAGTAAAGCTATGCATAGAAGACCAAGTAGCTACCTCAAGGATAGAATTAGTATCCAAACCCTTGGAAAAAAGCACCAGAAGAAGCCACAGCCCTAGTAGAGTGAGCCTTGAGCATAGAAGGAAGGCTCATACCATGATAAGAGCATCAATAAGAAATGGCTTTAGAAATACAAGAGGAAATGATCTGGTTGGAAACTACCACGCCTAATGATCTAGGATGAAAAGAAAAAAAAGCTGATCAAATTTTTGAAAAGCTTTAGTTTTGTCCAAATAAAATCTGAGTTGTTTATGCACATCCAAAGTGTGCAATACCTTCTTACTAGCAGATTGCAGAAAAGAGAAAAACGGGCAAATTAATAGACTGAGACAATTCATTCACCACCTTAGGCATAAAAGGAGGATTGGGACGAAGAGATACACTGTCCTTATGAAAAACTAAAAACTGAGAAACACCCATAAGGGCTTGAAGCTCAGACACCCGTCTGTCAGAGGTAAGGGCTAACAAAATGAACAGTCTTCCTACAACAATACTGTAAGGAAACTGAAGCTGCAGGCTTAAAGGAGCCTGACTCAATTTTTCCAAAACTAAGATCTCTGTAAGGAGCAAGAGACTTCCTGGGAGGTCTAACATGAAGGAAGCCTTTAACTGTTTGGCCTTGAACTTAGAGGCCAAAGGAGAACTAAAGGTATTTAGTAGAAGAATATGCCAACCCAGCATTGAGCAATTCACACAAATGAGAACCAAAGGTACATCCACAGTAAGTAGGTCCAGGTTACGAGAAAGACACCAAACAGAAAACATCTTCCATTTGGATAAGTAGGATTTCCTAGTAGTGAGTTTCCTGGCCTCCTGCAGAACCCAAAGCACATTCTCAGAAAAAAGGAGGAAGAGATTTCCAAACCATGAAATATCTTTTTGGCAAATGATGGCAAGAACCCAGGAATCCTGGGTTATGCTTAACTAGACAGTCAGAAAGAGGACTGTGGCTGGGAAGAATTGGGTAGTCAGACAGCATCTGGTTTAACAAGGAAAGAAGGTTTCTGAGCAGGAGGGAGTTGTGTAGACTTACAGGGGGGAGCCCTCCTACCAACCTTCCTGCATTTAAGAAGAAGACGAGACTGCCTTCCAACAAAAAAAATGGTTTACTGGGATAGTTTCTCTGGAACTTAGCACAGGAGAAACAAAAATATGTTTTAGGTTATGTAACTTCTTGCCTTTTTCCTGCAGGGACTTGAACAAATCAGCTGCAGTAGCACCAAACATAAACTTGTTGTCCGGAGGAGCATCCATCAACTTAGCCTTAATACCATCAGGCAGAGGTTGAAGCCATAGCCAGGAATATCCCCTCAACACAAAGCCAAAAGCAGCAGCCCTAGAAGAAGCATCTTCTACACCATAATTACATGTAATGGAATGGCGAGCTACCTGGGAAGAAGTCCCTAACAGGGACAAGGCAGAAGTCTTTTACTCAGAATCAGGAGGGTCAGAAATAATCTGGCAAGCCTAAGAAAGGAGAGCCAAAACATATCTGGTCATAGGAGCCTGATAATTAACAGCCTGAAAGGTTATGGTGACTTAAGTATAAACCTTTTCCCCCAGGCTTTCCATGGTCCTGTTGTCCTTATCAGAAGGAAGAAACTCAGTAGAAGGCAATAATTTAGAATGCTTGCCGGATGCCACAAGACCACCGAAGGGTCAGCAGATATGACACTTAAAAAGGAATTTGCAGTTATCAGGCACTTTATAAAACTGATCAGGTTTTTTAGGAGCAGGGGGCTGAGAGTCTGAAGCCTGAGATGCAGAAGACGACAACCAATAAAGCAGCCAAAACAGGAGGAACAACAGAGGGTCTAGGGGACTCCATTTTTTTTTTTTTTTTTTTCAAAACAAGTTTATTGTTTTAACATATAAGAGAAATATCATAACAATTTTATACAAATAATTAAAAATAGGTATTATTATAATATTCAACAAAACTAAAGTATTTACAAAGACATCCACTACAATCAGATCAATTAATTAAACTAAAATACTGTGCTATTGAAATTAGAATTTTTTAACAAATTTTGAAAATTATCCCATACAATAAAATGTGATGTTTTCTAGTTGTTCTCATTCTAATTGTGCTTATTTCCATATGACACATTATATTCATAACATTTTTAAATTCATTGAACGAAGGAGGTGCATCTGAAATCAATTTCTAGTTATTATTTTCCTAGCCACTGCTAGGATAGACCATAACAAGGGAAGCTTAATCTTTTAACACATTGAGGTACAGGTGTGTTGAATAATATAAGAGACTTAGAAATAATGAAATTATCTGTAAAAAGAGCCTGCAAAATTCATTAATTGACTTCCAGTATTCTTTCAACTTCATACAGTCATAAAACATATGAGCCCAGTCAGCATTAATTTCTACATTACATCTCTTACATAGATTATCTTTATTATTAATTTTATTCATCATCAAAGGTGTATAAAAAGATCTATGTAAAAATTTCCATGTATAAAGTCTCCAGACAATGGAAGATGTAGTTCTATAAGCAGATTCAATATATATTGTTTATCTTGTTGAGTTGGTGGGTCCCCATTAATAGAGGTGAAATAATTCCAGTATGAATCTACATTGTAAAAAGTTTCTTGTCTGATAATTTTATGTATATATGAAAGTTTACCTTTATCAGAAACTTTATGCTGTAAATTTATTATCAAGTAATCAATCAGTTTTGGAATAGATTCTTTAACTGTTATAGACATTAGACCTATTCTATCAATGAGATGTTGTCTAAAGATCTGAACCTCTAACCAGCAAGTTTCTCTTAGATCAAATTCTTGTTTTAAGAAATCTAGATTTTTAACTTTATTATCAGATATCAGCCGATACCAGTACTTTAGATTATTATCTATAGCTAAATGAGCTCCTTCAGAAGTAGATGACATAAGCATACCCTGAGTATAAATTATAGGGAATACAATAAAATTCCATTCCCTATACTTAGGGTGCATGAATATAAAGTTACGATAACTAATAATGATATTTAATGGGTAACAGACCATATGTTTAGGTGTAATAGGTGAAGTACAAAATTCCTTTAGCAACCACAACATGGAGTTATTTATAATCATATTTTTATGTGTTAAGGAGATTTTCATGAAGTGCATACTAATTAGCTCCCAATAATCTTTCCATTTTGACATATGACCGATCAATTAATAAAGTAATAACTTTTATAATAGAAGAGATAATATATAAATTAAAGTCTGGAAAAGAAATACCCCTTGAGACCAGCTATTAGTATGTTTCTTTAATGCAATCCTAGGTCTATTAGGTGCCCATAAGAAATTTAACATTAGTGTATTCAGTTTCTTGATAGTTATTTTTGTGGGTGAAAGTATTATTGATTGTATTAAGTATAAAATCTTGGGGAATATTATCATTTTAATAATTGTAAGTCTCTCCTCCATAGTAAAAACATATTATTCCAGGTATTAAAAAGATTTTGTATATTAAGAAAACAGGTATTATAGTTATTATATATAATAGATTTAATATCTTTAGATAGTATTATACCTAAATAAGTTATCTGACCTGAGTTGGGTACATATTTAGTAAAATCACTAATGAGAGTATTTTTCGTATATATAGGTAGTATTTTAGTTTTTTCTTCATTGAATATTAAACCAGAAATACTTTTAAAATTCATCATTTTATCAAATAAAGACTGCATAGAAGAATTAGATCCTGCTGATGTAATTAGAACATCATCTGCAAAAAGTTGAATTTTTGATGTTGTATTTTCTTCTATTTCAAAACCCTCTATGTCAGTACTGTTTCTAATCAAATTAGCCCAAGGCTCCATTACTAAAGTGAATAATAGTGGAGAAAGTGGACATCCTTGCTTTGTACCTTTAAGAATGGGTATTTTTTGTGAAACGTATGTTCCTACCTTAATATAAGCCAGCGTTCCTTTGTATAAATGCTCAATTAAATTTACAAATGCATCAGAGAAATTTGTGCATTTCAGTAAGGTAAACAAGATAGTCCCAACTTACTAAATCAAATGCTGAACCTATATCAAGACTAATAAGTGTTAAATCTTTCTTTTTCCTATTTGCAAAATCAATTAATGTTAAAGTTCTTCTTATATTATCAAAAGTATTTCTATTTACAATGAAGCCCGTCTGATCTATGTCTATAATGCCGGGGATAATTGTCTTCAATCTATCAGCAAAAATACTCATAAACATTTTATAATCAACATTAAGTAATGAGATGGATCGATATGAAGAACATCTAGTTGGATCTTTATTAGGTTTTAAAATTGGTGAAATAAATGTATATTGCCAAGATGGGGGTTATTAACTCAGTTTGGGCCAGAATAAAACCTTATATATTAATGAATATGTAGTTTTAGAAAGGATTTTATATATCTCTGGTATAATACCATCATTACCCGGTGCTTTGTTTGATTTAAGCTTATTTATTTGTGTAATAACTTCTGTATATAAAATACTCTTGTCCAATAGTTTAATCTGTTGTTTATTAAGCTTTTTATTCATGTTTGTGGTTATAAACTCCTTTATTTTATCTTTAGGTTCCATGTTAATGTTGTTATGGTTAATCTTGTGAAAGTGATTTCTAAATTCATCCAGTATTTCTGGTATACTAGAAACATTCTTCTTTTTCCTTAGAGAAAATATTTCTTTGATATGGTTTTGTTTATTCAATCTTTTTGTTTTATTTTTAAGTCTATGTAAGTATTTGGGGCTTATTGAATAAGACAAAACTTGTATTCTCTAAAGTTATTTTAACTTTATGAGTTAAAATTTCTTTGTATTTCTCATTTAGTTTATTTCTTCAATAACTTTCTTGTCCATAATATTTTCTTTATTATTATGTTTATAAGAGTCTAGTTTACTTTGAATATCTAACAATTCCTTATCCCAAGATTTCCTTTTGTTATTATACCATCTGATACTTTGTCCATATAGATATGATTTTAAGGCATCCCAAACATAGACAATGGAGACTTCAGGAGTATTATTTATGTCTAGAAAATGTTGTACTTCTGAAAGTATATATTCTTTATAGTCTTTTAGCTGAGTTAAGTATGCTGGTATCCTTTTGATCTGAACATTATGAGTATTTTTTATCATGAATTCAAAAACAATTGAGTTATGATCAGATATAGGACATGAAATGATTTTGGAATTAATTAAATCTGTTACCATCTGGTTAGAAATAAAGACCCTATCTATTTTTGAATAAGTTTTGTATCTGTTAGAAAAAAGGTGTATGGTAATGATTTTGACTATCTGATTATTAATATCATTCAAATGATAAGAATTAGCAAAATCATTTAAATGTTTTGCATTAGATGTAATTCTTCTTTTCTTTATAGTGGTAGTATCACTTTCATGTAGTATACAATTAAAATCACCAGCTAAAATAATATCCCCTACAGAAAATGATATGATCTTATCAATATGATGTTTCACTGTATTAATACCAATTCCAGGAATCCAATATACATTAATTAAAGTGTAAGTCTTCCCATTAATTTGTATTGTAACCATACAAAACATTCCTTTGTCATCCTGATAAGACTTAATGGTTTTAGGAATGGGCATACTTTTATTCCATAAAATAGCCACTCCTCTTTTTCTGAGTGTGCTCTGAACTAACCAATACTGTATACTTATTAGTGGCTAGTTTATCAATATCTTTTTTCAAGAGATGGGTTTCTTGCAGGAAGACTAGATTCGCCTTGTGTAGATTAATGTATCTTATTAGGCTTGCCCTTTTACACGGATTATTCAATCCATTAATGTTTAAAGAAATTCCTTTTAAAGATGTCATTTGGCATTTTTAAAACTCAAGAATCTTATGATCGAAATAACAAATAACAAGATAAATAATGTTACATCTCCTCTTTTAGGTGTACCTTTAAATATAGCTGTATTTATTAAATCTCTTATGGGATTTTGTATAGGATTCAATTTTGTTTGTAGTGACAATGAGTGTACAAAATATATTGTGGATGTCAAAACTATATACATATAACAATGAACAAGTGAAAATAATGTAAGGATTAAACCTTGCATCCCGCCTGGAGTTGAAAACTCCAACTTAGAGCAGTATTTACTACTCAAGTTAACCCCCTACCCTAAGCAGCAGTACCTCAGCTACCACCTTATCAATTTAATACTAGTTATATTTAACTGAGGCTAACAGTTTTCAATTCAATTATCTATCAAGACAAAACTACACATTTGGTAAAACAGCATCATATAAACTAAAATAAACTTTTTTTTTTTTTTTTTTTAAACTGTTCATACTATTATATAGATCTATGTAATATATAACACTTGTATTCTAATAGCATTCAAATAATCTTAATGTTAGAAATCAAGAGGAGAGAAAATTATGTTCTAACATTCATTTAAATCAAAAACTTTGGCTAATATGATTCAGACATTACATGCATTAAGATGCATGTATTTTCTGTCATGTGAATTCTATCAACAGCTTCCAAAAAAATCTTGAATTGTTTGTATATGAGCATTTACTTAAACTCATTATTGTCAATAGAGTAAAATATTGTATTCATAAAAATTATTATAAATCATATTGCATAGTTATGCAGATTCTCAGAAACACCTGCGTTACCTAAAAAAAAAAGCCATCACACACAAACACAGACACACACACATACATATACACACACACATACACACACACACACACATATATACATACATGCACACACACACACACACATACACATATATATATATATATATATATATATATATATCTGATCTCACTGAGTTGTGTCTTTGTAGAGCACTATCCTACTTGCTGTCCCTAGAATAAATCTGTCTGCTTTATACAAAATAATGCACAGCAAACGCATATTAGTAACCAGATTTACAATCATGCTAACCTACTGCTTTAAAATATATCACATGACATTTCTTCCAGAATAGAGTTGTAAGATAATTTATGCTTGTCAATCAGATGAATTAAATGAGTTATAGTAAAGTATATGTTTGGGACACAAGTTTTTAACACAGATTACTATGCTACTGTTAAGTAGATTTTCAAAAACATTTAAATAAATGTTTCATTTTCTATGCCTTCTAAAATAAGATATTTACTTGCTACAAGAAACTACATCATCTAAACTCATCATAACTGACACATTTTATGAATAGAGTATTTTTCCTGAATCTGTGGTGTGTCAGTGTGATAACCTTGTCAATGTTTATACTAACTGCTTTCAGTTTCTCTGTGAAAATTCTGTGATTGAAGCTTCTGTGGAAACTCATGGACACTGTGCATGAGACAGCCCACATCCCAGATTGTCTCCCTTAACATTTTGGTGGGAAACTTATTAAAACTTGTGGCAAACATTCATTTTGTCAATAGAGTAAAATATTGTATTCATAGAAATTATTATAAATCATATTGGATAGTTATGCAGATTCTCAGAAAAAAAGCCATCACACTCACACACACATACACACACACACACACACACACATATATATATATATATATATATATCTGATCTCACTGAGTTGTGTCTTTGTAGAGCACTATCCTACTTGTTGTCCCTAGAATAAATCTGTCTGCTTTATACAAAATAATGCACAGCAAACATATTGGTAACCAGATTTTACAATCATGCTAACCTACTGCTTTAAAATATATCACATGACATTTCTTCCAGAATAGAGTTATAATATTATTTATGTTTGTCAATCAGATGAATTAAATGAGTTACAGTAAAGTATATGTTTGGAACACAAATTTTTAACACAGATTATTATGCTGCTGTTAAGTAGATTTTCAAAAACATTTAAATAAATGTTTCATTTTTTATGCCTTCTAAAATAAGACATTTACTTACTACAAGAAACTACATCATTTAAACTCATTATAACTGACATATTTTATGAACAGAGTATTTTTCCTGAATCTGTGGTGTGTCAGTGTGATAACCTTGTCAATGTTTATACTAACTGCTTTCAGTTTCTCTGTGAGAATTCTGTGATTTGAAGATTCTGAGGTAACTCAAGGACATTGTGCATAAGACAGCCCACATCCCAGATTGTCTCTCTTAACATTTTGGCGGAAACTTATTAAAACTAGTGACAAACATTCATTTAGCAGTGTAAATGCATCTAAACATGACAGAACCTCCACAATGTATTCCACAGATCATCACAGCCTCTATGCAAGTGAAATTAAACTCAAAATTACCAACAAGCAATAAAACTCAGCATTCTTCTCCCAACTCAATTTTCATACAAATCCTATTATTCACTGTGCCCACACAGTCAAAAGCATTTCTATATATTAATAAAGAAAAGAAAAGAGAGTAGAAAATAAAAGGGAGTGAGGCAGAAATAAAAAAATGTAAGAGAAAGCTGTAAGAAGTATATACAATGGAATGTTACTTACTGTTTATATTAATAGAGTTAAAAATAAAACATATTATTTACTCTTATTTAGTTCTGATTATTATTAGTTAAAGCATGACAGATTATTTACAAACAAGCATAAGCAGTATAATCAAGTATAATTAGAAATAGCATTTGAAGAACTTATAAACTTTTACAAGAAATAAATATGTTATTATTCTATTAATGATATTTTCATTACTGTTCTCTCCCTGCCCTCCCCCACCCTTTACCCACTACATAATCTAAATAGAATGTCATTGTTTAAACAAAGAAAATAATAAAAGAAGAAGGAAAAAAAAGATAAAGATAAAAAAAGTATCAAATTACTAACCTTACTTTTTTCAGAAAGAAAAACAAATCGGGTCACAGCCTGCCATTAAATCCTCAGGCATTTTGACTGGTTATGAAACAAAACATTTCTTTGCACATAGAGAATAACTTTGATTAAATATTTTCCAAAATATTTGTGGCTTTCTGGAAATGCAGGAACTATATTCAAAAAGATTAATAATGAACTAAAATGATGAGAGAGAAAAAAACATATAACAAATCATTTGTTTTTTAGTCTCTTCTTCTTCTCTGAAGTCTTCCAAGAAGCTTCAGTTGCCAATCTCTTTAATGAAGAACTAGCCCATTCCATTTCTTCTATTTTATCCAAAATCCTTTTCTTTGACAAACAGTAAAGCAGAGTCTAAATCATCGAAGACCTTAGGACCATCAGGAAGGAAGATTTTAAGCTTGGCAGGAAACAGAAGGTATGTTTTAAACTGTTTTAAGCTCCCTTATTAGTGGCAGAAAAACTTTTCTTTTAGCAATTACCATGGAAGAATAGTCATCGTCAAAGCACAGTTGTCTCATTAAACTTAACAGGAGCTTTAGCCCAAGCAGATTTAAGAACCATCTCTTTATCAAAGATGATAGAAATCTAACTATAACTGATCTAGGATAGTTTTTGTTAGAGTTAGTATTAGCTATAGATCTATGTGCTCTTCGATACCAAAGAGAATGCTTCTGGTAAATCTAAAGTTTTAGGGAGCCATGTTGTTAAAAAGAAGTAATATTGTTACCTTCAATATTTTCTGGCAGTCCAAAAATCCTAATGTTATTGCCTAGATCTATTTTCCAGGTCATCCAGCTTTGTTTGTAAATGTGTATTTTGTTTCAGCAGAAACTCAATGTTGATTTCCTCTTCTTGTATTTTATTTTCCATGTCATTCACAGCTTCTTCTATGCCTGTCATCTGGATCTTCTGTTGTTGCAGGCCCATATGTAACAAGTCTATTTGTTTTGTAGTTTTCTATGAAAGTGTCTATTTTAGTATCCATTTTATCCATCTTAGCAGTAAGTTGCTGGACTATAATTATCAGAGACTGAAGTTGTTTCTTGATGCTGGAGTCTTGAGAATTTGTCTTACTGGAACTCATTTCAGACTGATAAACTGACAGGAAAATTTCCAAAGTAATTTCTGACAGGAATATTATTAAGATTTCCTTTCTTTTTTAGATATAGTTCAAGAACTATATAAAACAAACATATTTAGAAAGAAAATTACTTCAAGAATTAATTTTTTAAGTAATTAATTCCTGTCAATGTAATGAAATTGGTGGAGCTGAAGAAATCTGCTGCTATCCTGTGTTCATCCTTGGCCACGCCCCCAGGGGACTCCATTTGAAGGAGGGCATAATATTTTTTCTGTACTTCAGATGCTTGGGAACAATTCCATTTAAAGAATCCCATCATCCTGGAAATGGTATCCCAAAAAGAAATCTCCTCAAAAGGAGATTCAGGACTATCAGACTCTTCTCTTCCTCGAGCCATAATCCAATGAGGAAGGAATCTGGAAAGAATAAGCCAGGAATTCCTTATCAGAATCCCTTTTTTCCTCAGCAGAAACTTGTTCCCTACTTCTCTTGAGGGGGAAGATGATCATGGGGGAGCCAGGACAGACACCCTGAGGAGGCTTCAAGGCCATAAGGGCATTAAAAAACCCTGCATAAAATTCTGTCATTCACTTTGAGGATCCTTAAGGGCAGCAGAGATTTTTTTTTGTCTTTTGCTTCCCTTTTAAAGGGACGTCCACCTTATGAAATGGAGAAGGCTCTGACGTTGGCCTAAACTCAATAATCGTAGTTGAGACTTCCTCCCTCACCAGTATCTGAGGAACCTCCCTAGGCCGTTCGATGATACTTAGCCGTGGTTCCCCATGAATATGCAAAAAGGATGTCTGTAATACCTCCGAGAATGTGTGAGAAGCCGGAGCCATGCTGGCCTCCAAATCAGTCGCAGCAGAAGAATCTAGCCCAGGGACTAGATGATCCTCTGTGCTTTCAAGTCTCAAGACAGATGTCCGGTGGAGGAAGTGCAGCCGAAGAATCTGACCTGATTTTTTGTCCTTCTTCAAAGATGGCTGACCCTCAGACCAGTAAGTACCTTCCATAACATTTGTTGCTAAAAGCTTTAGATGCTGACTTCCAAGACAGACGGCTAGGAAAGGAAAGACGACTATGTAAGGTCTTTGGAACAAAAGCCTGACAAACAGTACAGGACATACGGCCGTGATAAGCACCTAAGGAAAACAAGTACTGCTTGTGATGGTCTTTATGGGGAATTTGTCTCCCACACTAGCATTCACCCTTTCTGGATGACATGAAACCCTACACCACCACAAATGCTAAAAAAAACAAAAGGAATGAACAGAAAACCCCCAAATGGGCACTTATCTGAAACAGCTAGGTAAACCAGCAACAACTCAAGTGATCAGACTGACAATCAAAGATGATGTTTGGACTGGTGGCAAAGAAGTTCTGAGGATGATGCATCCAGACGTCAGCTTTATGCCTTACACCTGGCATGGGGAGCATAGTTGTGGCATATGGTGTATTGTTAACAAACTAAAGGCTTTGGTATGCTGGCCAGATGTTGGGCCGCCCTCTTTCAGGGAATCCCTCATGTTAAGAATACTGCAACAGTGAAATGAAAGGACATCAGTAAAGATGCACAAAAGTTTTCACTTTAAGTGCTCTGTACTGAGGAACTAGCATAAAAAGTGAATGCATACCAAGGAGTCCACTATGCTCTTCTATTTGATAATGAAATGGAATACGTACCAGCATCGTCAAAATATAAGATACAATGACAGTTGCTATAAGGACTCCAGTAATTTAACTCTATTCAGATCTTTTGTTCTGGGCAGGAATTATGATTTCCTTTTACTTGTATGTCATTATCAGTAAGAAGGAAATTGTTACAGCTGTGAACCTGCAAGTGAAGCTGAAATCTTCCTATGAGCCTTGGCCTAGTGTGATGCCCCCCCATAAGTCATGTGCCACTACAACTAGCATTAAGCTCTCTTCTGCTTAATTGTTCTTCTACCAGGTTTTTAAATAGGAGTCCACAGTTCCCATGAGAAATAATGTTAGTGGCAGCTCAGGTGGATATAAAGATCTTACACCTATCGAAGAGAGTAGGGGCAAGTTCCCCAATGCACTGGCCAAATTTCATCTGCAGTATAAATAAAACCTCAAGTCTCCCTTAAAAAGGGGCTCCTAGCCTAGTGGGACTAACCCAATCAATAAAGGTTAAATAGATAACACACGAAAAAAGATGGGCAACTCAACAACCAAATATTACACCACAGACCTCCTGAAGACAGTATCATGACGATATTCTGTAAACTACTAGATCAATGTTTTTACAAAAACTGTTGCTGACACTGGCACATACAGAACTCTTCCAAAAATCACCTGTCATCAATAACATATGAGTTTTTATAACCACATTACAGCACTAGCCCCAATATATTAAGCATGCAAGGGCACTTTCACCAGGTTCTGGTTTAAGCAATTTGAAAGGCACATCAAAAGAACATTATCGATCTCCCAGGGCACAATTATGTGAGAGGGCCCTGAAATGACAAATCACACTTAAGCATTACATAAGAAACAAATGTTACCAAAGACCATCACCCTAACTAACACTGTATCATTACTTTAGATGGTGTGAAGGGCTACGACACAGAGAATTTGAAACAATATTTTAACATGCAATTACATTCAGCCAATTGCAACACCTTGAACATCATTCAATAAACAGCTATTTAGGCTTACACAAACAAGAAGTTACATTGACTAAGAATTTCTAGCATTATCACTTATGTTCAAAAATGAGTACAGAACTTGACCACCACCCTGTCATGACATACATAACTTATTGGCATCACCCTTTAACTAATGAAGTAAAATTAAGCTGGAATGAAAAAAATATTTTACATTATGTTTGCCTTTGTCTATTTTTCCAAGTATGTAATGAACTTCAAGCCCTACCAAGCGTTCTTCAGAGGACTAAGTACTAGTGAAAGTGGCAGGAATACTCTTGAAGCAGACATTGAATTTTCTTTAAAAAAAATCCAGATCATCACTTATCACGGAACTCAAATCTTTGTGTTGTGGGCTCTGTTCTCCATCTTATCTTTGCTATTCAGCAGTAACTCAGTGGAGTCTGAGACGTAAGGAGAGATGAGCTTTAAGAATTCAGCAGTCATTTGCTACAAAACTTGTCATCTGTCACCATATGCAAACATCTGAACTAGCAGACTGAGTTCAGAATGACTTGCAGTGTCAGCAAAATATTGCATCAAAGCTGGATTCATGTGGGTATAGACCTGATTGTAAAGTGGCTCCAGGACTAGGCAGTAACCAAGGTGCTAGAGGAAGCAGCTCGAAGGGAGTAATCAGCAGCCAGTAAGAATCACTCACCAAGGGAGAAGTAAGGCAAATTGTTCCTCTGTAGTACTGACGTGATGAAAACATCTGCAGAATCTTGCAGCATGTGTACAAAGATGTGCGGTCTGGTCTGCTAAATGGTACAAAGTGCTGCAGCCAGACTTTGGCAGAAGAATGGAAGCATGCATGCAATGGGACAATATTATAGGCCCGAATTTGGCAGCATCAAGATCAGGCCACAGACAGGAGGGGAACTAGTGAACAAGCAAAAATACTTCCTAAATCCTACCACATGGCAGTTGTGACCCTGATTTGTCACTCCATCTCCTGGTATCAGAGGACATCTCATAAGGGGAAGAATAAATGGAGGCCTGATGACCATGGAAACAAGATGGCAAAAATGGAATATTAATGCCCCCTTCTGCATGTATCTGACCAGATATATGCAACAGCAGGAATGCCCACAAAGGTTCCGTACTAGGAAAGTCCAGTGCATAAACACATTGCCTTATATAGATTGCCTTAAAGCCCTCTCCCAATACCCAATCTCCTAGGTTACCAAGAAACTATCTATACCTAGCATGCAAGGCATCCTCAGATCCAGCTCTAATGGTCATTTTGCAAATCTGCAAAATGAACAGCATCAGAACCACTAGATCCATGGATTTAAATTTTGTGAAATAAATAAGACCTGCTGGCAAGACAGATCGGTCTCAGAGGATCCCTATCCTCTGCAACAGGGCCCCTATCCATGTGAAGCAGAGTCCATCCTTAACTCTATTTAAGTGTAATCTTGACCAATGGATGTTTAATTGTAAAGTTATCCTGGGTCTGGCCCCCATGCCACTTAGACAGATTTATTTATTTATTTATTTATTTAACATTTGTTGACCGGGCTAGTCCAACTGGATACATGTCCATTTTCAGTAGAGGCCCGGGGAGAAAAGCTCCAGAAAAAAACGTACAAAAAATTAAAAGTAATATAAGTCTACAAAAGGCATCAACATACAATATTACAACATTCAGTTAAAGTTTACATAAAAAAATTGTAAAATTGAATTAAATAGTCAAATATGGAAAATAGTACTCAAGACTCATAAGCATTAGTATTTAAGTAAAAAAAAGTTTAGTTTATAGAGTGTAGAATATAGAGGTTTATAGGTAGAAATATAGTGGTTATAGAGTAACAGTCAGTGAAGGATAACAGTTAGGCAGGGTTGGTACAAGAGCATAACCAGTGGTTGGTGAGAAAAAATTTTAGATTAGTTTTGAATTGTGGGAGAGAGGTCTGAGAAGTAAGATCATGTGGTAGTTGACAGTAATACCCAAAGTAACATACCCCCCCACACATAAACTCTAGAAACTTCCTAACATACCCCCTTCTAATAAACACCTACGATGCATTGGGGCACAAATGGGTTGATTGCAAGGCTAATCTTATAAAGTCCCTGGTGCTAGTTAGTCTAATATATACCTATGAACAGAAAAAAAGTGTTGGTTTTGATGCATGTTTGCACAGTGCAAATGAATGGCAGCCACTTACCATCGATTGTGGCAGTGAACACTGAGAAATGTACCATGATTAGCACAATTAATGCTATCAAACACTAGGCTAGAACTTGTGCAAGGCCTTGTGCATTTGAAAGGGACAACAGCAGGTGCATATCTCAGAACAATTAACCAAATCGTGTAAATTAAGTACCAACTGTTACTACCACTGGAAGCTATACCAAAACAAGCATTTGGGGGGGGGGGGGTCAACTGGGAAGATGCTGGTACTGCAAAAGGCTTCTATAATCCTGCCAGTGGTGTGTATACCACTGAAACACAATGATAAATTTTGTCTCAAGCTAGGACTAGAGGCATACAGAACTGCTGAGAATAACCAAGAGGATGAAGAAGTGCATTTAGAATGAATGTGCAATGAAGATGATAAAAGGCCCATTTTACTTCTAAAGCTTACAGGAAGGACTTCTCTCTGAATAATAGCAGTCCTTCAAAGAAAAAAAATGATACAACCCTCATGTGTATATTATAATAAGGAAGGTGAGAAACATAATGAATTTTAAGAGGAATTCATTAAGATTCTACATCCTGCTCGAGTAAGGGTATCTTGATGGCCTGACACTGCTCTTTCTATGGTACTACGATTACATTTCTGGCAGAAGTCACTACCTGAATACCTGCATGATGGAGCCAAAGAACAAACATAAAGCTTATATTTATCAATGATGATAATGTTATTTTAACAACTACAGTGACAAATAATAGTTTTAATATAAATACAACACTCAGTGATGGTAAACAAAACCTTTAGAAAAATAAATATAAATATGAATAAATACAGCAACATTAACTGCTTTTTTTCAGAGGTGCAAAGTAGTTAAAAGTCTGGCGAGAAGTACGTGTGTGTGTGGGGGGGGGGTGTGGTTAGAGTGAGTGATGGGTTATGTCTTTTCTATGCCAACAGCACATGATATGTGACACAATGACTCCTAGATCGCTTTTTACATAGTGTGGGTGTGTCTGCATACATAGATAATGTGCGTTTAATATTTATGAACTGTTCCCAAAATCACCAAACCAAATGTACTGGAAACACAGGGAAACGCATTTCATCTAAAACACATTTGGTTGTATCACAGTTCCTGTAAAACCGTATGAGAATATGTGGTGGCATTGGCAAGGTCCAAAAAAAGTGTTTTAAACTAATCTACCTTGTAATTCCTACAGTCCTAAACCACACACAGTTACTGTCTGGAGCCTTGTACAGTTTTCTATTTCTATGAACTGTGATTCAACCAATGTGTTTTAGATGAAAAGCATTTTCTTGTGCTTTCAATAGATTTTATCAGTGCTTTGTGATTAGGATAAAAGGCAATTAGATGAAATGAACTGTACTTGTATATATGTGTACAGATAGAGGCAGGTGGTATTATTTACCAATACCATAGACTCATACCTCTGTGAACTTCACTCACCTAACTACTGACAATTGGGGCAACTCGGGATAAATATGGCTAGGCTTGTAAGAGCTCTTGGGGTGTAAGCCTAGTAACCTTCTATGAACCTGTATCTATACAGATATATACATAGTGCATACATGCATAAAATACAAGACGCACACAGGGTGAAAAGAAATACAGAAGTCGACTCAGAATTCTGAGTTGAGAAAACAGAAGAAAGATTTGGAAAAAGAACTCAGTCACTGGACTAAATGTATTCTTTATTTACTTTCATTTTGTACTATATACACATAGGTCAGACCTTAATTTAGACAAACAGTACTTAGTCAATCATACTGACTGCCAGAACTTACAAAGACAGCACATTTAAAACATATTAACCAGGAATAAATGTACAGAAATAGTCCAAACTGTTGCATGATGAAAACTGTAATAGGCTCCATAGCAAACTCAAAACAGTACTATAAATTGTGTAAAATAAATCACTATAAATGGCCAAGCTTTAAAGTTGAAATGTAGTATAATGTGACCTCATGTTTATTTTTAGAAGCAAAATAAAAACTTGAGGGAGAATTATGCCCATATGAAGAAAGCCAAGCACATGTTAAAAACACTAGTTTCTCTGTAATCAACCCTGTTGTGCCCTTGTAAAAAGAAGTTAAATAATGCTTAGCATGAAGCAAGGCATGAGGCATCTATCCAAGCTCTCATTAAATCCAAATGACAGAAAAATACATCATCAAAATAGTGCATGTGTGTGTTGGGAGGGGGTAACACTCCTCAACAGTGTCAGTGCACAATGGTCAGTCAATAAAGGCATAATGCCACTCTGTTTGTAAGAAGCCACTCTGTTTGTAAGAAGGCCTACTGATCAGTACTGATAGTAAGGGCACATCAATCCACAGGACTTAAATACAAAGATATTAACAGACATTTACAGACTAACTCAAGGCATGAAGGTACAACAGTGGAGATGTTTACTTTACATTTGGTAATATGAATGTCTTCAAAATGCCTTGTGTTTCCTAAAATATCTCAGAATGTTTGCATTCATCACTACAAACTAAGATCAGCCATGATTTCCTACAAATGTTGCCACATTTAATTGACACAAATCCTTCCTTTACTATATTTTATTGCAGATGTTAATCCTGTGATCACTGTTCCAGTATTCCAAACCATTAGCTCATCTCACCAAATAACTGACATCTGGCCATGTAATAAAGCCAAAACCTTCCACAAATAAATAAGAGTCACATGTCCAGCATATGACCCAAGCTCGCACACAAGGGTACATAAGCATAGGTACGAGCATAAATCCTCAAACTATCTCCAAACCATTAACCCTGAAGCAAAATAAAATGTTCAGCTAAGAGGGAAGCAGAAAGAAATGGTTCCCCCCCCTTGGTCCAAAAGGAAAAGGAAGGAAGCATGAGAAAGGGGAAAGTAGGGTGAGAAAGAATACTGAACCGTGAGATCAGTAGAATATCAATCATTATGGCAAGTTCTTACACAGCTCTGCTATGTCCTTCCTTGCATCACAGGTAAAGTATTCCACTCTTTTGAGCAACTCCCAAAGCTTACGAAGGCTGAGGGGTGTTTGGGTGAGAACTAGAACTGTCCAGTAATCCAGAGACAACTGACCCGGCAAAAGCAGCTCTGAATTAAAAAAAAGTATCCATCCACTCAATAAAGTTTCATAAAGGTATGCAAAGACGACGAAGCAACTGCGTCAAGAATGGTTCTATAGTCAATCCTCTTGTAAAAAGCTCCCAGTGAGGCCAGTGCTCTTGCACAGTATGCCTTTGCTGGAGAAGGTAAGTACTTACTATGATGGGTACAGCAAAAAGCACTGGATTTAGAAATTCACTGAACGGTTTGCTTACAGACTGGATTCCCAAACTTGCAATATTGGAAAGAGACTAACAATTGTTCAGATTTGCAGATATCCTTAGACTTATACAAGCAGAACCTGGGCTGTCTACGTACATTAATGGAATACTGAATCCTTTCTTCCTTATTCTGCAGATTAGGAAAAGAGGTAAGACTTATGTCTGGATTGACAGTCAATTAATTTGCCACTTTAGGTATCTTGAGGACCGTCTGTCCTTATGAAAAATAAGGAAGTGATGGGGGTTGCCATAAGGGCTTATAGACCCATCTAACCAAGGTAAGGGCTACTGGAAGAATTGTTTTCTAGGCACAGAATTGGAGAGCGGTAGGGGCTGCTGGTTTGAAAGGACGGAGGATGACTTTTTACAGCACAAGTCCCAAGCAGGCAGAATAACTTTCCTAGGATGTTTTAGGGGGGAGTATACCTTTTATCAACTGTTTTACCTCTAGGCTTGGAAGAATGGGAGGATCAAGAAGTAGGCAAGTAGAAATGGACAAAAGGTGTTCCTTGATAGAGGAATATGCCAATCCAGATTTCAACAGCTCACACAAATGAGAAAGTACCAATGTGGTATTTGATTGTATTGGGTCCTGTTTATGAGCATGGCACCAGAGAGTAAATCTTTTCCACTTTGCTGTTTAAGATTCCTGGTGGTAGGTTTCCTTGCCTCCTGGAGAACGTGTAGCATGCCTTCAGAAACTGGTGTCTAAAAGGTATCAGAATTATATCATTTAGAATATCAGGTTGAGGGAGGGCAGGTTGGGATGATGAAATAAATCCTTCTTTTGTGTGAGCAAGACCACTATGAGGGGGCAAATTGTGGTAATGGCCCTTGGTTAGGTGGTAGATAAGGGAGAACCAATGCTGGCTTGGTCAAAAGGGAGTCACCAATAAGAATTGTGGGCTGTCTCTTTGAATGTTTATTAAGACCTTGGGGAGATGAGGAAGTAGAGGAAAGAAGTATAGGAATCTCCCCTTCCAAGGAAAGGACATTACATCCATTTTCCAAGGTTGGGGACAGTACGTCCTGGTGCAAAACAAGGAAGCAGTTTGAGGCTGATGGTGGCAAATACATATATGGGACCACCCCATTTGTGGACTATTCCTAGATCATCTTCCAGTTCGGCATCCATTGTGGGGATCTTCCTTTGGTCTGTTCAGAAAGTTTGCCTGGAAACTATCATGTGAGGGGATGTAAACTGCTTGGAGACAGGTTTGCTTTTGGGGCCTGCTTCCATGCCAAAACAGCCAGTCTGCATACTTGATAGGATTTGGTGCTCCCCTGCTTGTTTAATGTACTCCATGACAGTAGTGCTGTCTGTTAGTATTGTCAAGAGACCTGGATTCCAGGAGTGCAAGATCTGCAGGGCTTGGATTAGTGCCTGCATTTTCTTCAGACTAATGTGATTTTTCCATAGATTTGGTGGATACTTTACTTGAACTCTCAAGTTACTAGACCACGGTCTGCATGCATCTGTGTGCATTTCCTGTTGTGCTGTCTGCACTTTGAAAGGCAGACCTGGGTTGAGCTTTATCTACGATACCCACCAATGGATTTCCTTCTTTAAGAAAGGTAGAGAGAGGAATCTTTGTGTCCAGGGGATGGGAATGCTGTCATCGGGTGTATTTCCTAATATGGAGACTGACAAAGGGGACCATGGAAATAGCGACCATGAACCCCAGAGCTCTGAGAATTTTGTTTACTGTACAAGACTGAAGAGGAAGAAGAGAACAGAAGTACATGGAGAGGCTCTGCAGTTTGTCTGGCAGCAGAAACACTCGCATGAGTCTAGTGTCCAGTCAGTAGCCCTCGAAAACTAGTTCAAAGCTTGGTTCCATTGTGGACTAAGGCTGTAGAAAGTCCAAAAGGCAAAGCAGTGAACTAAAAAGGATGAGTAAATTGAAAGCCTCAGAAATTTCCTGTAGCATGGCTGAACAGGAAAGTAGCGATAGGGTTCCTTTATAACCAGGAAAGCTTGTAGAAGAATGAAAGTTAAAAGAGTTTGTAGGGACAACAGCCTGAAAGAAGGGACACTGAGAAAAGTGTTGAGGGTGAAGAGGTCCAGTACAGGCCTCCAATCTCCTCCTTTTCTTGAAATGAGGAACAGTCTAGAATTGAATTGTTTTCCCACATTCTGTGGAGGAACAGGCTCTGTTGTGCTTTGTTCAAGTAAAGCTTGAATTATGGGAGGGAGCAATTTTACATGATTATGTGGAGGAGAGGGGACTCTGTACCTCCTTCTGAATAACAGAGAAAACCCCGCTTGTCTGTGGTGATCAGGATCCAGTCTAAGAAAGAGCTGAGCAGTTTGGATAGGGGAGGGATGGACTGTGCTGGGGGGGGGGGGGGTAGTCGGGCAGACTTGTTGGATCTAGAGCCCCTGTCTTTTTTATCTTGGAATCTTTTCCTAGGCATTTTTTTGGTCTTATGAGAAGGTCTAGACTCCCTGTAAACAAAAGTCCACTGGCTTTGCAGGTTAGTTCCTTTGATATCCAGGCACAGAATTAATAAACATCTGTCTGATATCAGACGTATGCCTCAAACTTTTTTATTTTTTTTATTTGGACAGGCGGGACAGAGGTGGAATGGTCCACTATCTTTCCTTGAGCGAGGCGCTTAAGGATCTGGGTCTCTTAAGTAGGAATTAAGAAATGGAAGTTGTGTTCATAAGGTCTTTGGGAAAAGGACTGACAGATTGTACAATTTTAATTGCCATGCTCTGCACCTAAACATAAGATGCACTGGGAATTGGTGATCCTTGTACAGAACCTATCTACTGCACTTGCACTTTCCCATTCTAGTTGGCATCTAACAGAGCAACAAATAGCACCTGAGAAAAAACAAGGAAGGACCCCCCCCCCAACAGGGCGCATATCTGAATTAGTGAAGGCCAACAGTACCAACAACCACACGTAGAACAAACCGATGGGTGCAAGACCTGCTTTTGGACTGGCATCCCAATAGTCTGAGGATTTACACTCAAACATCCTGCTTATGTACTTATGTCCACGGGTTTATGTTATACATCAGATGTATGGCTCTACGGAAGATTTTGACTTTGGTAACTCAGCTGGATATCTCTGTTACTTGACAAAATAACCCAACAGTTTGGAATACTGCAACAGTGACCTAAGGAAGGACATGTAATTAAGATGCACTGGAAGAGCAGATTTACTGAGTTATTCCGCAGCTCTGGAATAATCTCCCATTTTTTTGCTCAATCTTTTAGCTCCTTGCTTACTTCCTTTCTCTTTCAAGAGATCCTCTCAATTTCTCTAAGCTTGTTAACACTATCTGTACCCATCAATAATCAATTTGTGTGCCCATGTACTGATGTGTGAACTACAGCACTTCATTTATAGTCATACCACTCAACCTATAGACATTGAAAACAGGAACAAAGGCCCTTGAAAAGTAGGCAGATCCAGCTAGAAATCTGGATATTTGATTAGCATAACATTTGAATACCAACTGGCACACAACTCTTCCTGCATCTAGAAGGATGCGGAACACCGCTCTGAAACAAGTCTAAAAAAATAGTGCGCGACAAAAATGATGGAAAAATATCAGCACATTATCAAAAGAGATAGTGTAAAATGTGTGCACTTTAATGAACTGTATTTCTAAACTCTATCGCATAAGGTCATTCACTTTTGCTTCTGAAAAACGAAAATGTAAGATGCGTGTCCCTTTTTTAAATTACTGCTGTCACTAGTATGTTGCTCATATAAGTGTGGTTGTCTGTTTACCAGACAGCTTAAAAAAAATTAATGTGATGAGGGGATTCAGAAAATTGTGTGAAGAGGTAAATCAAGCTTGGAAATAGTGACAAACCTCCAAAAATAGGTATATCATGTGCAGGGGTAAAATCAAACCTGAAAATGGGGACGTTCTGCCAAAATAAGAACAGTTGAGACATCTGTTTACAGTTTCTCCAACACTATGCCGTGTTCCAGTTTTCTGTTTTCTACCTGTATTTTTTTTTTTTTTTTTTTTTTAAGAATTCACTACACTATCCTTCATTATTTCCTGGTACTTCTATAATTACTGCACTCTACCTCTTTTTGTCTTTCATTCGATTCTCTTAGACCCCATTCTTGGTATCTGTGATTGCTTTTTCATTCATTTTTGCAAAACAGGCTCAGAGCTCAGAACTTTGCAGTTCAGTCATTTCTCCCAAACTACTTCTGTTTTCCACTGCCACTGGGGTATGACCACCAAAGAAAGGGAATAATCTGTTTTCCTGCAAACAAAACTCATTCCATTTTCTGAGTCTGTGTGAACATGGAATTGGAATACAAAAATATTGAGGATGCAAGGGTGCTTCCTTATCAAATACATGGAAAATAAAAGATACAAAAGTGATTAGAATACAGGAAACAAGCATCAGAGTAGTGATTCAAAAAGGAGTCAGAACACTGAATGAGAAATGACAGAGAAATTAACTATTTTTTGGTTCATTTACATTTTGTTCTACATTACTTACACTGAATCTTTTTTTAATTAGATAAAAGCTTAATTTTCTTTACATGTAATGAAAATTTGCAAAAGTCTAACAAGAGCAAAACTGTAAATGTTGCACACACAGAACAGAATTAATCTCCTAACAAGATTTCAAGCAGTTCCATATCGTGTCCCTGTAAAGATAGTGTGCCTACTTATTTGGCCAGCACTGTATAAATAAATAAATAAAAGAATGCTCCAAATAAGCATGGTAAAGAAATGTGTAGAAAAATATGTACAAAGAGGATGAGCGAAGAACTGGATACAAACTAAATATAAAGGAGTGACAAATAAGAATTTTCAACTTTTCACCAGTTAGAAAAAATTAATGACAACTCTTTAGAGCATTTAACCTCAACATTTTAACTACATAAACCAAATAAGAAAAAAAAGAGAGAACTACACCAATCAAATATTCCCACATTATACTACAGTTTAACTAAATTAAATGAATGTTTTAAATAAAATTTTATTTTCAATACAATCTTAAATGAAGAGGCTCATTAACACCGGGTAGAAAATTAGCATTAAACAGGACTTGGCAACTATACTTTGTGTAGGCCAGTCTATTAAGAATAACACATAAGAATTCACTTAAAATCAGAACATCTTAAAAGCACCCGTACAAATACTTTTTCGGTTCTTACGTATTATCGCAACCAGATGTTTGCTGTTGCGAAGTTCCCATACTTCAAGTGGTACGAGGGCATGAAACACTGTAAGGTGTTTTTAAAAGTCCTTATTGTTAAGGAAAAAGTTTGCATTACCTTCAGGTACAGAAAAAAATGTACAAAATCCCCTTCCTGATTTGCGTGCATTACAGACGTGCTTTAATTGTCATAGCTGACAAATGGAATGGGTAAGTAGTGGTTTTGGGCTCCAGTTTCTAAAAAGGGTGTAAGAGCAAGTTTTAAGTTGTGTCTCTATATTGTGTGGGTTACATTTCCCAAACAAGATTTATTATTACAAAAACACAGAGCATTAGGGATGAATGCCTTCACAATGAGTTACTGTTTCCTACACTCCACGTGCAGTCTTTTCTTTTTTAAGATGTCTCTTTCACCAGAACCTTACATGCACGCAAAATATGAAGAGGATTTCTTAAGTTGTTTCTGTTCCTAAAAGCAAGGTAATTTTTTTGCCAGTACAGCTGACTTACAATAACAGTTTCCACTGTTTCAAGCACTGTTTTCTGTGGGGGGATGCGCATTTCACAACTGCGAAAATGTGGTTGCGATAATACACAAGTACCACTTTTTCTTATACTCTGCATAAATATGTTCATATATTCTAATGTTAAAGGCTCTAGAGTTGTGTCCAAAGAGAAGTGTTACACATTAACTATAGCATACCTTGTGGTATAAGCCACATTCTTTGACAAACAATTAAATACTTAGAAGCTTAACTTTTTTTTTTGTGCAGTATCTACATTCTTTGCACTAACTGGGGGAAAGCATATTTCTGACCTTATTTGTTAATGTTTCGGTTTCTGATACTTTAGTCATCCCAAAAAAGGCATGAAGGTTCACATTCCTCATTAAGAAAAAGGGCCATCCTCCCATTTTTCAAATCAAAATGTCTCATCAAAATGTTCCAGCTACAGTAGAGAGTCGATTATCTGAAAAGTCAGTTATCCAAACACAACCTTCCAAAGTTTTCAGGTAGCAAAAATCAAGTCTGAATATGCAAACATTACACATATTCACTTCCGTGTGCTTTTTGAGCTTGTAGCCTGCTCGTGTGTGAAAAATATAATTTATTGTCCACTGGATGTATTCCCTGCACGCAAAAAAAAAAAAAAAACTTTAGAAGTTTTTTTTATACCATTCAATGTATGTTTGATTATCCGAACTACCCTAGGTGCCAATTAGCTCAGATAATCGACTTCTACTGTAACAGAAAGTATGCACTTAACTGTAGCAGAATCTAAGCTATTAAGTAAAAGAAGCGCAACATTTCTGTTGATAAAAGTCAGCATTTTGTGAACCTCTTTCTGTCAATAATGCAAATGTTCCTCATACAGCAGAAGTTAACAAACATCGACCCATTCAGTTTTAATTTCACCACTTAGTTCATCTAATAAATGGGAGGGGTATTCCCTGACTGTAAATTTTTCAGTTAGATGTACTAATTTAACAATGCACTATCATCCTCTACTAGGTATCATCTGACACTTGAAAATGCTTTTAATACAAATGGGTGCTAATATAAAGGGGTGCATATTACTAAAATTAAGATAATAATTACAGGTTGCCTCGTACGTGAATGGCAATAAGAATAGAACTAGCATTATATGCTTCCCTAAGAGTGATATTTTAGCTTATCTTAAGAAAAACAATACTTGTGTAGTGTTTCAAAAAAAACAAAAATAAATCTATTGTAGAAATGTTGTAGTAGTACCTGGGAGTCTAAAGACATACCAATATATCTGTTAAAAAAAAAAAAAAAAAAAGCACATTTAACATGTTTGAATTGTCAATGTAAACCTGCATCTTCTCCCACTGTACAAAGACAAGTTTACATAACTAAGGCTGATAGATGTCCCCCAGTTGCAGCACATTGAAAATCCAGCTTTGGAAATGAAAAAAATATTAACTGCTTTCTTTCCAAAAAAAAACCCAACTCAGAATACGATGGTGTACAGGGATAAAGCCATGACTACAGCCTGGTCAACCCAGGTTCGATTAGCAGCTTGAGTGACTGAGTGGTAAGGATGGGATGGGTGTGCCCATCCCAGGTGACAGGGTGCTCGTTGATAAGCTCCCTAGGGGAGGCATGATCCAAAGATGATGTTGCCCTTGGCTGTAATCAATAAACGTGAGGGGCAGGGAAATGAAGTGAATAGGTCAAAAACCAAAATTCCCAAGGATGGAAGCACAGACAAACCATGCCCCAAGGACACCCTAAGTATCCACAACCAGCCTCAGCAAATATGGAGTAATTCCAGGGGGTTGGAGAGTAGCTATTAGACCTGGCACAGACATTGGGTACTGGGGCCAAGTTGGTAACAATGAAGTCCAGGGGGACCCAAAAAACAAATCGCATGACAATCTCCTACCCAAACTAGGCCACTGTCATGTGGAATAACAGTATATCTATTTTTAACATCTGTCAACATTAAATTAACAGTAGCAAAAAGTTGTGCATGTTAAAGCTTGAAAGCAGATTGCTAGAATCCAAAACAAAAGACAATAAACTTTACAGTTAATTTCATGTAACTTTCTGTCATAACAGCAAGTGGCTCTTTGATCTGCCTACTGCCAGAACAGGTCGAAAGGGAGGATCGGCTACATTCCTGTGCATTTTGGTACACCAAAACAACAAAGCGAAACATAGTTCAGACATAGCTAAAAAGCAAACACATTTCTTTCAGTTTTCAAATAATTTCTTCCAAGAAAGCTTATAAAAATGAATCAGTGCCACAGTAGGCATCACCTACTAAGGAATTCTTAACTTCAGCACAGTAAGTACTACTTCTAAAATGTTCAAATATGTTCTGTACATAATCACTTGTATTATATGGACCAGGCCACTGCCTTTAGTCCACCTTTATAATTCATAAATTAATGTTTCCCTTTAGACTACAAATGGCTACAGTTTCATCACTGCCTAAACTGCAGCATTTGCTATTTGCAGGTGCCTTCCTAATCTTTCAAAAACATTGATGGTGCTAGGTAAAGAAAGATTAAAGCAACTTTTTTGTAAAATGTTAGTAGAAGAAGCACTGTTTGACTCACTGATAGACAATCAGCAAAGTGCAATTTTCTAGTAAACTTCTTCAGATCTGTAAAAGTAAAGGACTACACAGGTCTGTTCTGTTGGCATAACCCCCCTTTTAGCAAACCTTCATTAACACATTTGATAAAACATGGGAAGACTGACTAAAAATTCTAAACATACAGGAGGAGAAAAGGATGCTTCTATAACTGGCAGGTTCTGCATACTGAACTGTACTACACTCTTCCTATGCTGTACAACAATACTTCATTCTTCATATGCTGCTGATGTTTTTAACACTGGCACTTCTCCCCTACAGTACAGAGCTGTACTCTGCTGAAAATAACTGGTTCCTCCGATTCTGACAGATGGGAAATTGACCTACTTGGAAACATTGCTGCAGGGGTATCAGAGAACCTTGGAAAGAGTCTTACGAAAAAAAATGAGATGACTTGAAAAGTCCAACTTTGTTAATAGCCTTCTGATTGGGTGATTTGTTAGAATTATCTCCCATAATTCTTTCATAACTTTCAATATCCATAAGAAACATTTCATGCTTCCATTGCTCTAAGATGTCTTCTTCCTTCTACCGACTAGGCAAAAATTTATGAAACTCCGGAGTATTTCAGCTGTTCTTAAAAGAAAAGGGTTTATACTGCAAGGTATGCAACATATGCCACTTTTTTTTTTTTTTACACTGGATATGCCTCTATTATCTTAAAAGAATACATGAACACATTTTTACAATTTCAAAAAAAAAAAATTAAAAAAAACCTTCTATATGGACACAGCTTAAGATATCCTAAAATTAAAAGATTAGTGTACATAACTGGCACAGTTATTCCAGATATCTGATTGGCTTATTAAGGTAAGAAACTAGACTATACAAAATACAGCTGACATGCCCGCTTAAGATTAATTTCCCAAGTGGTCTTAACAAGTATATTAATGTAATGACTGCACTGAAAAAGACCTTTAAAACAGTAACTTTAACTAGTTTAAGTTACATTGGTATGGTACACCATTTACCTGAAGTTTTTTTCTCTCTCCTGTGCTCCCATATTGAAGTTTTGGGAGTGATTTCTATAGCATGCAAAGTCTCAGTTTTGATGAAAGAAAAGAACATGCTTACTTGCGACTATTTCATATACAGACATTTTAATCTTCCATTTTATACTAATGTATGCATCCTGTTCTTTAGCTTACCTTGCTGGCATATTTTTTTTTTTACTTTATTGACAAAAACAGACATAAGAAATATTTTCATTTGTCCGAAACTGTCAACATGTAGTCATGTGGCAATTCAGGATCTATGCTTTGCACTTTGGTACATTGAGATTAGTCATTTGCAATTTTCTTCTTAAAATGGATAATGTTATGCATAGGAATCATAATACATATTCAGCTAGGTCTGATAACATGTATGTTAACAGTGTTTGCTGCTACTCCCAGAAAAAAACATCCTAGGTATCATTTTAAGAATCTCTAAACCCTGGAGCAGAAACATGCCAGAAGCTGTGTCCTGTAACCATTTTATATAGCTACACACAAAGTACATGCTCTTAAAGGTCCCCTTTTTGATGGTGGCAGTTAATCAAAAACCTGAGCAGACAGAAATAGCCATTTCAGTGAGTGTGTGTGTGTGTGTACTTATCTATGAAAAATAAATTGCAATACTGATTCACATGATGAGATCTAGCAGGTCAAACCAAGGAACCATACCTCTCAAACCCCTGGAGCAAGAAGTATGTTAACAGCGTTTGCTGCTACTCCCAGAAAAACATCCTAGGCATCATCACTGGGTTTGCTCGACAGTGGCACAGGAAAATAATTTTCTTGGGTGACAAAAGCTAGGGTACCATTTTGGCTGGGCTTGTATAGGCCCCTAGGGCTGACAGCCTAGTACCTACCTATGAATCTATATAGACAAAGCCATAAATAAACGTGGGACAAAAGCCCAAAAAGAGGAACAAGTTTTAAATATTGCTCTTAAAAACTTAGAAAGTTGATAGAATAACAGGTTTTGCATTAGCATAAAATTTCTGAAGGGTATGAAGTCCGCAACTGAAATGTCTGTCATTATTTTCTAACTTCAATCATTAATGATTTGCCACTAACTTGCCAGAAAACCACAATTTTATGAAAAATGGACCAAACACACGAGGCAAAAATCTGGACATTCTGTAAAAATCTGTACAGCTGAGAGGTATGATAAGTTTCTGCTGAACAACTTTTGAGTGTGATTATTAAATAAATTTCACTTTTTCAGTTACAATATTTTATTCACAGGATTTTAAACTGTTAAATATATTGCTTTAATTACATGAAAGCTTTGTACCCAACCAATTACTTTCTTTTGGAATATCTTCTGTGACACATTAGTGTGTAATGCAGCTTTCTATTTTGCATCTCCTATACTTTCTTATAATAAATGGGACTCTGATTTTTTACTTTTATGAAAATTGCCTACAAATCAACTGTCATACGACAAATGCATTTTAAATGTGCTTCTCTCAATGATTCAATGTATTCCTATTATTGTACAACAATATGTGATGCTGAACTTCCTCCTTTCTACATATATATTGTAAATATGTTAAACTAATAAAAAATTTCTTAAAAAAGTAAGTGTGCCTCTCTCTCCATTTTTCTGAAGTTTACAAAATCAATACTTTTGAAAAGTTTCACTGACAAAAACAACAAAAAGAAAAGATACACTTTTTTCTTCAGCAATTTTGCAATGTCTACTGCTCTAACACTACAGGGTACACAGCTCTGGAACTCCCCTAAGGTACAAAGGTAAACCATTTTAGTAAGAAAATGAGAAAAAAAATAACGGCTTTGTTGTACTGTACTGGCTCACTGGCCGTTTCTCTCAGGAATGGGCATGGCCAGAGAGACTGACAAACCAAATGCTTGTGATGTGTTGTGCAAATGATACATGACTGGCATGCACTGCAAATTTGTTACTGACATCATGCATACACTGATTGCTGATTAACACGTGACTTTTGAGTGTTTCTCAAGAAAGGGGTATAGAGTATGACAATGTTTGTGACATCAGAAATATTCATTGTGTCTTTGTTTACCCTCTTCCTCAATGTAGTGCGATCTCAGAGTTGGTATGTTGAAGTAGCAGGGTGTGTAGGGGGGCCCAAGCCCCCAAGGGGTTGCAGGGGGTCTTGCCCCCTTGCAAAAGCAAAGGGAAAAAGTAATATTTGTTTGCAATTGTGGTTACATTTGCATTTGCTCTCTTTAGTAAAATAATTTTTAACTTGTTTTAAAGCTTTTATGATTGGAAGTTTTAAAATACCTGGTTTCTGTCCATTTTACAAAAAGTTGCCAAGTTAGTAAGAAAAAAAAGGCATGTATGTGTGTGTGTATATCTATATCTATCTATCTATATATATATATATATATATATATATATATATATATATATATATATATATAAGCAACAAACATGCCTTGTTCAAATGAATATTCATGCGGCCGAGAAACACATGACCATGTTTATTCATGACTACTGTTTGACGTCAACCTGGTGCTGGGTGTTGGGAGGCACTTACTACTGTGTATTCGGTCAGCAAGTACAGTACAACATTGCCAAAAAACTGCATCCATCAGCAAACAGCATTTCTAACAGTCTCCTTTTTCTTTTACAAATATGAATTGCTAAAAAAGTGCTAGAAAAAAGACAATAAAGCAGGAAATGCATTCCAATAATCTGTGTATCGATGCGACTATATGTATTCATTCACACATGTACATATGTCTGACAAAACGTTACATCAGAAAGAGAAATATTAATGAAGCATTATAAAAATAAAAAAAATAATAAGTGCAAGTAAAATGAGTTATGAACAGTTAATATTCACTTAGCAAACCCTTTGGGGTAACCGCCCTTGGGGTTTGTGTAGCATCATATCCCTGGGTACATTAAACACTTTTTATTCTATTTCCCACATTTCACTCTCTGAGAACATTCTTTAGATGATGTGTGTTATCAGCGTTTTTTTAACAGCTGCAGCTTCAGACTAAATGATTTGGGAATAAAATCATGCTTGCAACTCACACACACAAGCATATGGGCTTTGCAGAGTGATATTTCAGATTTTACTTTACTTAGATTTGTTTACTGGAAAGGTGCACTGACCAATCTTTTTTTTTGTGCACTAAACAATATTAACCAATTTCAGTCTCAGCCCATGTGAATTACAAATCATTTCACTAACGAAAATGTAGAAACACGAGCAATAAAAGCAATTCAGATTAGTTGCATACAAAAACTGCAGAGTGCAATGTATAATACTTGGATTAGTTTCTAAAGGGAGTTAACCTTCAGTAATGTGGTAAATAGAGCAGAGACGAGGAAAGGAGAGAGGTACAGTGTGTTAGGTGATATGTCCTACAGTGAAACCTAGAGGTGTTTTTTGAGATGCATTCTGAATTGGGAACAAGTGCTTATTTCCTTTAGGATGATGGAAAGAGCCGGCCAAAAAGTGGGGGCTGAGAGAATTATGCATGTGCAACGCTATGGAGTTTGGTTCTAAAGTTAATAAGAGTCAGTGTGGCTTGTGAGTAATGTCTCAGGTTGTTTGAGGGAGGTTTTTTTTTTTTTTTTTTAATGAAGTTCATTTGCAAGGGGAGTAAATGTCTGGAGTAGTTTGCAGAGGTTAGATATTTGTCTTATGGGTAGCCATTTGGCTTTTTCTAGTATGATGCAGTGATGCTCACAAAAGACTGTGTGTGTAATGAAACTGGCAGAGGCTGTTGCAGATTGCCTGGAGTGTGTTGGTGTTTTTCTTAGAGGCAGATATTGTTGGTTGAGACAGGAAAAGGGAGATTTTTAGCCAAGAAAAGTATGAGGGAGCTTATTTTTGCTCTCACGCAATGTGGAAATACAAATTCAGAGACTGATTAGTCCATAATCCTAGGTATTTGAAAGTATAGGTTGTTTCTAAGGCATGGCATGCCATGGTTAAGCAAGTCAAAGACAGTTGAAGAGTCACGTGTTTGGTGAATTTTCTTTGGAGGTCCAAAAGGCATATTTTGGTCTTGGAGAGTCTAAGAAATAGTTTATGAGCAATTGGTGCAGCTTATCTAACTGGGACTGGAAATGGTACTGAATGTTGGTGTGACAGTGACTTGACTGGTTGATCACCATGTTATTTGCACAGAGGATAAGTGAGAGATGGGGAAGTCACAAGGAAGTTTGTTAATGAATATGGAGAAGAGGAGGGGGAAGAAAAGGATCATCGTTTTAAACCTTTGATAACAGGTGCAAATTCTGACTAGAAAGAACCTATTTCAAATTTTAAGTTTTTGTCACCGAGGACATTTTTGAATCAGTGTGCTGCCTGGACTCAAAACCAATTTCATTTAGCTTGTTAAGGAGAACACAGAGGTCAATAAGGTAAAAATGCCATTGCTGGGTCTATAAATACACCATTGAAGGAGTGCACCATCAGACACTAGCAGGATGTCATCAGTTAGGGATAAAAGTGCTGTTACAGTACTTCATCCAGCCAGAGTCCATGTTGTTTGGAGGACAAACGGTGGCACTGCTAGATGTAATGAGAAAATGGGGATGCAGAATATTTTTCTACAAGTTTGCCCAGAGTTGGGAGGACAGATACAACAAGTCTGCAGGACTCTTGACAACATTCCTTTTTATTCTGTCATAGTTGTTTCAGGATCAACTAGTAAAACATGAAAATATCAAAACAAATTATTTGCTTACCACCACAAATGGTTGAACAGAGGAAATTTTGGAATTTCTTGCTCCCCAGTCCTCAAAGTGGCTGTACAGTCCTTTTAGAAGAACGTACTGGGCTCCAGTAAAATCTGGATTCTCAAATGCGACCCACCTACAAAGTAAAATGTAATGCAGTTCAACAAACTGAAGTACATATATACAAAAACTCACACATGTCCATGCATACATTCACTCCTGCAAACACCCACAGACATTCCACTTGAACATAAACAATAACATGTTTCTGTAATGTTTATACAGATTCATATTAAAAGTAGCAGACATTTTAGGAAATCATTGTCTAATCAGGTAATTTCTATACAGACAGATTTATTCCAGCTGAAAAGTATCAACCAAGTCATTCAAAGGTGTCTTCTTTATAACTGCGTAACTGATTTATATCATTGCAGTAATCCCATGCATGATAAAGAAATAATCCATAATTATACAAGAATATATGCAGTGCTGTTCAGTCATGGCACATACACACTACCATGCGCATAACTATTAACTTGTCCAAGCTCAAGGCGGTACTGGCTTGTTAGCGCTATGTTTCTCTCTGTGTGATGGCATCCTTTTCACTATTCATAGTCTGATGACAAGCACTTGCCTAGGGATGGATTACAACTAAATATTAGGAGAGAGAGATTATAAAGTAATGTGTGCTGTTCAAACCATGCTATTACAACTCACTGTTAGGGTTACCATTTTGCCCATCTCATTAAGTGGATGACTTCAATTTATGTCTATTTCTTCATCATGCCTATCCTGCTTGCATTATGAATAACATTTTCACTCCCTCATGGTCAAGTTGTAGGCCTCTAAATGAACTTCTACATTTACAGACAACAAATTCAGACAAATTTTGAAGGTGAAATGGTTTTGTTTAGATCTTACTTTTTTCTCAACAAGTGAGAGGCAAATGAATGTAAAATGTATTTGCTCTACTGATTGTTTTAAAGATTCTAGTGACTTAACTCCATAATTAAGCTGTTCCCTGGATTCTGAAGACCATTTTGTATTTAACTATTCTAATTTGGGGTATATTTTACTCTGTTTGACAGTGGTACAAAACTATTAAATTTGCATTTTACTTTGCAGGTGGGTCACCTTTGAGAATCCAGATAGAATAATGAGTAGCTGAACTGCTTAAAGACCAGAGCAACTATTGCTATTTTTTCGGAAAGAGTTAGAAAAATACATACTCTAAATTTAAAGTAAACAACATTCTGCACAACAAATGCTAAAAATTTGAATGACATTGGTAGCACTTTAAGGGGGTAAAGAAAACATACACAAGATGGCTGGTTAGACCAAATGCAATTTAATGGTGAAGGTAACAATCCCAAGTACAGCTAGGAATTTACAATGTGCACCCCCTCTCCCCAACAGTCTTGCACCACAACAATTACAGGTCAGCTCATTATAACAACACCGGGCATTTTCAGTACATTATTGCCTGACCAAATCCTGGACAAGTTTTTGGTTACAGCATATGTGGTAAGCACAGGACTCTTGATGGGGAATTATAGCTGATGTTAAATCAAATACTTTTAATTCAGCCAAGGTCAGGACACAGCATATATCTACTGACTTAACTGCACCCCATTAATTTTAAATAATGTGCTTGCAGCAGAGGAATTTAGTGCCCATACGCCAGGTAAAATGCTGCCCCTTTGATATCAATTTTTACATCACAGACTACGTTGCGTAAGCTAGGGTACACCAGTGGCCATATGAGAAACTGCATTATTTAGTTCTCACCTCTACCATGTACAAAGTTATAAGCAGAATGATGCTGTTTGCCAAAACAAGGTAAACTAATGAGGTATTCTAAACCTTCTAAAAACACAGCTCTAGAACACTGTACTTGGAGGAATCACAGCCACTGCATTCCTACACAGCTGGAAACAGTGGAATAGTAAAGCAAAATTTGAGTTAATGTTAACTCGTTTGGGCTGAACACATATAACAGGTTGAATGCTCCACATACTATTAATTAATCTGCTCACCTTCTAGGTGTACTGTAAAAAAAAAAAAAAAAAAGGACAATTTTCAACAATATGCTTGGCACAATGCAAAGAAATGCAGTAAGAACGTGGAAAAGTCAGAACTGTAGAACTTCTTCGTGATAAATAATCTGTACACTGTTTTTGTTGAAATTACACTTTCCTGGTGAAACATGATGTAGGTAAAGCCATCGTCCTCTATAAAAACACTGAACATGACAAGAATACAACGAATTACGGAAGTGTGGATGCCTTAGCTGTGCTCGATTAAAACCAGAATTACATGCATATACTGTGTAAAGCAGCCTACTACAATGGATCACAACACCAGGAGCTTACTTGCGTCAAAGGCAACATGCATATTTAAAACATGAAACAAAGTAATCTCTGGGGTATCCCTTGAGTCTCAAACAACCCTCTATACAGGTACAGTGGGTCCAAAACAAAACAGTGCGTGAAACTTATCTGTACGAAAGTTTTTCAATTCCTGTATGTCTAGTTAATCACTATATATTAAAAAGCAAAAAAATCAGAAAATGGTAGAAGTTGCAAACTTAAAAAAGTCCTACATAAAAAAATAAAACTTATTTTGAAATATTATTATTATACAGAATTATTAACTCTATTAGGTGCTGCGGTAGCTTCGTCGCCTCACAGTAAGATGCTGTCCGGTTCGATTCTCAGCTAGAGTGTCTTCTGCGTGGAGACATGCGTGAATGGGTGTACCTTCGTTGAAGGTTGTGCATCAGGCCTGGCAAGCCGGTATGTAAAAATCAACTGCCAATCATTAGCGGACCGGAGTTCCGCTGTGGCGACCCCTAACCGGGAAAAGCCGAAAGACACAAACATTAGGTATTCAAAAGTAATCCAAGCAGGGTAGATGATCCGTTTCCAGTTGAAAATCCTTTATTAAGCAGACAGACAAGTGATCCAAACAAAACAAACAAAAAAAAGAATGATAGTTTCATTCCCAAACTTTCTGACTAATATACCTGTTTATGAGGTATGGAAGTATTTTATTTACATGTAAAACAAAGTGTAATGGCATACATGTTAACAAATTCAAATCACTATCCTCATCCTTATCAGTGTGACATTCGAGTTCGTACTGCCCTACTTACTAAATGTCCTAATAATTTAGATCTTATGCACTTTAGATAAAATTAATAATGATGTGGTACTTCTTACTAAACAGATTATTAAACAAAGACTGAGAATTTATCAAAGACATCATAATACATGGTTGGAAATATTTAAGCATTAGACTATTTGGGAATAAAAAGAATGTATATTTTGGCATTCAGAAAAAAATACAATGTCCAGCACAAAATCTGTTTCCATAAATTATTGTTAACAAAAATCACTTTCGTCCCTCTAGACTTCTTCAGGTCTGTGTAAAAAATCCTAATATACAGCTAGAAAAAAAAATACTAAAACTAACCAATATGCATATTAAAAACAGAGAACCAAAAATTAAAACAAGAATACAACCTTATATGTATATTTAATGAGCAAGTTAAACCAGGAAAAGTCCATCAACTTCGTGCTGGCCAGTGTGGGACAGTAAAAAATAGTGTCCTTATAAAGGTAGTGAACATTCCATATCAAACACTAAAATCAATATTTAAATAAGGACAGTGGAAAAATAAAATAAAATTAGTCCTGTAAACAGTGTGGTAATTTTCTACATTCCAGTACACTTTTAAGGGAACAGTAGTAACTTAGTCCAGGCTTTCTGAAAGAGTTCAGCTTTAATTACCATATCAGTTCAAGTTTTTCTAGTACATTCAGAATATCACCTTCATGATCACCCATTTCTATGTGATCCAGGGGATCCACACATTTGTATGAACTAGAGCTAGCATGAAAAAAGCAAATGGTATTTGCTTTTAGCAACAGGTTTCTCCATACCTGAAGTAAACTTTAGCTGAAGTTTTCACACACTAATCTTAATGAATTCAAATGCAGTTCGTCAAAGCTTAGAAAATGTACTAAACATGTATCACATTGATGTGACTAATTTCAACATTGTGTGTCATCCAAAAATCTGACAAGTTTGTAGTAATGATGTTTTTACTTGTATGTAAAATCTTTCACCCGCACACAAGCAATGAAAGCTTTTTCTGCATGACAGTTTGACTTTCAGTAGCACTAATCTGTATAAACACAGTGTCTAACTTGCATTCTCTTAGCGATTTTTTTTCCCATTTTCATAAAGGTTTTCTTAAGGTCAAACACATTACAGTTTTCTGCAAGGATAATACAAACGCCATCCAGATACGTTTCATACAGAAAAACCCAAAGCAGGGCTGTTAACTTTGAAAACTGACAGCAATGTCAATCACTTGTTTCACACACAGACTACAGCCTCAGTTACCACTTTTTGATTCAGTACATCTCCAATGCTTCAATGCGATTAAATTAATGAGATTCAACTCAATATAATGGACCATTATAGTATGTCCAATCAAAATATTTTTAACCAATCCACTTTTCAACAAGTTTGGCTAATCAAGCAGACTCTCACAGAAACTGAACATGGACAACAAGTCAGTTACATAAGTTTGAGTTATATAGCGCACTCCAAGGTCACAAAACTTTGTTAGAAAATTTTTCACTAAGAACCTGCTCAGTGAAATGGGGTTTAATAGACCATAAGTCACAGAGTGTAACTAGACTAGGTAAACAGAAACTTAATGGATACTCGGGATGTTTCATAGGTTCATAGGTATATAGGTATGTACTACGCTATCGACCCTAAGACTATAAGCCTAGCCAAACGAGGTTCCCTGGTTTTCGCCACCCAAGAAAATTATTTTCCTGTGTCCCTGTCGAGCAGCGATCCCCAGGGTGAATTTCCTGTTTTCCATCCAATTGTCAAGATTTCTCTTAAAGAGGAGCTCTGCTTGACATGAATGGGTAGCCTGTTCCAGAGCATGGGAAGTGTCTGGGACAGGAATCTATCCCCCCAGCATGTTTGGTTTATTGCAGTGACAAGGTTCAGGTCCGTGGAGCGTGTGGCTTGGCGAGACTGGGATTTCTTTAAGTGTAGCATGTTCATCAGATCTGGGTTAGACATGGCCTTGTATGTTAAGCAGAGGTCGCCTCTGAGTAGGCGATATGCGACCGAGTAGAAATGGGAGTTTTTGAGACTGTCTGCGTATGGCATCTGTTTGAGGCCGGTAATCCTCCTAGTGAGGTATTTCTGTGGCCTTTTCTAGTTGTTGGAGATGTCTTGAGAGTTACATGCCAAATGGGGCTTTGCACTCTATAACGGGTCTGATGAGGGATGAGTAAACAGGAATGATGACCTCTCTTTTTCTGGAGGAGAACCCCTTTGTGATAAGACGAGTCACGTAGAAGGATTTCCTGACTACTGTGGTGACGTGATTATCAAAGAAGTAACTACTGTCCACCTGTGTCTCAAGGTCTCATCACACTTTCGGTGTTTAGTAGGCTACTACTTTATTTACAACTTCATTTACTAGTTCAAAAACCAATGTGTCTGGATAACCTCTCTTTAGAAACATAACTAAGTGCATCACATTCTTCAAGGAAGGTCACATCATCAGTCACCATCCTTGCTGCATGGACAAGTTGTCCTTTAAACACAGATCTTTTCTAGTGTATAGGGTGACAACTCATGTAGTGAAGCATAGAGTTAGAATATGTGGGTTTACGGTAGATCCTAGCAACATAACGCTGTTCTTCGATGTTCTTTTTTAACTCAATGTCCAAGTACGTAATGGTATTCTCATGGTATGTGTGGGTGAACTTGAAGAAGCTGGTACTGCTATTAAGGTGTTGTACAAAACTCTGGGCTTCGGATACGGTACCTTTAAACAGTATAAAGATGTCATCCAAAAATCTTGTGTACATCTTTATTCGGTCAGTCCACTCATTATCCAAAAGGATATTCTTATGTTCCCAGCTAACCAGTACCAAGTTAGCATAGCTCCCCCCACATGGTGAACCCAGAGCCACACCAATTTGTTGCTTGCAAATCATGTCAAACATTACAAAATTGTTAGAATAACTTCCATAATCTCCTGAAATAACCTAATCTCTCTGCTATTAGCCCCATGCACTAAGTCTCTCAACTACCCCCTCAATACCGTCCTCATGGGGTATAGAGAAATATAGGTCAACTACATCTACTGTCTAAAACATTAAAGATTCATCATATTTAATGGCGTTAATGGAAGTTAAAAATGCCCATGAGTCCATGCAAACTTGTTCTTCTTTTTCAACATACTTCTTTAAGATAGAGTCAATGCACTTCGCAATTGCGTATGTGATAGAGTCCCGGGAGTTGACTAAAGCTCTCATGGGTGGATTTTGTTGGTCATTGTACAATTTCGGCAACCCAAATAATGTTGGTATTTTAGGGCTAGGTGTAGACAAGTAGTTAAATGCGTCCATGTCTATCAAACCTTCAATTAATAAATCATTCAAGAAACAATGAACCTTTTTTGTAAACCCCATTCATCTCACTGGCACTGGATTCAGCATATATACCACTCTTCAAAACCAATTGCATTCTTGACTTGTAGTCACTTAATTCCCTACTAGTCCACCTCCCTTATCTGGTTTTAAAAAATGGATAGGCAGACCCTTTGGTTAAATTCAGGATTTCCCTTTCACCAGCATCCATGTTAGATGTACCAACACTGGTCTTGTTGGTTCTTTGCAGGTGTCTTGAGGTGAAACTCACATAAGTGTTCAAATACACCCAACAACAGGTGGGTTTGTATGTACTAGACACTCTCAGGCTGCTGTTAACAGTTCTCACCAAACAAAGTTCAAATTGAGTTTGCGGGTGTTATCAATTAATGTATCAGGAAGTCTAAAGTGATAATCTGGTACAAAAGTTAAACCCCTGCTGAAAACATCACAAAGCCTAGGGTCAATGTCGTAGTCAGAGAAGTTGTAAATTTTAAAATCACCTTTTCTATTAAATAGGATAGTAGGTTTAATGGTTGTTTGGTTCAACTTGACTCCTTTCGCCCTTGTATTGTACTTGGGTCGGTGATTTTGGCCGCTGTTGGAAAAAGAAGGCTGATCGTATGCGTTCTTTGAAACACCACTTAGAGCCCTGTTGCCTTGGCTCTGGGAAGAGTTGTAGTAGTTCCCTTCCCTTTCATCATCAACGGGGACAATATTACTTTGTTGGTTGGAGAAAGGTTCTGTTACATACCGATTAAAGTTTGTAACCTGAGTTCCTCTCCCCTGACTTGTTGAAGCCTCTTCTGACTGATCAGTAAAATTCCTAGACTGGGATGGCGGCGGTTTAGGGTAAGCAACACCATTCTTATAATCGTTGATGTCTCTCTCTAGTTTTTTTAAGCTTAATGTCAGTGTTTTTCAATATCTGTTGTTCAATAGAGCTAAACACCCTTTTGTATTCAAACTGGTACCTCAGGAAATCTGGGTGTACCTTGATTTCCTGGTCTAGGTTTGAAATATCCCTTGCCGAACTATCAATGGTAGAGCTATAGTGTTTGGACATTACCCCCCATTTATTCTAAACAATGCCTGTCAAATAAATTGGAAAAAAGGTGTACCTGCTTCAAACCCCGATGGGTATTGCCATGAACGAAGTCCTTTTAGCACAACACCTTCCTTCCTACATTCTTCAAAGTAGCGTATCTCCAATTTTCACCTCCGATCCCTCATACAGCCTCCTAATCGACCTTATAATTTTATCAGGGAATGCAAATGCTTCAACTGCCCACTCATGAAGTCACAACTTAACCTGGTAAATGCTTTCTGTGCATCAATGGTATTTTTTTGCATTCTGCTTCCTTCTGGATCATCAATGTTCTGTTAATGTTGTCAAATATTGCGTCCTCGCCACAAAACCACATTGATAAATATCTATCAATTTTGGCATCACATTTGGCATTCTTTTACTCATTATAGACAAACACTTTATAATCGTGGTTTAGTATTGAAATAGACCTGTATGAAGCTGGATCCAATGGATCTTTACCTTCTTTATGTACTACAAGTACCACCGCTTTCTTCCAGGATATTGGTACTTCTCCTCCTCTTAAAATCCAGTTAAACAAAACCATCCAGATCTTTATCAGTTTTTTTCCTTCCTAGTTTCCAGACTTCCACAGGAATACCATATATTTCTGGGGACTTTCCTGTAGATTAGTTGTACATCACCATTTTTATCTCATCTCCTCCTATCCTAACCGTTAGTAATTGTACTTCATGTACCTCTAACCTTCTCATATTTAATTCTTCCATAAACATTTCCATTTGTACCTTTTCTTGATTTCCATATTTCTCTGCTTTATATAAACTTTCATGGAATTTCCAAATTTCTAATACTTCTACAGGATCTCATCTTCCTCGTTACAGGTTCCCTAAACGTGGTAACAACCTTTTCTACTTTCTGTTGCCAGAGTCATGCTAAAAGTTTTTGTGCTCTAGAGTTATCAAAAACAGTTGCCTAATACCAATTCTTTCTAAACTCATGCATATTATCAACGTAATCCCTTATTTTCTGTTTAGCATTCTGCAGTTGTTCCTCTTCTTGTTCTGAGGGAGTCCCCACTATTTTGCAATACTTTAACATTTGTCAGTCTCTTTAAACAATTCTGATTTCTTAATCATATCTCCCTTTCTTTTACTTCCACCCTATTTTAAACTTCACTTTAATATCTCACTCCCTAGCTATATTTTCAGAATAAATTTCTATCTTCTCTGATAGCTCCTGAACATCTTCCAATACCAATTCCTTACATTCCTGTCTTTTCAACAGATAGGTGGGAAAGAGCCAGTGTCTCATTTTTATTTCATTACCCTGTGTTGGATTCTAATTATTGGCACATGATCTGAAATAGTTATTGGGTGCATATCAAGACCTTCAATTAAATGCACGTTCCTGTGAAATGTAAATTGTCTAGCCTAGCTCAGTTTTTGTACCTTGGGAATATGTAAATTTACTCCTAAGTCCTAGTACTGAATTCACATTTTTCATGCCAAATATTTTCATAAATTTCTTCAAGATGTGTTTACCTTAGAGTCACAAGGTGCAGGGTTTGATTCTCATATAGGGTAATTAGCTAGGCTTAAAATGGCCCACAAGGGCAGTTAGCCTAGTACTAGCCTATGAACCAATAAGAATCTACCCCTCTTGTTATATTTCCCATTCTAGGTACCCACAGACACATCTTCACTGTTGCAAATTCAATTCTAGTTTCCACCTATAAGTAATATTCCTTGCTGAAAGCTGATTTTTTCTCCTAGAATTTTCTTAAGCTCCATTATAGCAGTTTTCGGTGGAATGTAAATACATCCCAGTGTAATCCTCATCCCTTTCCAGTAGCCCCCAAGTACTGAACATCTACCATTATCTTTTTTTATCCTCTTCTATCTCTATTGGAGCTCCTCTTGCAATTAATATAAGTACTCCTCTCTTCCTTTGCCACAGGTACTTCCACTGAATAACCATCCTGAAAACCCTTCTTTATCAAATTCACATGTTCAAATCTTTCCAAGTGTGTCTCCTGTAGCAAATCTATTTGCAATATACTTTAATATAGTTCACTACTCTTTCTTTTTTTTGTATTTATCTGTGAGACCACTGATGTTTGAAGACTTACAGAAAGCATCATTTTCTTTAAAAGTTATTATTCCCACCTTTTACGTATAACAACTATTCTGTTAAAAGTATAGCTCCAGCTTTAGTGCTACATGCATATATTGTTTGGCAGGTTAATCTTTTATACAGTTGTTTCTTGTCATCTACATTTGAACTTATGTCACACCTTACAAAACATTTTGTTTTACTGAAACCCCTCAAACTAAAATACAAACAACCCCAATACCCCCTAACCCTATTAACTTAACATACAAAACTACATACATCTTCAAATATTACAGTTTTATCCTACTAATAGAACAAATCCCAAACTGACAGCCACATATACAAACTTGAAATAACCTAAAAGAAAGGTTATCCATGTTAAGACATCTGGTGCAGCCTGTGCTTCTAAGTGCTGTCTGGTTTTGTCTTATCTTTACAGCCCTCTCAGCTGGGAAAACACTTGAATGCTTTCAGAAAACATTTTCTCCAAGCCATTTTTCTTTATCAGACTGTGTCTCCTGGAGACAGGAGAACTAGACAGAAAACCACCAAGCATACTTTGGTTTACTAGAAAAAAGTCCTCTGATACTCAAAATTATTTTTCATTTACTTGCCTTCTCTTACAACTTAGATTAAGCTAATGGCCTTAACCCAGTCACTCCCTTTTTTTAATACATTGCAGTGCCTGCATTTCTTAAAACTGATCAAGGGGAAAGAAAGAAGAAGAAAGAGCAATTATTTACATTAGTATCTCCATTACACTTGCAAATAACTAAGACAATGTTAGTTTATTGCATGCAAAGAAAATCATGCAGTATTAAAACAGCACCATTAAAAAATTATTCTACTTACAGTTAACTTTCTCTCTCCTCTTCCCTTCTCCTGAGTATTTTTCCAAACATTAATGATGTGAAGTAGGTTACATGCCTTCCAGTCCCCTACAAGTTTAATAAAGTCCAATATTTTTTCATATTTTCTTACTTTACTGTTCATTTCCATCTCCCAAATCCTGTATCTGCTTAATTTCCAACATACTCTTGATTCTCCTAGTCGACTCGCGTTTTTTCATTCTCTCAAGCAATTTCCGTTGAAACATTGGAAAAGGTTTCACTGGCACAGTCTCTCTGTGGTCTTTTTTTACCAAAAAAAGCAGCATCAGAATCCCCTTCTGTTTCACACCTCAGTTTTTCTTGGACAAACTTTTGTACTTCTTCCTTAGCATACACTTAATAAATGATTTTGTCCTTCCTGTGAAAATATTTTGAAGATAGCTGGGAAAAGCAGTTTGAATCTAATGCATGCTTCTCGACATTCCCTGAATAATGGAATCCATTTACTCCTCTTCTGCTTGGTGTACAACGAGTAGTCATTCTCCCCAAACACACTGCTATATCCCACTTTTAGCACTTTGCCCTTTTGCCACAGTTTTGTCAGAATCAACTCGCTCTGCTGGTAAGATTGCATCTTTACTATTAACGGTCTAGGTTGCTTCCTCACAGCCAGATTTGGAGCATACACACAATGCGCCCTTTCAATTAACAATTCCCGTTGTGAAATACCAGTCCATCTGCTTATTTGTACTTTCATAAAAATTAATACAGTCTGTTCCTTCTGGTTTCTCTGGTAAAGCACAAAATCTCAGGTTTTTCCTGTGTGTTCTGTCCTGTAATTTGATTATTTTTGAAATAACTCTTCTTGTGCAGTCTCATATTCAGCCAGCTTTTTCTTCAATTCAACCTCTGAGTTTTGTCACCTTATCTGAATACCGGTTTAAAACATCTTCCATTTTTTTCCAGCCTTTTACTGTGAGTTCACATACTCCATCAGTGTTTATTTTAATCAGGTCTGTGTGCAGTTGCGTATACTTTTCTCTCAGTTAGTGGAAGTCCTGTCTGGAGCTTGCACTGCTTTTTGTTGAACAGCTGCAGTACTTTTCCCGGTTTGTTTTTTGATCATCTTTTGTAGCGGATTTTCCTTCAGGTCCTCTGTATTTTTTTCCTGACATCCACACAGTGCACTTACTAGCCAGTTACTGAAATTTACCCAGACATTTAGGCACACTATCTTTCTCTACAGCAATTTGAACATCCTCTTTTTAATCTGCTGTCCTTTTTCATTCATTCAATTGTTGGGACAGAGTTTCCAGCTACCTAAATCCAGGGAGGACTAAGGAAGGAAATTCCAGAGCACTGTCAAGCCAAATGCTGTTCTTCCCCTACAGGCTAGATCCAATTTGAAATGAGCAATAAATGTATGAGGATTAGCCCAAGTTGCAACTGCACAAGTATCATCCAAGGAAGTTCTGGACAAAAAAGCTGATGAAGTTGCCATATACCTGCTGGAGTGGGCTCTGGGTGGTTTTGGCAAGGGTAAGCCCATTGTTTGATAAAGGTAATGCAATCAATTAACCATTTGGCCAAAGTAATTTTAAATGTGTTTGCCCAGTTCTGAATCAGAAAAGGAAACAAAACTGTTAGGACTTTCTTCAATCTTTAGTTCTGTGAAGATAGATGTACACAGACAATTACAGTTCTAACAAATTTAATAAATACTTGCCTTTTTTAGAAACATTTGTAAAGAACACTGGAAGATTAAAATGACCTGATTAATACTGGATTCAGAAACCACTTTAGATTAAAAAAAATATTAGTCTGTAGAGAAACTATTTCTTTATGGAAAACTAAATAAGGGGGTTTAGAGGAGAATGCTTGAAGTTCCAACACTTGTTTGGCAGATGTAGCAAAAACTAATGAAACAGTTTTCCAGGTCAAAATTTTTAGATCAGATTTTTCCGAAGATTCAAAGGGGGATTGAGTCAAGGGATGAAGTATGATATTGATATCCCAAAGAGGGGTAGGATCCTTTAAAAGAGGTTTAAGTAGAACAGTTCCCCTTAGAAAGGCTTTACAAAGCTTAGAAGATAAAGTAGAATTATTTACTCCCAAATGAAAATTGGAAATAGCTAATTGTACTCTGACAGTTGAGGAACTAGCACCTTCACTGAAAACTGTTGCTAAAAAGTCAAGGATATTTGAAAATTGGTGCTGAAAAGGTGTCTTAAGTTTTTGCTTAGGGTCCAAATAACAATTATTTTTTCATTTACTATAATAATTCTTTCTGTTGGAAAATTTGTGGGAAGAAGCTGCTTCCCTCTGACCATACCTCAACCTGGAAACATCAAAAATCTAGAAAAAAGCCCATGACAAATAGGTACAAATCTGTACTCTGATTAAAATAAAATTTGCATACATAATTATGTAACCCCACCCACTCCAATGGAATTGTGGGATATCAACTTTCAAACGCAAACTGAAGAAAAGACCACCAAAATATGGCCCCAGAGACCCAGACCCTGTAGTAAATGGTAACTATTTTCTTTTAAATGTGTAGCAATGATGTTCACTGGGGAGGGAGAAGATTAAGAACCTTAGGATTTTGTTTTCGGTGACTTGCAGTATGTGGGTTTTTTGGTAAAAGTAGTGCATTTTATGGTAAGCAGTATTCTAATCTTAGCAAAAGAATATTATAGTTTGTTAGGACCCCCCCAAAAGTCATTCTTCATGGCCTTATGATCAGTGGTGTAGCTACAGTTTGTGCCACCGGTGGCTGTCTGAGTTTGTCACCCTTCCCCCACTCACAAAGTTATGGTCGAATGGGGCCCCCACAGCCATTCCAATGTCTCATTACTTGGCTATTTCACCCCACTTACCATAAACATTGTAATGTGCATACTGCTTTACTTCTATGATGATTTGGATTTCATTTAAAAGTTTATTTTACATTTTACAGCACAAACACTAATAGACATCTGCTAAACAAAGCAATGCAGTCTCACAATGAAAATAGACAGCATTAAAACTTCTATGCCCTTGAACCTCACATTCACTGAAACGGCATTGAAACCCATATTCAAAGAAAATACATCTGGCTAGTGGCAGAGAATGATTAACTTTGGGCTGCTTTCAAATCATAGGCCCCTTGCACATGAAACCTACATGTGTTCTTTGAGTCACCTTCCTGATTGTATTAAATTATATTCCTAGTATAATACACTACAGTTGTTAGAGGGTGTTTTACATTTTTCCATTAAGCAACGAAACAAAATGCATGCACCAATGATGATAAAACTGCCAAATTCAGAACATTTCCATCATAAGTCTACTCAAACTTCTAAAATCTACCAGTATCAGTAAATATGCACAATCTCTGCAGAAGTAAAAGTCATCTAAATAATTCCACATTAAAAAGATCTGCAACTAATAAAGAGGTTGATGCTAGCAAACAACTTTATATTTCATTGTTTCATCTACAAATAAAGTGCCTGTTGCCCTTGAGGAATAAATTGCCCATGCTACATTAAAAAATTATACACTAGTAATATTGCAATAGGGAATGGATGGCAAACTGATAACAGGTTCATAGTTACTAGTTATCACCACCAAAGAGGACATTTTCAGGACTGCAGCATCCACCCCCTTTAAAAGTACAGTATCAGCAATGTATCAACATACTGTGGGAGTAGAACAACAGCATTCTGCATCACAAGGAAGAATTCAACCTGTTATGCTATTAATCTAAGCAGACTCAGCATAAGCAACACTCAACGTCTCTTCCCCTGAAGCTCTCAGCTCCTTGTAAAATCCACTCAACTGTATCTCTCAATCTTGCAGCACAAGAATCTGGAAAAAGCCAACATTTATTGGTGGGGACAAAAGACCATAAAATAAGGGCACATTTTAAACACTGCTTGCATAATCTTGGAAAGTTGCTAGAATAAAATGTGTTACCACTATGCCTTTCATTGCCAAGTCTTGAACCCAGGACCCTGTCCCTGTGCACTACAGTCAGAGCAGCACACCACTATACCAAACAAGCTGCCTCCTGAAAGATAGGAATACAAACTTAAATGGCTATCATTTAGTGAATTCAGTTCTCACCATAGCTCTCAACCTCTTAGCACAAAAAAAACTGGACAAAGCCAATAATGGGGTAATACAGCCCCAAAAATAGGGACAAATTTCAAATATTGATCTTGTAAACTTGGAAAATTGCTAGAATAAAAGGTTTGCGTTACCATGTATTTTCTGAAGAATATTAAGTCTGAAATTCAAATGCCTGTCATTATGTAGTGAATTCAATCTTTCACTGATTACAAAAATCCAGAAAATCACAGATTTTATGAACAGAACAGAACAAAAATATGAGGTAAAAATCTGGACAGTTTTCACAAGCGGTGGTGGGTAGGGAATTCATACTCTTGCTACCTGTACCCAAGGTACAGGGTTTGAGCCTAAGTAACTCTAGCCACCAGGTACATTTAACTGCCGCATTACACACACACCTATGTAGCTTGCTTACTGTACTTTGAATAAAATGAACCACATTCCCCTGCACAGCAGCCTTAAAGGACATTCTTGTGAATCACATGAATAAATATGAATGAACCACATTCCCCTTGCAGCTTGAACAAACCATAGATTCGGACCAGTGTACTTTAAATAAATAAAACGAACCACATGAACAAATAAAATAAATTCCCCTGCACAGTAGCCTTAATGGATGTTCTCCCATGCAGCATGAAGTTCCCAGACCAGTGTACTTTGAATAAATAAAATAAAATGAATCAGATGAATAAATACAAACCACATTCCCCTTAACGGATGTTCTCCCTTGCAGCTTTAGATTGCAATGAATGTTCCTGGACCAGCGTACTTTGAATAAATAAAATGAACCACATGTCTCCCCTTGCAGCTTGTACAAACCAAAAATGAACCACATTCCCCTGCACACCAGCCTTAACAGACATTCTCCCTTGCAGCTTGTACAAACCATAGATTTGAATGTTCCCGGACTTGTAGAAAAAGAACTGCTAGCCCTTGCTTGGAGCAGCTGGTCATCCCTGGAGCTCAATGCTGGCAGGCTGTTCACGGAGCTGATGTCAAAGCGCACATGATGAAATCAGGTCAAAAACAAACTGGGAAACATGGAAATTAAAGTGTGCCTCTCTGGAATCACGGCACCCCATTATTTGGACCTCAAAACCGGTAAAAACAGAGAAATTTGTCACGGTTGAGAGGTATGCCTCTTGACTGGGTAGATCATCATGGATTTTCTTTTGAACTGTTGGAAGGATATTGGGAAAAGGGTATAATATAACCTGCGAATATTATCCGCCGCACCCATAAGTCTTTTGTGATGTTTAGCCAGGCACTCTGGTGCAGGGATAGATGAAGCCTCCAGAAATGGAAAGTTGAGCCTCTGTTCAGGAGCACTAAAAGGTTCTGTCGGAGAAGGAATCTCTGGATCATTGGTTATACTGACTACTTCTGCCAGGAGAACAGTATCTTCCCTTGGTGTCCCCCCCCCCCCGCTTTGGAGGGACCACCTCCATGTGATCTTGAAAGGAACCCTGGGACTTTTTAACCACATCTTTTTGCCACGTCGTTGGTTCCTAGAAAAAGACCTCTGAGGGGTAGAAAAATATACGCCCACAGCAAGACAGGGTCTTCTCTTCTTGTTTGCACCCAGAGTGCATGTCTTTTACCTCGGGTCCACATAATGAGGCTCCGTGAAAGGGTGCATTGACAAAATAAGATTTAAATGGTTCCACAAAAAATCACACAAGTGCATCCAGGCATGTCTCCTAATGGAAATGCCTGAACCCGCACGCCTGAGGTACCTTCAGCAGCATGAGAGATTAACCTCATGGCCAAATTTGACAGATTGGAGGGTAGCCAACTGCGAGGAAATGGTGTTTCCTTCTTCAAAGGATATGGACCCCAAAAGAGATCTGGCAAGCTCTTTGATCAAATCTCTTTGAAGTCTGGTGCAATGTGCCTAATAATTCAGCAACCTTAAAGCAAAGGTTGCTGATGCATAGACATGCTTTCCAAACTTGCCCAGCACCCAAGACTCCGTATTAGGGAGGTGGACAGAGGAACTCTGTTCTGCTAGTTCCTTTCTCATGGCAGCCGCAACAACCATGGCATCAAGAGGTACTCTAATTCAGTGATGGCGATCTTTTGGGGGTGCAAGGATTTTGTCTGGTCTCTCATCTGTGGATGGAATTGCCCAGGAGGTAGATGGGCCAGACAAGAAGGCCTCCAGAAACACTGATTCTTCTTGGGATCAGCAGACCACCCACCTCTTTGTTAAATTAGTTCCAAAATGTCACCAAAGGATATATCTCCAGGTGGTGATCTGAGGTACCCTTCCCCCTCATCAAAATCACTGACTTCCATGACAGACTCTTGTGGAAAGTCTAAGTGCCTCCTATTGTACACTCTCTTCCAAGTAACCACCTGGGTGGAATATTCACAGGAGATATTGTAAGAGATAATGATACTGTGATGGGTGGACTGGAGGCTGGTTTGGGCTGGCTGTCCCTGTGAAAGGGATGAACGAGGTTCAGGACACAAAAAAATGAGATGAAGAGGTCTGATCTGAGGAAAATAGCGTCGTCTGATCTCTAGGTGCAGAGAAAACTCTCTCCACTACCTCAAAGGCAGAGCACCTAGGGGAAAGTACAAAGTGATGGATCTGACAAAGGACCCTGTCAAATCACTGGCTCTTAATGTCCTTCAGGCAATGCACTCAAGAAGGGAGCAAAATGAGCCAACTCTGATGCTCCAAGGGGAAGAGAGAGTTCTGACAGTTTCAGAGTCAACTCCAAAACCTCAGAACCGGTGTGGATGCTTCAGCTCCAAGATGCTCTGTGCCAGATGACTCAGAAACTATCACAGTCGAAGAAACAACGATCTTCAGACCGATAAAGATGCCTCCAAGGATTTCAGATTCCATGGCTCCAAAACCAAAAGATGGACTGGAGGAGATATTAAAGGAGGTGTGGATCTAAGAAGGCTCTCAGGACCCAATGGGGTTACAGCCAAGACAATTCCCATTTGAATGTGTGTCCTAAGAAACTTCCTTATCATACTATCGACATCTGCTTTGGATAAATACATCAAGGATTGAAAGCAGGAGACCAAAGTCTATGGTCTGTAATGTCATCTAGATGACTGTTGAAGAAAAGGCAAGCAAGATGAGACAGGCTCCAAGAGTAAATGTTGACTATGGACCAGAGGGAATCTTTTAGTTCTTGGTTTTGGATCCAGCTCTTTCAAACGTTTGGCTGGTGGCTCCAGTGAAGAAGCAAATGTTAACACATAAGTAGAAGGGAGCTCAGGGGATCTTTTGCAAGACTTCTTAGGAACAGAGTCACCCTTTTTGTCCTGTTTCTTAGGAGTTTGAGCCCCATGAACCAGAGTATAGTGTTTAGAAGGGCTGAGATCCCCAAGTATGATCCCCACATACAAATTCATTTTTCCTATCAATTTGAGCTCTAGAAGTTAAAGCATTTACAGATTTCACAATCCATGTCTAGGTGTTTGGGACCTAGACAATGCACACGTTCTGTATGGGTGTCCGAATTTGGAATTTTGTGCCCACAAGCCACACACTTTTTGAAACCAGACTGTTTATCTGACATACTGAAGTGTTCAAGCAAGAGACAGAAAAATAATTTATTATAACAGGAATACTAAAGATTTTTTTTATTGAAGAAATAGAAAAAATGGAAATAAAGAATTACCAACAATGGTAACAAAAGAGTAGTAAAATTAGTACAGACAGGGAAAAGACTATCAACAATTGTATTAGTAGGTAGTGAAGGAGTACAGGAGAAAGAGAGGAAAGATAAATAAATGAAACTAAACTCACCAAAATCTGAGAAGTTTGACTAGTGAATACCCAAAGCTTGAGAGCTCGCAATATATGTCTGTTCCCAATGGCAGCAAATGAGATCCGAGGTACATTAGGTTGGTGGGTCATTATGGGTAAAGAGAGGGTCTTGAGAGTTCAAGATTCTACAATCTGGAAGAAGCGGACGAACTGGATCCGAGGGTTGGAGCCAAACTCAACAGTTGAGGAATAAATTAAAACAGACATCAGATCAGCATCTCAGGGTTTACTAATGCCATCTTCATTTATGCATTCTATTTGGATGTCAGCTTACCCTTAACCCCACACATCTGCCTAACATGACGCTACAAAAATCGTTTAATGGATTAAGGGTGACGGTTACAACCATTATAAAATATAAACAGAAAACACCATAATTAGACTTTTTGCTGTTAAATGTAACAGTTGCCTAGTGAAATTCCAATAAACATAATTGGAATACTCAGAACAGAAATTTAAATGAAATGCAACAAACATGCACCAAGGCTGAGTATATTCTGAAAGCTATAACAAACATTTCAGAACTCTCTTTTATACTGTAGTTCATTTTTGAAAGCATCAAAACTGGCACTATTGGATCTTGATTTTTATTTTTTTATTTATTTTTTTAAGGATAAATGGGGCACCTTCACTTCTTAACTGGATAAGCCCATCAGACGTGTCCCTTTTCAAAGGCACCCCAAAAGCACTACCTGTTTAAGTGACTTGAGTCACACCAGTAGTCAACTGGGCATGGAAGAAATCAAACTCTGTATATTCAGTTACCAGAAGCAGTATATTAATAGCTCATAGCTTCAATCTTCGGCACTAGGCTCTTTGATTACAGGAGGTGCAAAATATTAGCTCCAGTTATTTACCAGCATATTTAAATATCACTTGGTTGTATAACTCTGAAAGAAGTACTAAAATAAAGCGTATGCATAGATATGGTTAGGTTATAAAACTAGTAACTTTGTCTGCACTTCCAAGATGGCTGCACACTGATCAACAGCTTAACTTCAACTGTCCTAATGTGAAAACAGAAAATGAGAAAAAAGGGGTGACACTGACTTTTTTTTGAGGGGGGGGTTAAAATTCAGTTACTGGCTTGTAAGTACTCTGTACAGATGCCAGCAAAGAAGAGATTTAGAGAACCTGAAAGAAAATAAAATCAGACAAGGTGAAGAGAAAGCACCGTCTTTGAACTCTGCAGCTGTTCCGCAAAAGCAGTTCAAGCTTCAGCCTTGGTTCAAGAGATGGTTTCAACTAATTTAGAGGGAAAATAAATGTACTCAGAGGTGATTAAATTAAATGGAAACACGTGATTGGAATACATCAACTCAATTAACCAAAGGCTGGAAAATGGAAGAAGCTTTAACTAGCTGTTCAGATGAACTAATAAAACTGCATAAATCAGAGGATGAAGTGGAAAAAAGTTGGCTGTATACAACACTTCTCATGAAGAGCTTTTTCAAAAAATAGTAGTGCTACAGGACAGGCTACACAGAGAAAACCTGAGATTTTCTGCTGCACTGGAGAAACTAGAAGGAACAGACTGTAACTTTATGATAGCAAAAACAAACAACTGGACTGGTGTTCCACTACATGATTTGTTCACTGAAAGGACACAGTGTAAAACTTGGCCATGAGAAAGAAGCCAAAACCTAAATTAGTAAAGATGCAATCATACCAACAGAAAGAGCTGATCCTGACAGAAATGTGGCAGAAGGGCAAAGTTTTTAAAATTGGGAGGCAGCAGAGTGTTTGTAGAAATGATTATTCACTGTAAACCAGTCAGAAGAGAAGAAAATTTTTCCAGGAATCAGGGAATGTTGAGAGGCAGGTGTGAGAGTCATGCTACTGTTTCCAGCTTTCTTCAGAATACTTTTTTCCCTGGAAGGTCAAAGACATTTTTTGATGAAGAGCAGGCTAAGGAAAACCAACAATTTATCCACCAAAAAATGAACCAGCAAGCAGAAGGGGGCTGTTTCTCACTTTCCTGACAGTAAAGTTCATGGAGAGACTTTGCCAGTGAAACCCTTTCCAATGTTCCAAAGGAAAATGCTTGAGAGTTAGAAAAAATACAGGAGTTGACTACAGGAATACAAAGTACCTTGGACTTACCAAAATTAGTGCTCGAGATGAACAGGAGGAAGACCAGCAACACAAATTAATGAATAAATGGGAGGTTATAAAGCATCAATAACATTTAAGTGGCTGGAATTTTGTAGACTTTCTTAAACTTATGAGTGGATTATAAAGCATATACCCACTCATACCTCTCAGCTGTCCAGAATTTCACAGAATGTCCAAATTTTTGCCTCAAAATTTTGGTCTTTTCCTCATGTGATTTTTGGTTTTCCTGGAAAATCACTGGGATGATTTGAAGAATGAAATTAGTAAATCATGTTATACCTTTATGTTTCAGATGTCATATCCTATAAAATACATTTTAATACATAGAATATTATTCTAGCAATTTTCTAAGTTTACATAAGGGCACTATTTAAAATCTGTCCCTATTTTTGGGCCTTTGTACCCCACTGTCAGGGATGGTTCAGATTTCTTGGCCAAGAGGTTGAGAGGTATGTATCCCACTTTATGTCATTAATATTTAAAAGTGGAATAAAAAGGGAAAAAGTAACTAAGTAAAAATTTTTGTTTTGTTTAGTTTGTATAAAACATTTCATGATATGAACAGCAAGAGGTTCACTGAAAAAGTCTGAAATTATGGGGAGTGAATAAGAGAAAGCAACCTTAATACTTATTACATTCAATAGAACAGTGTACTGTTTAGTTTTATTTAATCACATCAAGTGCTCCTTTTATTATGGCTGAAAGTTCGTTTTCTGAAAGTATACAAGCTGTATTCACATCTGAGATCGGAACAGAGTTAAAGAAAGAACAGACAGCATTCAGTGCAAGTGGGAACACAGGCTGCAGTATGCACTTAAGCATAGGTAGCCTTAATTTCAGGTTAGGTAATGCCTGTGGGTGCAGTTGCTGATCTGGGGCAGCAGTTCCTATCTGGAAGGTTAAACATAGTTTTGTGTGTTTGTTCTAAGTTAATAGGTGATTGGGGTGTTTTGAAAATGTGTAATTTTATGTTTGAGGGTTTTCATTAAAGCAAAATGTCTTGAGGAATGTGACATAGGTTCAAATGGAAATGAGAAGAAACAACTGCACAACACATCAGCCTGACAGACATTAGTGTGTACATGCAAAACAAAAGTTGGAAATACATATTCAAAAAACTGTCATGCACAATAGATATAAACAGCTTTTTGTCATAATGGCTATACTATCCCTATCATCTTGGAATATAAAATGGCTTTACAGCTATAGCCAGACAAAAAGAAAAGAATATTTAATTAAATTAAGACATAAAGTGCAAATGACAATGCTGCAGGAGACACATTTGGAAAGAAATGAAAATGTGAATCTCACAAAAAGGATTTCAGGACAGAATATCAGGGACAAAGGAAACCGTGAATGATTATACTAATTGCTAGAGGGGCTCCAACCAAACCTCTCAACCATACCAAATTTCTTGGTATTTGCCAGTTTTGAGGCCAAAATAATGGGGTGCCATAAATTTCTAAGTGGCCCCTTCTTTTCCCGATTTTTTTTTATTTTTATTTATAATTTTAACTTGCTGATGTCATAAAGCATCCTGCAATATCATCAGTGTGCATGGGGCATGTGTGATGACATCAGCTTCATGACTGCCTGTTGGCATCAAACTCAGTGACCAGGACTGTTTGGTTGTTAAATTTGAACTGAGTGAGTAGCAACAGTGAGCATCAAGCAGAGCTGTTCACATTATACAGTAGTGCATAGAGGCTGAGAGGGAAAGGACAGTCAGACAACACCGTCCACCACCACACTGTGTCCTTAGTGTCAGCATGAAGAAATCTGCTTTCTCCGGTGGCTTGACATCAAGCAAAAAAAAAAAGGTGGTTACCTGCCCCTCTTTCTATATGCCATGTAAAATAGCAAATGCCTTGATATTTGATAGAAAGGTAGCTAAACTAACACATTCCATGTACAGTAATTAAAAGTTTGTAGCACTGCTCCATGATTTTTACTCTGGAAGTACAGAAATAAGAGGTGCATTATATGCCAGCCTGCGTGCGCGTCAAAAATACTTATACCGGTCATCTTGGTTTCATGAGCTTACTTTATACTACAGAAACATCTAATCTGCTAAACAGCAGAAAGTACTCACCCAATGTCTGGCTGACTATCGTATCGAAATGGTATCACAAAGCCGTCCATGCACTGAAACAGCAGACTAACAAAACATTTTAAGTGGGTACTGTTTGACTAAACTGCCACGTGGACATTTGAACACAGTTTTGTTAAAATCTCAAATGCAGGCGAAGTTTTTATTGTACAATGGAAATGCAGAGTTTGATACTTTGCTAGCTAGCTTTAGCTTCCAGGGTCTGCTGTTCTTAACCGCCCGTAGTACCACATGTTCCAAGTTCCAGCAATGCGAATCTTTCTTTGTCTCCTTTCCAAGTGGACTGACAAAGCAGAATAGAATAGAACAGATGTAAGTTGTAAATTAAATTGTAAATACTTCTCAAGGGTACCTCATTACAAGGAATGCTCTCTTCGTTTTGAGTCTAAAACGTCTATATTTTTCGCAGTTCCGCATTGAAAAGGGTCCATCACACTAACGTTTTTTAATTGCTGTAGTACAGCATGATTACTGTATGTAAAACACTTGAAACATGATGTGATCAGGTAGAACAAGTAATATTTTGTGGTGCAGACAGTAGTAGTTGGTAATGCAGGTAAAACACGTCATTTTCAAAGCATGACAGTGCAAACTGGCATGCTGTCAGGTTTTATTAAGAAACAGCAAACCTAACCTGCATTTAAAAAATTACCATCAGATGTTAACCACATATTGTAGTGACCTGGCTATGGCAACATTTTTTATAATATATGTATTGCCCTTTCCCCACATATACACATGCCCATTTAAAAAGAAAAAAAAATAAACATAAAAAAAGCAGAGACGGTTCCTTGTAGAAACAGAAGGAAACCCACTTCCATGCTTCAGTCTTACTTTACTGAGCAGCCTGGCATAGGAATACTTTATGTTATTAAACTTGCTGTACAATTGTAGTCGAGGCTTTGTAATAAATTTAATGCTGTATTTATGTTTTCCTAATGTTTCAGGTTATGAAGAAGATTGGTCCTGTGTTATAAAGGGGTTTTGGATAAAATTTAGTGGTAGAAGACAAAAGTGCAAACCTCATAATGGTATTAGCTGTACATGATACTGCATGATTCTGAAGAAAATAGTTTGTAATGAATGATCAATGATCACTTTAAATTACAATATAATTTACAGTGCAGAATTTGCTCTAAAGTATATGTGTTCTAAAGTGTGTGTGTGTGTGTGTGTGTGTGTGTGTGTGTGTGTGTGTGTGTGTGTGTGTGTGTGTGTGTGTGTATGTGTGATAATAAAGTCCTCAACAAAATTATTCCTTTCATAACTTAATATATGTATTTCCAGGAACTGGTAAGAAGCTGTTACAGGGTGCTAACACTTTCAGTGTTCTTGATATTTCTGATGGATTTTGGTCAGTTCCTATCAGTATTTGCAGTGCAAATCTTTTAAGTTTCAGAAGGAAACTGTATACAAGGATGGTACCTGTTACTGATTTCATTCATTATCCACTTTATTCCATCAAATATTGGGTAAATATGTTTACAGAATAACAAGCTAACTACTCGGAAGGGCCATTTTAAGCCTAGCCAGCAACCTAAGATCAAAATCAGACCCTGTACCTTGTGCTTATGAAGTGAAAACCTTAACTATTATGCCAAACTCACCTCATGTATATTGAAACAAGTTGCATATTCAGAGAATAGTCTAGTACATGAATGATACTTTAAGGCAAACAGTAGAGCAATATGGTGAGTCGAGTGTTACAGTTTGAGTTTTGCTGTAAACCCATAAAAATTGCTTCTTTTAAGTTACTTGTGCTTGTCAGTTTGGATGACAAATCTTATGTACAGCAGTGAGTGAACACCAGGACAGAGGAGATTTTCAGTGTTGCTATTACTAAATGGAAACAGATCAAAGGTGTTTTAATTAATATTAAAGGTAGATCCATATTGTATCTTTGCAGTCCCACTGATGTTGCTTTTTTTATGCGTGTCTGTGTCCATTATTTTTCTAAAATAACATTAATCTCTGCACTACTAGACATTACCCAAAGACAAACTTGCAACTGTAACAATGTGACTGTAAATTATTTAGGTCATCTTAATGTAAACCTAACACCACAGCACATTCAAATAAATGTTTTTTAGTAGAAGCAGTTAATTTGATTTTTATAAAAGAATATATTTTAGATTTACACAACTTCAAAGTTTAATACAAGTTCAAATATTAATATAAATAAAACACTATTGTTTTGTTTATATTTTGTTTAATATTTTGTCTGTTCTTCAATTTACATTTGAACATTAGTATCCCACTATTTCATTGGTGGGGTGGAGTTATGTAAGTTCATAGGCTGGTACTAGGCTATTGGCCCTAGGGCCTATGCAAGCCTAGTCATAACAATTCCCTTAATTATGATTGCAAATTTTATGTTAAACAGTGTACAGATTTATACCTATTTCTCATGGGCCTTTGTCCAGATTTTGATGTTTCCAAGTTGAGAAGTATGGCTCTGACAGTGATAGAAAGAAAAAAAAGCCAGTAATGGTGGATTTCTTACAGTACGGGGCTATTGGCAATGGAAGTGGATTACACTGGCATGTACTTGCATTCCACCAAAAACTATTATCGAGCTTAAGATTTTGGGAAAAATAATCAACTTTCAGCAGGGAATATTAATTATAGGTGGGGACTGGAACTATTTCCAATACTGAGCATGCATCGTGGGTAACTAGTCGGGGAATGTAACAAAAGAGTGTAGATTTTTAAAGAAATTTACAAAGATAATTTGTATGGAAGACAAATTCAATAGTAGGGACACTGACAGAATTTACATGATATTCCCCAAGGTGCAATAACTGGGCTAGACTACATTAGACAAATTATATTTCACAGGAATATTTGCCTTTAATTGAAAGCTTCGACTCACATCCAATAACTATTTCAGATCATGCACCGATAGAAACTAAAATAAAAATGCAGGGCAATGAAATAAAAATGAGACACCGGCACTTTTCCACCTACCTGTTAAAAAAAGGCAAGAATTTAAGGAATGGGTAGTGGCAATTATACAAGACAGCAGCACCTTTAGAAGTTATAGCTAGTGAATGGGATAAAAAGAAAATGGAATTTGAAAACAGGGTAGAAATAGAAGAGAAAGATGATTAAGAAGTCATAGAAGTTGCTCAGAGGGGCTGTCAAAAATTAAAGTATTACAGAATAAGGAGAGCCTCACAGAACAAAAAATGGAGCAAATGCCGAGTGCTAGAGAAAATAAGTGAGTATCTGGATAATATGCATACGTTTGGAAAAACTGCTGTTATGCAACTCTTTTGATAACTCAAGAAAGTAGAAAGGGCTGTAACAAGAAAAATAACCAGAATGTATGTTTCAGAAATGTTGGTATAAAGCAGACAAATGTGAAAATCAAGAAAGAGCGCAAATGGAAATATTTATGGAAGATTTAATTACGCCAAGGTTAGAAGAAAATGAGGTTCAATGACTAACAGTTAAGAAAGGAGGGGATGAGAAAAAAAAACTGTGATGTGTAATCAATCTTCAGGAAAGTCTCCAGGAACAGATGGTGTCCCTTTGGAAGTCTGGAAGTTAGGGAAGAAGAAAGTGATAAATATAGGGAAGATTTTTACAATATTGTAAAAGGAAAGAAACTGTCATGGCTGTATTACCAAAGGATGGTAAGGACCCTTTAGACCCAGCTTTATATAGACCCATTTCTGTTTTAAACCATGATTATAAAGTGTTTAAGTCTATACTGCTTAAAAGAATGGTAAAGGTGTTGCCAAAATCAATAGATATGGACCAATGTGGTTTTGTGGATGGGAGGCAACCCACTGAAAATATCAGAACAATGATGATACAGAAAGAATCAGAATGTAAAAAGAATACCCTGTTGTTGGTTGGTCTTGATGCAGAGAATGCATTCGACAGAGTAAGCTGGGATTTTTTAAGCAAGGAAATGGAAACATATGCATTTCCTGATACAGAAAGGTTAATTAGGATACATGAAGAATCAGAGGCAAAAACTGAAGTGGGAGGGTTACTCTCAGTTACGCTGTTTTTGAACATGGAAACCAGGCAGGGGTGCCCTCTTTCCCCTTTATTTGCTTTACCTTTTGAGCCGTTGGCAAAGAAATAAGGGACTCAGAAATGCAAGGACATAATTGCTATGGTAATCAAGAAAAGTTCGCTTTATTTGCAGATTACATTATTTTGTACCTGATAAATCCAGAAAAGGTCATCACAGGGTTGTGCAACATTCTGAAACCGTTTCAGCTCTTTTTGGGATATAAATTAATGAAGATAAAACAAAGGCTATAGCTTTAAATTATATATCTACACACAAACTGGTGCACTAATATCCATATCTATAGGAACACAATAAGAAGAAATATTTTGTAGTTTTGGAGTAAAACGGCTTCTGTTATGGCAGTTAATATGTTGGAAGACACTAAACAAACCATAATACAAACAATGAGAATCTGGTAGCTCCTCTTTATAGATATGTATAGTATCATACAATCAGTGAAAATGTTTTTAATCCCTTTAAATTCAACAAAGGCCAGGCATATTTTATTATCAACCAGATGAGAACTTGTGGAAAATAATAGAGTTGAAGGAATTTATCTGGGAGGGGAGGAGGGCAAGAATTATATGGGATAAGATGATCCTTCCAACAGAACAAGGTGGGCTAGGATTACCTAATTTGAAGGGATATTTTAGCGCTATACAGTTAAGATACATATACATAACACAAGCAGGAAATTATAATTCAAAATGGAAAGGGATAATGATGGGGGGTTCAAGAAATAGAGAGATAGTGGGATTTTAGATGCAGATCCTTAAGAAAAGCAATCATCATTCAGGTAAGTAGCAGTAGCAGAAAGTATTCTACAAACTAAGCCAACACAAGAATGATGAAAGGAGATGTTGCCAATAGGGGTGACAACAATTAGGAGTACACAAAATAGACAAAGAGGGTTAGAATTTACTGGAGAAAACTTGCAAAGGAATCAAGGCAATGACTGCAAAAGCTAGAGAGGGAAAGGTAATAGAGTGGAATGAAGCCAAGACAATGGTTGGACAGCAGGCTAGAGACTGCCTTTGCTACCAGGGACTGATAACAGCATATTGGCAAAATAAAAGGGAGGGGAATCTTAAATGAAAGACATCCTATAGTGGGGTTTTTAGTTGAATCTAGGGCAGAAGCTGCAGTTTAAAAGAATAATTAGTAAGGCAAATAAAATATTGCATGATAACTACAAGAAACAATCAGATGAGGGTAGAAAAGATTGTAAAGAGAGACTAGAAAAGCAATTTACAAAAGACAATGGGAGGACATGTGTATAGCTCTCAAGTATGGAACAAAGTCCAGAAGGTTTAGGATCTTCTCATGGAAGTATTTGTATAGGTATTTTTATACCCAAGAAGACCTCAAAGAATTTTTCTTCAGGTAGATAGCAATGTTGGAGGTGTCATGGGGGAAAAAGGTAAACGGGAACATGTTTTTGGGAAGTGTAGTGAGTTTGCCAATTTTAAAAATTCCCTACAAAGTACTCTCTCAGAAATATTGGGTGAGCTAGGGACTATAGCTAAGGATACGCTTTTTTTGAGCTGAGATACAGGATCTGAATTGTCTGGACACAGTAAGGCCTTATTACGTTTAATTATGTTTGCTGCCAAAAAAGCAGTTACTAGAAAATGGAAATCAAAATCTAAAATCAAAGCTGCATTTGAAGTATTGATTATAAAAAGATAACAGGACATGAACAGGGATCTTTACCCCATTAGCAAAGATTATGGAAAGATGCATACACAAACAATTTCTCTTTTTCCTCTGCTCTATTTCTATACCTGTCGCTATGGGAAACAACCTATGCTGATGACTCAACTAATCTGTTGTTCTATAAAATGTGTCCCTCCTCCCCTCACCCACCCAAACAGTCTTCCACGATGTATAACCATCTTAATTTTGATGACCATATTAACAACACCATTTAAATCAGTTAACCCAAACTCTCTACCTGTTATAATAGTATACCTGTTATAATAATATATCTAGATTCATAGTAGCTCTACTAAATCATACAATAAAGCTGGTGACTCATTATTTGCAAACTCTGTTGGGAAATCTGGAATCAACTCCTCAAAGAGAAGAGAAAACCTAGACTCCACACCCTTTTTCAAAAAACAAAGAATATCTTCATAAAACGCTGGAATGTTTTCTTACTTCATATAATTTGAGCTTTTCTCCCCTCCCTCTACTGAGGAATATATGTCCAGCTAGACTAGCCTCCAACACAAATAAATGTAAAATAAATAAATAAAATCTTTACAAAAGGGAGGGGGCAAATTACTTAGAAATAAGTGGAAATTGTGGGAGCAATACATGCAGAATAATCTTCAACAGGAGGTGTCAAGTTTAAGGAATGTGTCAGGTTTAAGGAATGGCACTAATATATTAATTTATGTAATTTTAGACTGATGATAATTAGATAGAAAAGATATGTAATTTATAACATACTTAAATGCAAAAAAAAAAAAAAAAGAATATTGTTTGTTTTACTTTCTGTTAATGTGCATTTCCTTAGATCTTAAGTGATAATTTAAGAAAGGTGTTTAAAAAAAATTGGCAATCACACACTTGTGAGGCAGAGAATGCCACAAACGGATTAGCTAGCGTCAGAACCTCACGCTACACAAGTCAGGTGATGTATGGAATCACAAGTAAAAATGCAGAATTTTTACCTGGTTTTACTACATACAGAAGACTTTCACAGACTGGTGAGCCCTCCCCCTCCCTACTAAATCATGATTTAGCAAATAAGGTGTCAAACACAAGACCAAATATATAGTGTCTCTAGTCTTCCACAACACTTAAAGCCTAAGTTATAAAATTTATTGAAAGGAAGATCCTTACTGATCCTGCAAAAAAGAAAATCGGCAAACTGTTTGTAAACTGAAAACAGCAGCCACTTTTGCAGCTTTGCTATACTTCACAAAAATGATTTGAGCAAGTTACCAAGAAGGACAATCAAAATGGATTAAAAGTGATTGCCAAGGTATCTTGTTGAATTGTACTTGTACATAACATGGATGGACTGGAATAGGTACCCAAAATTGAAATGCCTGATAAGGCAGATGCATGCCTTAGAGTATTAAACAAAATGTGAAAGTTAGATACTTAAATAACGGTAGATGTGTGAGACTAGTCAACCTTCTTCCACCTCTAGGATTCAAGGACATAACTTAAGAAGCTTGACACAAACTGTTCTAAGCCACCTATCTTTTTTTTTTTTTTAATTCAATACACAGAAGGACCCCCTCTATAGAGATTGGTTAGTCTGCTGGGGGTGGAGGAATAGGACAAAAATTCACCAAGGCAACTTACAAACCCAGACATAAAATGACAGGAAGGAGGAGGAAAGGGTCACAGATGGACCTGGACCTGCACAGCTATTCTGCTTTTCCATTTGCTGATTAGATAGGTGGGCTGGTCTAATGACCCTATTTCAGCCATTACTCCAGCTTGCTAGAAGCACAGAAAACATATTGCGACTACAATGCAGAAGTGATGGTACAATTACTGTAAGAAAACAAGTTATGTAAATATTTCGCAAACAGCAAAGAAATGGAGAAAGTAATTTAAAGAATTAAACAAAAGTCAATCCACATTACTGTTAAAGTTATAGGCATTACTCATGCAGGAACAGTGTTTACCATTATTCCCTGAAATTTGCAGAGAGGTTCATAAGTGAGGTGCTTACACACAGTTTTTTTAAGTTTAATTGCTGACAGTATCTCACTTTTTTTTGGAAGACAATTCCAGGTTGATGAACCAAGTTCAGACAAAGCCTTTTCTCTCATTTTAGTTTTAAAATGGGGCCTGACCAGTGTAATACTGACTTCTTGGCTACTTCTTAAAGCATAAGCTGGTTCCTTAAAATGCAATCTTGACCTTAATGGTGGATAATTATTTAAAAAGTAAGCAGCTGAACAAAAAAAAAAGCCTGGTCTATTATGCTAAGTACATATGTTTTGTATGCATCTTTCTTTTCATCTATGACTGCGTCCCAACATGCATGCTGGACCACTGTAAAGATTCTAACTAAAAATAACATCCCCAAAAAGAAAATGAACTAGAGATATCTGGCCTAGAAATGCCACACAAGAAATTTGACAGGACTAGCAGACTCTGTCCAAAGTTCAAGATCTAATTCACATTATACTAAAAACATGTGGGGCTATCAGAGAGATACATAGTATCACTGGATGAAGAGTGAGAAACTAAGGAAAACCAATAACATAACAGCAACGGACTGCCTAAAGGCAATATGCTGTCAAGCTTCAGGAAGGTTAAGTCTAAAGTAAGGCAAGGTATAATGCCACCAACAATCAACCTCATGTATGAAGCAGGATCTAATAAGCTAGCTGAGAAATTACCAAAAGGTTGAGTCAATAACGCTTCTAATGCCTTGATAGAAACGGAATCAGCCTAGGTCTTATTGTAAGGTAAGATATTAGGCCAGTGATACAGTGAAAAACATCCTCAATAGCATAAAGGAATGCAGAAATTAAACACTGAAATGACAACATGGCATAAGGCTGAAAGTAATCCTGTAGTAAAACACCAACGTCAGTCTGGAACTGAATACAGTGTATGATGCAAGGCCAGCAGCAAAAGACTTCACAAGCAAAAAAATCTGGTAAACCAGCATATAATTTACTACAAGACATTGGGCAATACTTGATTCAACCACCTAGGTGCAAAATGTTATTGATGGTGATCATTTTAAAAGGAATAAAACTATGTGACTAAAGGAAGGGTGAAAATAGTATCCCTTTGACTCAGACAAATTCCGCAAGGCCAACTGCTATAAGAATCACACACACTGCTACAGAACAAGTGTACAGTAACTAAGAAAATATACCTGCGTAAGTAAACTTACCATAACAACAGATATTCTAATAGATCACTATTGCAGTAGAAAGTTATTTGGATCTTACCGCAGTGACTGTCAAGCTTTCAAAGGGTGCCTTCCATGTACAATGTCAGAAGCTTGAAGGGAGCTTCATATAAAGACAGACTGATAATTTAATCAGCACTTTTTTGTTCTAGAAAAAGGGAGGCAGGAATTCTGAAAAGCTAATACTAACAAACCCTGAAAAGCTAATACTAACAAACCCAACAGTAAACCATACACACAAGGGTCTATAAATCCACACCCTAGCAATACAAAAGGAAAACAGACAAAATACCATATAACTTGGCCAGTGACATCCTTTCACTTTACAAAAGCTGGAATTCTATCCTTCTACAACTAAAACAAACAAGGCAAGCTAAATGTATGTACTTATTATCATGGGGTGCACAAGCCAGTGCATTTCTTTGTGCTGGTCCCAAGCCCGGATAAATGGGGAGGGTTTGCTTCAGGAAGGGCATCCGGCGTAAAACTTTGCCAAAACATTTCATGCAGTCACCAAGAAAATTTTTTATATCAGATCGGTCGAGGCCCAGGTTAACAACGACCGCCACCAGTACTGTTAGCCTACAGGGTGCTGGCGGAAATTGGGCTACTGTTGGCCGAAGGAGGAGAAGAGGCGGAAGACATGGCCGAAGGCAGGAGGAGAGGAGAAAGGCTAGGACTGAGGTAGTGAGGGTCAGAACTTTGAATGTTGGCAGTATGACTGGTATAGGGAGAGAGCTAGCTGATATGATGGACAGTAGGAAGGTTGGTATATTGTGTGTGCAAGAGACCAGATGGAATGGGAGTAAGGTGTATCGGAGGTGGGTTCAAATTGTTTTATCATGGTGTGGACGGGAGGAGAAATGGCGTAGGAGTTATTTTGAAGGAACAGTATGCCGAGAGTGTTTTGGAGGTGAAAAGAGTGTCGGATAGAGCAATGTTTATGAAGCTGGAAATTGATGGTGTAATGATGAATGTTGTTACTGCATATGCTCCACACATTGGGTGTGCAATGGATGAGAAAGAAAAATTTTGGAATGAATTGGATGAAGTGGTGATGACTGTACCCAAGGGTGAGAGAGTGGTGATTGGAGCAGATTTCAATGGGCATGTCGGTGAAGGGAACCAGAGGGGATGAGGAAGTGATGGGTAGGTATGGTGTTAAAGGAATGCAAAAGGTCAGATGGTAGTGGATTTTGTGAAAAGGATGGACATGGCTGTGGTGAATACGTATTTTACCAAGAGGGAGGAGCATAGGGTGACATACAAGAGTGGAGGAAGATGCACACAGGTGGATTATATCTTATGTAGGAGGGCCAGTTTGAAGGAGATTGGAGACTGTAAAGTGGTGACTGGAGAAAGTGTCGTTAGGCAGCATAGGATAGTGGTTTGTAGGATGACGTTGGTTATCAAGAAGAGGAGGAGGAATGTGAGGGCAGCACCACGGATCAAGTGGTGGAAATTGAAAACGGGTAATTGTTTGGTGGAGTTCAGGGATGAGTTAAGGCAGGCACTGGGTGGCAGGGAAGAGTTACCAAATAGCTGGGTAACTACAGCAGAGCTAGTAAGGGACACGGCTAGAAAGGTGCTTGGTATCACATCTGGACAGAGGAAGGACGACAAGGAGGCATGGTGGTGGAATGAGGAAGTACAGGAGAGTATACAGAGAAAGAGGTTGGCAAAGAAGAAGTGGGATTGTCAGAGAAATGAAGAAAGTAGACAGGAGTATAAGGAGATGATGTGCATGGCAAAGAGAGAGGTGGCAAAGGCTAAGGATAAGGCATATGAAGAGTTGTATGAAAGGTTGGACACTAAGGAGGGAAAAAAGGACCTGTACCGATTGGCTAGACAGAGGGACCGAGCTAGGAAAGATGTGCAGCAGGTAAAGGTGATAAAGGATAATGAGGGAAACATACTCACAAGCGAGGGGGGGTGTTGAGGAGATGGAAAGAGTACTTTGAGGGGTTGATGAATGAAGAGAATGAAAGGGAGAGTAGGTTGGATGATGTAGGGATAGTAAATCATGAAGTACAATGGATTAGCAAGGAGGAAGTAAGGATAGCTATGAAGAGAATGAAGAATGGAAAGGCTGTTGGCCCAGATGACATACCTGTGGAAGCATGGAGGTGTTTAGGTGAAATGGCAGTGGAGTTTTTAACCAGATTGTTTAATGAAATCTTGGAAAGTGAGAGGATGCCTGAGGAATGGAGAAAAAGTGTTTTGGTACAGATGTTTTTAAGAATAAGGGTGATGTGCAGAGCTGTAGTAACTACAGAGGGATTAAACTGATCAGTCACAGCTTGAAGTTATGGGAAAGAGTAGTGGAAGCAAGGTTAAGAAAGGACGTGATGATTAGTGATCAGCAGTATGGTTTCATGCCAGGAAAGAGCACTACAGATGCGATCTTTGCTCTGAGAGTGTTGATGGAGAAGTACAGAGAATGTCGGAAGGAGTTGCATTGTGTTTTTGTAGACTTAGAGAAAGCATATGACAGGGTGCCTAGGGAGGAGTTGTGGTATTGTATGAGGAAGTCAGGAGTGTCAGAAAAGTATGTAAGAGTGGTACAGGATATGTACGAGGGTAGTGTGACAGCGGTGAGGTCTGTGGTGGGAGAGATGGTTACGTTTAAGGTGGAGGTGGGGTTACATCAAGGATTAGCTCTGAGCCCTTTCTTATTTGCAATGGTGATGGACAGGTTGACAGACGAGATCAGACAGGAGTCTCCGTGGACTATGATGTTTGCAGATGACATTGTGATCTGTAGTGAGAGTAGGGAACAGGTGGAGGAGACCCTGGAGAGATGGATATATGCTAGAGAGAAGAGGAATGAAGGTCAGCAGGAATAAGACAGAATATGTGTGTGTGAATGAGAGGGAGGATAGAGGAATGGTGAGGATGCAAGGAGTAGAGGTGGCGAATGTGGATGAGTTTAAATACTTGGGGGTCAATAGTTCAGAGTAACGGTGAGTGTGGAAGAGAGGTGAAGAAGAGAGTACAGGCAGGATGGAGTGGGTGGAGAAGATTTGCACTGGGTGTGACGAGGGTGGACAGGATTAGGAATAAGTATATTAGAGGGTCAGCCCAGGTTGGAAGGTTTGGAGACAAAGCCAGAGAGGCACGATTACTTTGGTTTGGACATGTGCTGAGGAGGGATGCTGAGCATATTGGGAAAAAGATGCTAAGGATGAAGCTACCAGGTAACAGGAAAAGAGGAAGGCCTAAGATAAGGTTTATGGATGTGGTGAGAGAGGACAGGCAGGTGGTTCGTGTGACAAAGCAAGATGCAGAGGACAGGAAGAAAAGGAAACAGGTGATCTGCTGTGGCGACCCCTAACGGGAACAGCTGAAAGAAGATGATGATTGACATGATACCTCTCAACCTGGAAACATCAAAAATATGGACAAAAGCCCATGCAAAATAGGTACAAATCTGTACTTGAACATAACATTTGCATACTGAATTATATAACCCCACCCGCCCAGTGGAATTGTGGGATATCAACTTTCAAATGCAAACTGAAGAACAGATAACCAAAATATGGTCCCAGACCCTGTAACCATTTTTTTTAAAATGTGTAGCAATGATGTTCACTGAGAAGAGAGAAGATGAACCTTAGGATTTTGTTTTTGGTGATGAAGTATGTGGGTTTTGTGGTAAGAGTAGGGCATTCAATGGTAGGCAATATTCTAATCTTAGCAAAAGAATATTATAGTTTGCTAGGATCTCCAAAAGTCATTCTCCATGGCCTACTCATCAGTGGTGTAGCTAGAGTTTGTGCTACCCAGGGCTGTCTGAGTTTGCCACTCTTCCCTCTTCACAAAATCAGGGTCGAATGGGGCCACCCCCCCATACACAGCCCTTCCCCCAGCAGCCATTCCAATGTCGCATTATTTGGCTATTTTTTGCCTCATTTACAATAAACACTGTAATGTGTATACTGCTTCGACAATAATTTGTATTTCATTTAAAACTTTTATTTTACATTTTATAGCACAAACACCAAAAGACATCTGCTAAACAAAGCAATACAGTCTCACAATGAAAACAGACTTAGGATTACTCACATTCATTGAAACAGCATTGAAACCCACCACAAGAAAATGCGTATGACCAGTGACAGAAAAAGATTACCTTTGGGCTGTTTTTAAATCATAGGCCCCTTGCACGTGAAACAGAACACCTTCCTGACTGTATTACATTATATTCCTTGTATAATACAGCACACTTGTTAGAGGATGTTTTAAAATTGTTTTGAACATTTTTCCAGTTAACAATGAAACAAAATGCATGAACCAATGGCAAAACTGTCCAATTCAGAACATTTCCATCATAAAAGTCTACATAAACTTCTACAATCCACCAGTATCAGTAAGTATGCACAATGTCTGCAGAAGTAAAAGTCATCTAAATAATTCCACATTAAAGAGATATGTAACTAATGAAGAGATTGCTGCTAGTAAACAACTTTATATTTCATCGTTTCATCTACAAGTAAAATGCCTGTTGCCCCTGAGGAATAAATTACCTGTGTTACATTAAAAAAAAAAAAATATATAGGGAATGAATGGAAAACTGAGTCTGATAACAGGTTCATAGCTGCTAGGTATCTCCACCAAAGAGGACATTCTCAGGACTGCAGCATTCACCCCATTTAAAAGTACAACACAGTACGAACAATCTACATATTGTGGAAGTAGCACCCACAGCCGTCTGCATCAAAAGCAAGTATTTTACCTGCTGTGTTACTAAAACAAACAAAACTAGCCTAAGCAGGACTATACTTCTCTCCCCCTGAAAAACTAAGCAGCACAAGAAACCTGGAAAACGTTAAAATTTACTGGGGGGGGGGGGCAAAGGCCCAAAACCAGGGACACATTTTAAACATTGCTTGCATAATCTTAGAAAAGTTGCTAGAATATGTTTTCTGTTAACATGCGCTTCCTGAAAGATAGGAAGACTGAAACTTAAATGGCTATTATTTAGTGAATTCATTCTCACTAATTTGTTAGAAAACCACACATTTTACGAGGAACAAACCAGAGCCAAACATTGAACACAAGGCATTTCCACACACACACATACACACACAAAATTAAACAGCACCCCCCCCCCCAATTAAACAGTATTTTCTATAAGAAAATGCTTGCACACCTAATTAAACAGGACAGCAGCAAATGCACTATAAAATAAACGGACAGCAGATTTGCTTGCACACATTTCTTTCTGCAGCAGATTTTCTTGAGCTTGCTTACACTTCAGCTTGGCCCTGGACTTAGCAGAAATAAGTTGAGTACAACACAGCTGGCTTAAGAAAATCACACCACCCCTAATTTGCTTGCGTGAGCAGCAGATGCACTGTAAAATAAAATAAATGGACAGTGCTGCAGATTTACTTAAACAGGCAGCAGACGTATTGTAAAATAAATGGACAGCAGCAGATTTAAACACAGTTCTTTTGGCCCAGACTTACTTTACAGCAGATTCTTGAGCTTGCTTACACACAGTTCTTTCGGCCCCGCCCTGGACTTAACAGAAATAAGCCCTTGAGCTTGCTTAAATTGTAAAATAAAATGCTTGCTTATCAACAGCAGCAAAGAGAACTTACAGCACAGATGGCTTGAATGGACAGCAGCAGATAATGCACACAACTTGCTTAGCTAAACGGAAGGCAGCAGATAACAGTTCTTTCGGACTCTGACTTACTTTCACAGCAGCAACAGCAGAAAAAATAAAACAAATACCATAACTGGCAGAAAGGGTAAAAAGCTATGCCACTAAGAAGTATACTAGCCCAATCCATTAGTTCTTTTTTTTCTTCCCTGGAGGCTGGTTGGGTCATGTGGGTGGACTCTACAAAACCCATCTCCGGCATTGCTGTTTCCCTCCAAATAGTTCAAAATAAATTCTGAGTCCAACAGGCAGTAGCTGATGTTACATGCAGCTGATGATGCGTGGTGATGTCAGACAAATTTAAAGTGGTAAATCAGTATTAGAAAAAAACTAAAATGAAAAAAAGTCGGGAATTAAAGGGGCCATTTGGGAATTTGTGGCACCCCATTATTTTGCCCTCAAAATCGGTAAATACCTAGGAATTCGGTGTGGTTGAGACGTCTGATTGACATGTGATTACTGGGAAAGTCAGACTGGGTAGGAGCCACTTTCAGCATAGGTCCAGGGAGAAAAACTCTCAAGTATTACAAAATATTTTAAGAACAATTTTAAAGTCTTTAAAAATAATACAAAAAAAATACAGTTTAAATTATACCAAATTAGACACAATATGAAAACACTGGTTAAAAATAGATACAAGTTATAGGATAATGATTTAATAGCCAGAGAAATTTTAGCCAGTTTATAGAGAAATTAAAGGAAAGTTGGTATAATACAAACAGGAACTGCAATACAAAGTAAGAGAAAAGTAGGCTTACGGTATAGTTAGAGTGGAGGCAGAGAGCGGAATTGATAAAAAGTAAGAACTGAGTGAAGAAGTGACAGTAGGGTGATGTAAGGTATGAATAAGTACTTCTTGCTTTTAAAAGCTGGTATTGCATTTGCGGCCAAACCTGAGCACTGTAACATTTCATGTGTGGTCTAAACTGTGAAGTTAAACTTGATAAACTGTGAAATTAAACTTGACAAAGAAACAAACTTAAAAAATAACAATAGCACCAGGTACAAGATAAAGCACCAGAACACCAACCAGCTCCACAAAGTGTATAATTCCACTCTTTAATGGTATAAGCACTTTCGTTTTACAATCCATAAAACTTCATCAGATACATACAATATACCACTCCCTCTTCTTAAGCAGTATGTAGAAGTCATATAACCTTAAAACGAATGTCATGTGATCATTCCTTTTCAAAAAAAATACACACAAACTCAATGTTAAAAGACTGGCATCACAGATGTAAAAACAGTGTGTAAAAATGTATGCATATGTAAAAATATATACTTATACTTCCTAGTACCGAGGAACATAATGAACAGTAAATATTATAAATTAAACTTTAAAATCAAACTTTAATTACACCAAGCTAAAACAGTTTATGGGTATGTGCATGTATTAGCACAAAATTGTTCTCTACCTAACCAGGGCTTTTAATTTCAAAATGGGGGCTATACTAATACCTTCATTAAGTCCTGAGTATCTGTAGGACTCTAGCCTTATTTGACAAATTAACTCCTGTTTTTCCCAACAAAACAGACCAGAGACCGACCCCCCTCCCCCCAATGTATTTTTGTTGATCCTTTCTAACGGACTAAATTTAAAAAAATTATCATTGTACTGTTCCAAAAGTCTATACAGGGCATTAGTGTTTTTTCCTCTTTTTTTATGTCATGCATAAGTTCATAAATACAGTTTTGGGGCTTACCTTCCATTTTGCCTATATAAAAAGCCTCACATAATTGGCAAAGAGCTCCGTAAATCACCCCCACAGTATTGCAGTTATATTTACCTTGCAAAACGAAGTCCCTGTTCTTAATGTTAATTCTATCACCTTCCAATATGTGTTTATACATATTATACCTACCACATTTAAACATCCTTGCGTGTAACACCAAAGCTGTATGTCTCGTTTCTAGTATATTTTTTATGTTAGATCCCCTTCTATAAATTATAGTAGTACTGCCTCCCAGTATATCCAAGATATTACTGTTTTTCCCTCAAAATGTTTCAATTTTTATTTAAAATCCATCTAATTTTTGAACTCTCTACATTAAAGGGTATTACCATAGCTCTAGAATATTTATTATTGTGGTTATCCTTTACACCCAATATTGTGTTACTCATTCCTTTATCCAGTTGCAGTACAGGGTGTTCTTGAATCAGTCAAGGGGTAACCTCTTTTAGAAAACATTCTCATTAGAGTGTCACATTCTTTAATAAAGTCCCTATCCAAAGAACTCATACATGCCGCCTTAACTAGTTGCCCCTTTACTACAGCTATTTTCTGCTTGTAAGGATGGGAACTAGAAAAATGCAACAACATATTTGAATATGTGGGTTTCCTAAACACACTTGAAACATACTAAAATACACCATCCTTTCCAAATGATAGGAATATGTAAATGACAAAAACTGTGTACTGTGATTAATATAGTCCATACATTTAATAGTTCTGCTTCCCCCTCCCTCCATATCAAAAAGATATCATCCAAATAGCGTAGATATAACTTCATATAGTTTCTATAAGGGTGAGAGGATATACAAAAATTCCCACTGAAGCATAACAAGATTGGCCAGCAAGGAACCCACAGGAGATCCCATCGTTACCCCTTTTTGTCTGTATATCCTACCTTCAAATGAAATAAAGTTATTCTTCAAAATAATTTCCAATAATTCTATACAGCTGACACACACCTGATCTACACGCCTTCTCTCCAAATACTCCTGTGTCCATTTTAACCCTATGGAATGCGGTATTACTGTGTATAGGTCACGAACATCGATGGTGACCAAGTCTGTTTCAGAATATACATTATTAATTTTATTTAAAAAGTCCCATGAATCCTTACACAGATACTGTTCATTCTTTAATAGATGTTTAAGTTTGAGGTCCAAAAATTGGGCGCATGTCACCGTAATGGATCCCCGCCCATCCACTATAGGTCTCATAGGAGGTTTCTTGATTGATTTCTGAATTTTAGGGACCCCAAAAATGATCAGAACCACAGAAGCCACCACGTTCAAATATTTAAAATCAGTCAAGGTTATCCATCCTTCAATGAACATGTCCCTCAATTGGTTACTGACTCTGAGGTAAGAGGAATTCAGCTCAGATACATCAGAGTGCTCATATGCATTACCCTCCAATATATGAAAAATGCATTCATTATAATCAGTTTGCCTCATAACAATACCCCCTCCCTTGTCCAGCTTCATTGCCCTTAAATCATTATTCTTTATAAATGTAATGACTTATTTGTCGGTCCGTGCATTCTCAAACGTATTTACATCCTACCCTCCAGTTCACAAAGTTTCTCAAATAACCTCAAAACAGGATTCAAGGGGGAGGTTATACAAACTAGAAATCCTGAGACTGTCCATGTTAGCCTGTGTCTCACTGAATAAAATGCTAAAATTCAGTTTATGCACATATATGCACATATACTTTTAAGTCCACTAAAACTTTAATCAAGTTTGCCGGCTGTGCTGGCACAAAATTCATACCTCGTGCAAAGAAATCAGCAAAAAATAGGACCCAAGTTCATATCCATATAATTAAAAAGTTTGAAATCACCTTCGGTCTTGTAAATAACCATGATTGCACATTTTTCAGGCTGCTCATTGCTTGCCATTACCTCATTATTTCTTTCTTCAACCAGTTCAGTAACAGTATCCAAGAAGTTTTATGGATTGTAAAACGAAAGTTCTTATACTATTAAAGAGTGGAATTATACACTTCACGGAAGTGGTTGGTGTGCTAGTGCTTTACCTTGTACCTGGTGCTATTGTGGTCTAAACTGTAGCAAGCAGTTTGCTACAGCTAAAAGCAAAAAAATAAAATGTACTATTTTTTTTTTTTTTTTAATTAAAACCTGACCAACTTAGTGCTCTATATGCAGGCAGGGTATAAACTGTAGTAATTGTTTACTACATTTGTAGCAAGCAGCTTGAAAATAAGAAATGATTTCTTTATATATATATATATATATATATATATATATATATATATAAACTAAAACATGACCACCAAAGAGTTCTGTGGAGGGAGGATATAAACTGTAGCAACTGCTTTGCTACATATGTATCAAGCAGTTTGCTAGATTTTAAAGAGAGGATTTTTTTTTTTTTTTTTAACAAAAATACAAGTGCTGTAGAGCTCTGTGTAGGCCAGCTACAAACTGTAGCAAACAGTTTGCTGCAGTTTAAAAAGAAGAAAGCATTTTTTTTTACTAAATATGTTGAAGTAGGGTTGGGGGCAGGGCACAGAAACGGGACCTAAATGGCTAGGGCAGGTGGGAGGAGGGGGTATGTGTCATATCTGGCCACCTGATTGTTGTGCCAGTAGAAGGAATGACAGTTTCTCTCTCTCTTTTTTTTTTTTTTAAACTCTTCACTTGAAGAGCTGCGGGGGTAGGCTAATGGTTCATAATACCAAATCGGCCCTGGGCCCTGGTTGAACCAGCTATGCTTCTGCCTAGAGGAAATCCAGAGACAGTAGAAGTGTTGCCTGCAAGGAGCAAGCCAGCAGGGATGTTTAAAAGGTATGTCATATGCTGAAGACAGAGGCATCTTCTACAAGGGCAAGCGCAAGGTGACAGAGTGCATGTGTGTTATTTGTGTGTGTGTGTTTTTTTTTTAATTAACAGGAAGTTGTTCAGCAGCCAGATCAGGCTGCAAACACAGAACTGCTACCATCATTCAGTTACTTAAAGGGCTCATCAAAGCCCACAACTGTTTTTCCCACTGAAGCAATGTATCACATTATGGCAATGTTGGTGATTTGTTCTCTTGTGAAACAGTAACAACAGGGTTGGAATGCATGCTTATCAGAAGCTACATTCTGGGTACACAGAGCAACAGCCCGGCACTCACACTAGCCTACACCTTCGCCAAAAGACAGGCCTCATACACACTGCTGCTGAATTTAATACTCCCCAGTAGACCACCTAACCTCTTGGCCTTGGTCCTGAACCAGTCTGCCTGCAGCCATCACTGATGTCCTCCTATTCTAACTGTTGCAGTATTCATAACATAAGTGATTCTCCTCCAAGGGTGACCCGATGTCTGGCCAGTATACAATAGCCTTTTACTATTTATAGGTATGTGGGACGTCGCAGTAGGATTCCTGCATACATAGGGCATAAATGCGACCTCCTCAGAATTTTTCAGCTGCCAATCTGAGCACCATCTTCAATCAGTCTGCTCACCAGAGTGGTTTGCCACTGTATCAAGCCATTTCAGATAAATGCCCCATTGTTTTTTTTTCCGTCTTCTTATTTACTACGGTGTTTGTGAGTTTTTTCATGTCATCCAAGAAAGGCAAATGCCATTGTGGGAGACAGATTCCACATAAAGATAGGCACAATTAGTGCTCATTTTGCTTACGGCCTACCCAACACCATAAAACTTGTTCCATTTGCCAAGGCCTTTGTACCCAAGACTTTGCAAAGCCAGCTGTCCTCACTAGCTATTTATCCAGAAAACCAATGTCTTAAATGCTTAGTGAAAGAAGCTATGCAGGGTATATGCCTGGGTCTTCTGCCAAGTTAATTGTGAAGAAAAAGGCCAAACACCCTAGATCTGACTCTTTTGGTTGCACCTCCAACATCGGACATCTCTCTTGAGGACAATGAAGGCCTGGAGATCTGTCAGGTCCTTGGGTCTGAGTCTTCAGCTGAAACTGGTTCAGAAGTCACCACAGATACGACAACAGGCATGTTCTCGGAGGCACTGCAGACATCTGCTTTGGATGTTCAGGGGAACAGAGACTCATGATTTCAGAAGACCCATTGGAGATCCCTCTAATACAAGTTAGGGAGGAGGTCCCGACTACAACTGTGGAATATAGGCCAGCATTCCACTTCTCCCAAAAATCTAAAAAAGTGAATGGCAGAGTTTTACCCAAAGCTTGTTTAATGCCCTTATGGCAGTTAAGCCTCCTTCTGGTGTCTCTGTCCTCATTCCACCTTGGACATCTTCACCACAAAAAAGGGATTAGGGAAATAGGATTATTCTGAGGATTATTCTGAGGAAGAATTTTCTTCAGATGATGAATCCTTAGCCTACTCTACCCAGATTCCTTCTCCTTTGGAGTATGCTTCACCAGAAGAGGAGTCTAATGGTACTGATTCTCCCATAGAAGAGATTACTTTTGGGGAAACTATTTCTAAAAATATGAAAGTTTTTCAAATGGGGTAGTTCCCAAGCTAGAGATATGCAGAAGAGATACTATGACCTACTGCAAATGGAGACTCATTCTTCTGCTGTTCCTCCAGTTTTGCCTGCCTTATTGGATGCTTTTATTTCAGCATTCCAAACTCCAGATTCTCAGCCCCCAGCCCCTAAGAAGCCAGATCACTTTTACTAAGTGCCAGAGGATAGCAAATTTATTTTTAGGTGTCCATCAGCTGATCTTGCTGTGGTCTCTGTGGCTTTGGATAAACCTTCTAGATTACTGCCATCTACTTCTCTTCTCCTTCTGATAAGTAAAGCAGGGCTGTGGGAAGGCTGGGGAAGAAGGTCTATACTTCTGCTACCCTAGCTTTTCGTGCTAATAATCAGACTCAGATGACCAGATATGCTTTGGCTCTTCTTTCACAGGCCACTCAAGTATTTTCTGATCTTCCTGATTCAGACGGGAAAACTAATGCCTTGTCCTTATAAGGAGCTTCTTCTCAGGTAGCCAATTAAGTATAGTTAAGATGCATCAGAAGTATCCCCTAGGGCAGCTGCATCAGGCTCTGTCTTGAGAAGGTATTTATGGTTAAGACTTCAACCACTGTCAGATGACATTAAGGCTAAGTTACTGGATCCTCCTCTGGATAACAAAAACTTGTTTGGTTCTGTTGTTGTTGATTTAAATCTTTGCACCAAAAAAGTTAAGAAGCTATAGGACTTGGAACACAGTTTTGTCACAACTGTGCCTAAGTTTCACAGAAATTATCCCTCCAAGCCTGCTTCTGAGCAAAAAGAGATTTGCACTCCTCCATCTAAGACTAAAAAGGGAGGTAGGCGGTCTCCTCCACCTAATACTTCTCAATTTGCTCCTACCCAGAAGCAGACCTTTCCTGACATGCCAGGCAGTCTGTGACAACTCTCACCACAGCCTTATTCCTCTTTTCCCTTTGTCTCTCTCTCTCCTCCATTTTTTTTTTTTGGGGGGGGGGGATTACTCAGGACAAATAGGCTCTTCCAGTTATTAAAAATGGTTATTTCATGGTTTGAAAATCTGTTTCTCCCTTTGTGGGCATTCCTCAACCTCCTCGGGAACAGTTGCATTTCTTTCCAGAGATCCTTTGTGACTTGTTGAATCAGGGAAAAATTCAGTAGGTTCCACCAACACAGAGAGGAAGAGGCTTTTATTCTAGAATATCTCTAGTGCAGAGAAAAGATGGCCCCTGGAAACAAATTCTGGACCTTTCACACCTCAACACCCTCTAGAAGGTTCCTACATTCCGCATGCTGTCCCTTCAGACTATTTCCTCTCATTCTTCCTCAGGCTTTTATGGCATCACTGGATATCAAGGATGCCTACTTTTACATTCCTATTCATCCTCTTTACATGAAATTTTTATGTTTCTCTGATGTTTCCTTGCATTTTCAGTTCTCTGCTTTGCCCTTTGGCCTTTCTACTGCCCCCAAGGTATTCACCAAATGCCTTGCACCTATAATTGCTTCATGCCGGCTTCAAGGCTTCCATGTTTGCCCTTACTTAGACAACCTTCTGATTCAGGCATATTACCCAGAGATATTGCTGCAGAACATACCCTTCACCCTTTCCCTTCTGCAAAGCCTGGGGTTCGCCATAAATTTCACAAAATCATACTTCACCCCTTCTCAGTATCATGTTTTCCTGGGGTGCAGGATACAGACAGAACTTATATGGGTTCTCCTCTTTCTCCAAAGGCTCTATCTCTCATTTCTTTCTTCCAAACGCTTCTCCCTCTACCCTCTGTCACAGCCAGGGAGTTTCTCAGACTTCTGGGATTCATGGCATCCACCATTCCAATATTACCTCTGGCCAAACTTCACATGAGGAAGTTTCAGTGGTTCCTGAAAACAGTTTGGATTTAGCATGCACATCTCCTAGAAGGAGGAACTCCAACAGTGGATTCAGTAGGTGACCCTTAAACCAGATCTCCATCTGCATCCTCCTCTTTCCTCTCAAGAGCTGTTCACAGACACTTCAGATGTTGGATGGAGAGCAGTTTTTGGCTCTACGAAGGTACAGGGGGTCTGGTCATCTTCCCAAAGAAAGGAGCACATCAACATCAAAGAGATGAGAGTGCTTCTGCTGGCCAATCAGGCTTTTCATCCTTTTTTCCTTCCAGGTTCTCTCAAGCCATTTACAGACATCAGTCGTTTGGTATGTAAAGAAAGTGTGTGTGTGTGTGTGTGTGTGGGGGGGGGGGGGGGAGAAAATATCTTCTTTGTAGGCTAGCTCTCATGGATTGGGAGCTTGCAGTTCAGTATCATGTCATTCTTCAGACACTGTACATCTCCTCCAGTCAGAATTATGTGGCAGACACTCTAAGCAGGTCCTTTGACTCAAACCCATGAATGGGTGCTTCACAGAGATGTGTTTCTGGACACCGTCCACCAGTGGGGTACTCCTCAAGTAGACCTATTTGCCTCCCCTCTGACAGACAACTTTCTATTTTGTGCCAGAGTACCAGGTCCTCTGATTTGGGAGGTGGATGCCCTATCTTTTTCTTGGAAGGGGATGTTTCATTATGCATACCCCCCTTTCCTTTCATTCCAAAGGTCCTGCTCAAGAGTCAGCAGGACAATCCCAAAATCTTGCTGGTGACTCCCTTTTGGCCAAGACAGCATTGGTTCCTTTTCCTACTGCATTTAAACTAAAGGCAATCTGACCTTCTCACACAAGACAAAGGATCTCTTATCCATCCCCACCTCTCGACTCTGCAACAGACTCTGTTTGTGATAGGATTTTGATTCCTTTCAGGCATCTTTTTTCTGAGAACATGCTTAGGTTTCTGCAGGAGGCCAGAAAACCCAATACTCAGAAATACTACTTATCTAAATGGAAGAGGTTTTCTATTTGGTGTCATTCATACAACCTGGATCCAGTGACTGTGGATGTCCTGCTGGTTCTCTCTTACTTGTGTGAATTGCTCAATGCTGGGTTGATCTATTCCTCTGTCAAAGTTCACTTGTCAGTTATTTCTACTTGTCTGCCTTTATCTCCTCCTTTAGCTTCTAGATTTGAGGCTAAACAGTTCTTCAGATGCATCCTACATATTATACCTCCCAGGATGTCTGTTCCTCCTCCTTGGGATCTTAATTTTGATTTGCAGAAATTGACTTTGGCTCCTTTTGAGCCTGCGGCTACAGCTTCCTTACAGCATTGTTCTTGGATGACTGGTTTGTTGTTAGCTTTGACTTCAGCTAGATGGTTTTCTGAAATTCAAGCCCTTATGGCTTGTCCTCCTTTTTTGGTTTTCCATAAGGACATGGTGTCCTTGTGTACTAATCTTTCATTTAAACCAAAGGTTGTTAATGGGTGATCACTTAATTAATTTGCCCACTTTTCTCCCTTCTCCACAATCTCCTAGTGAGAAGGTACTACACACCTTGGATGTGTATAGTCAGATTTCATTTGGATAAAACCAAGGCTATCAAGAAATCTGTTCAGTGTTTTGTTTCTTTTCACCCCAGGTACTTGGGATTGCCTGTTTCAAAGCAAACTATTCCCTCTTGGATTTCTAAGGCTATTTCCTTTTGTTAGGTTTCTCATGTTAAGAGCCTTCCTTTTTCTGTCAAGGCTCATTCTACTAGGGCTGTGGCTTCCTCTGGTGCTTTCTTCAAGGGTTTGGACACTAATTCCATTCTTGAAGCAGCTACCTGGACTTATGTACATAACTTCACCAAACACTACTAGTTGGGTGGAATCTCCAGAGCTAGAGCTAGTTTTGCTAGGGCCACTACTCATCGCTTTCTAGAGAGCTCCACTACCCTTTCCACCTCCCAACCTTTCTCATGAGCTATGGTACTCTCCCTCATGTAACGAATACTGCAACATTACAATAGAAGGACATAGTATAGTTGTGTAAAGTCTTATAACGACAGATATCTTACTCTTCGCTGTTGCAGCATTTTATCCCTCCCGCCAAACCTCCTGGGTACTGCTTTTTCTTATATATCTATGATTCACCTCCTTGCTTCCTTAGACTGGTGTTCCTTCTGAGGCATTCAGTTCTGATGATAGTACATGTGGATGTTGCATTTATGCCGTATGTATGCAGGGAGTATACATGCGATGTCCCATATACTTGTTAGTAAAAAGCTCTGATATACAGGCCGGACGTCGGGTCACCCTCATCAGGAAATCCCTCATGTTATGACTACTGCAATAGTGAAGAGAAAGACATCTATTGATATGGTAAGATTTTACACAACTATACTTTTACTGAGACAACATGATAAGGCATTATTACAGGAACAATCTGCTAATTTAATTACTTGGTAACAGTTATTTTTGATTCATCAGTTTCCAATGCACTAATTCTCACAATTCTTAAATGCAGGCTTAAAAGCAGCTTTTCTGCTACATTCAAAATTACACAACTGTACTCCTGATTAACTTCTTATTATTGTTTTTTTCCTTCTGATGGTCTGCCACTTAC